>NC_063209.1:12163611-12198611 GCF_017589495.1 Alosa alosa | reverse complement strand
AAATAAATGGGCCAGTTCTCCTTTAAAGTGTACTACATGCGAAAGGTTGATGAAAAGGACGAATTTGGAGATGAATGATTTTATGGCAGGCTTTTGCTTTCAAATCCACTCTCCGCTGGTTAATTTATGAAGACAAAACTGTTGCTGAAAGACTTTCTAAGGCACATCAATATGTCGCTGTATCATTCTGCTGACTTTTTAGTGGTTATTTCTTTTTTATGGCTGGTAGTCAAAAACGGAGAGCTTTCAAGGTAAAAGCAACAGAACAGCATAGGAAAAACAGATCTAACACTGTTCCCTGTACAAATGGAGAAAGTTATTCTAACAGTCCAAAGGGATAAATGGCTATGACATGAGACAGATATAGCAACACAGTCGGCAGTTGGAGAAACAGCAGGGGGTTGAATGGGAGGAAACACAAATAGCATTTCATGCTATAATGAAATGTTACTTTATTAAATATTATATATTAAATTTAATGATGAAAGACCATGTTTGTTCTGTAGGACATGTTTCAGTTTTATTTTGTATTGTTCCAATTTAACAGTACACTTCCTTTCATGTTTTGTCAGACCCAAAAACAGGGGGAACTCCTGTAAGTAAGGATTTTTACCTGGTGACAAGCGTGTGTAGTGCACTAGTCACAAAGCTCTTACATCTGTTGGTACAAGATTCTGCATGATGGTAATTCATGTAAAAGTGGATTAATATTTGAATAACAAGTTAAATTGTAAAACTATAATGCATCATTACACATTCAACTAAGTGTTATTATGTGTGCACTCAATGCTATTATTGTATGTTCACATTAAATTATATTATGTTGTATTGTATATATTATACATATATTGTATTATATTATTTTAGATTATATTATACAATATTATATTATGCGTTGATGCATTACAATTACATCTTGCAATCAATTATATATATCACCATTTCATATAAAAATACATTCTATACTACAAAAATATATGTAATATATTTTTCATATTTTATAATATCAAAATGTGTCATATAAACAGCATTTCAGTTCCATTTGAAAGATTTATAACTGAGCCAACACATAGGGTTAAGATGCAATAAAACATAATTAAAAGAGCTGTAATCAATATTTAAAGTTGAATTATCATGTATTAAAAATGCACTAAGCATCCATTATACATGTTCATCTTGTGTCAAAAGTCACGGCAAAAAACTTTTTGTAGGATAAAGTTTACATAATACACAAGTCGCTTAACGTTAAGGAACAATATCTGCTTTACAATAATAACATCCTGCTAACTAAAATACCCTCTGGCCAACTAAACCACTTAGAGGCTACAAAATAAACTAGACGACAAAATCAGACTCTTAATTTTCAAACCATACATTTAGACATGCCACATATCTGTATGTTTAGCACTGATCAGAGACTCTCCACTGAAAAGAATAACTGACTCACGGCGGGCGGTGTCTATTCTGCCCTGCAGACAGGAAGGCCCTGGGACACGTTCTCTCTCCTGCCAATTCTGCCCTTCTCCACTAGGTGGGGGGAATGCACTCTGTTGTCTGAGAATATTACCATGGAGTTGATTTACATGTAAATGCAGGTAGAAATTGTATTGGTTGTATAGAAGTTTTAGAAGTAGTTTAAGGAGTCGTGTCAATCACAATTATTGCATTTAGATACAGAGCAGGCACACCCTTTGCAGATACAGGAAACTATTTAAATAAAAAGTCCTCAAAGTAACACCAAAATGTCCTTTAAAACTGTCCTTTGAAACACACACAAAACACACACACACACACACACACACACACACACACACACACACACACACACACACGTACCACAAATGAAATAAAAATACTACATTTAAAATGTATAAGATTGTATTGATTGGTGACAGCTTATCTCTTGACAAAAGAAACACAATACAAATACATTACTTACAAACAAGAATATAATTATGCTCTGGTACACATTGGTGTTAAAAATGTATCAAAACAAAGAAAAATACAATTTGCAATGTTTTCTCCCTGATATACCATAAAGCATATTTATTTGGTTATGGCTATATATTTTGTGAACACACATACTCATATTCATCCATTCCCTGGCAGAAAGTTCATCACATGTCCTGTTCAAGTTGAACATATTTCAGGTATTTTTGGCATTATTTACAGCACTGAGTAATCTTTCCCAAAACTTGGCAGAAATGCCACATACCAGGATTTCTAACAAACCCCAATAAAAAGTATAAAACAATTGAAAGGCTTTCACAGATATTTACTATCACAAAACTCCTACTACTTATTAGACAAAGGCAAATGAAATCAGGGCAGTTGTAAATGGACAGTTGAAGAAAAATGAGATTAGCTTATCGCTTGACATCAGGCCCACTTCACATGATGGAAGCTGTAAATTGGAGCGGTGGTCATTTGTGGAACAGGATAGGCTTGACCAGGCCTCTGAGGATCTTGGGCACGTGCACAGAGATGATTTCGGAGATCATCTCAGGGAAGTTCACCGTGGTCTGGAGCCTCAGCGTCTGGACGTAGAGGTCGTAGGTGAACTGATGAAGCTTCTGCACAATCTGCTTCGGGAAAGAAGGGGGGCGGGGGGCACAGAGAGAGTTGCCGTTACAATGCAGACTGGTGTGTGTGTGTGTGTGTGTCTGTCTGTCTGTCTGTCTATGTCTAGTTCTGAAGCACCATGTAGTTTGGAAATGAGTCAGGAAGCACTGACAACCACCACTGTATACAAAATGCAAATATACTATATATACATATACCATACTGTATATATATTAAAATACTACGCATGGAAACCCCAAATCATAGGATGGAAAATGTTTTCTACAAATGTCTGCTGAAATATTTTCTACTTGGCTCCACACACCAGCAGTCTTATCACTGTCCTTTTCTGAAATATGCTCAGGAGCAAATATAAGCCCAAATGAACTCCCTGATGACGTACACATGTTGCAAATGTTCCGGTCGGCTTGACCTTCACCAGGCATTTTGTGTGTGTGTGTGTGTGTGTGTGTGTGTGTGTGTGTGTGTGTGTGTGTGTGTGTGTGTGTGTGTCTGTGTGTGTCTGTGTGTGTGTGTGTGTGCGGCGCGTGTCTGCCTGAGATGAAAACATTGGGAATGTGGAGGAGGCCTGTGATTGGTTACCAGTTGCAGATAGTCCAGGAGCTGTGTGAGCTGGAACAGGCGCTCAGAGCGGTTGCCTTGGTCACGGTCGGTCACCACACGGTCCAGCTCATTAATGTAGGTGGTCCGCAGCTTGTCGAAACAGCCCTGGCTCTTTAGCCCTTCCGCTGGAACTGCGGGACACACACACACACGTGGAAGTCTGAGTTATCAAGGAAATCATCCATTAAAACACACACACACACACACACACAAGCACACATAAACACACACGGACACACACACACTTGCACAGACAGATATAAACTGCATACACTTGGGACAAATTGACCATGAAACAAGAGCAGTAACTGGGAGATCCTAAACATCAAACACACACACACACACACACACACACACACACACACACACACACACACACACATGCATTTGGGGCCAATTGAGCATGAAACAAGCAGATCCATGTGAACTGGCCAGAGAGCGCTCTGGGCGCCTGGACTGGACGCGCGGCACGTACTGAAGCTGAAGAGCAGCAGGGCCTTCATGCAGAGGAACTCCTCGCGGCTGACCCGCAGGCCACTGAAGCGCAGCGAGAGCTGTCGCAGACGCACACAGTCCTCATACATCCCCGACACATGCATCCGATTCCTGCAGGAGAAAGACAGAGGGAAGAGAGAAGTGGGCCAAGAGAGATGAGAGAGAAGACAAAGCAAATACAGAAAAATACATAAACATAAACAATGATATAATATATAAAATAACATATTTAAAATATATACCACATACGTACAATACAAAAAAAATATACACAAAAAAGAGAGGAAAGTGTGTGAGATAGAGGGACTTGAGAGTCATCCAATCATTGCAAAGTTAGCGAGAGGGTATTACTGTAAAGTGACAAACCAGACAACGTTACAGCACTGTTGTGTTTCACTCTGCAACAATTAGATTCAAATCCACACCACCGTACTTTATCTCAAAACAACATCTTGTCTGCTAGCTTCTAATACGCATGTTCAATCATCACTCAGAACCTCAAAAGGGTTCTTCTGAGGACACACACACACAGCATCTTTTTCCCATCGATTGTGGATGGGATGCGATTTCAAACTTGCTGGCCTGGTAAGTCCTGATAAGAAATTAGAACGAAGGGTAGAGGATGGGGCGTTAAGAAGGAGAGATCAAGAGGACGAGAGAGAGAGAGGTGAAGAGACGGAGGGAGGGGAAAAACAAAAAGATCAGTGGAGAGAGTGAGAAGGGAAAGTAGATCAAAACAGCAAGGGAATAAGAATGAGAGAATAGAGGTGAAGGGAGAGAAAGGGATGAAGAGGCAGAGAAAGGGATGAAGAGGCAGAGAAAGGCCCTGTATGTAACTGACCGTGAGAAAGCGTGGGAGAGGGAGAGATATCAGTGAGGGGGAACGGGAGAGAGAGCGACTCAGGAAGGCTCTGTGCCAGCAAGACGCACAGACAGAGAGTGAGAGAGAGAGAAAGAGAGACTGAGTGAAATAGAGACAGAGAGCAAAAGAAAGAGGTAGAGAGAAAGAGAGACAGAGCAAGATAGAGAGAGAGAGAGAGAGAGAGAGAGAGAGAGAGAGAGAGAGAGAGAGAGAGAGAGAGACAAGGCCAGAAAAGGGTTGTATGGGTCACGGAGGGTGGGGGGGTGGGAGTAGGGGGGGGTCAGACACAAGGTTAGGCGTCTCCATTACCCACCCTAAGCGTGGGCCACTCTCCAGACTGGCTGGCTAATGCTGTATGAAATTTCACCCCCGCCGCCCAGATAACAGCACATTTGTATGCTGTCACACTCGCCCAGGCCAGCCGAGGAGCCTCCCTCTCCCTCTCCCTCTTGCCCGCCGCAGGCTGTCTGAGCCACACGTCTAGGAAGCAGCCGAGCTGGAAGCCATAAGGGTAATGCAGGTAACGCACTCCACACACACACACGGACACACAGACACACACACACACACACCTGGCCCCAGGGCGTGGCGATGGATATGTATGCTGATGGCAGCACCCCTGCGATTGTTTGGGCTTGAGCGGCCGTCAAAACAGGAGGATGATGAGAGGGGAGGTGTGAAAGGGAAGTGTGAAAGACTGTCCAGGGGGCAGTGGAGGTGCTGCAACCGTGGCCAAACACTTGAGCACAGGCAGGTGCTTTTCAACACCTCAACACCTTTCAACACAACAGGAACATTTGTCTTTAAACATGCCTTTTCTTTTCATGTGTGCTATTTTTTTCATAACCGAGAAATAGTTGAGATTATGGTCATATTTATTATTAATATAGAGTTATATTATTATTATTATTATTATTATTATTATTATTATTATTATTATTATTATTATTATTGTTGTTATTATTATTATTACTACTACTACTTTGCACAACTTTTACCAAGTTTGAGAACCTTTCAGGGTATGGAACTATCATTTTATGCATGAGAAGCTTTCTTTTCAGTGCTCGAGAATCCTTTTATCCAAAATGTCAAGGTCCGCACTTCAAAGCCAAAAGCCGTTCCGATGTCTTTTCCAAGCCATCCCTCGCTATCTAAATACTCCTCTTTCCAAGGATAAAGTTGAAGACTGGAGTCTCTTTTTTCATTCTTCTAATGAGCGAGGGAAAGTGAACTGCTAGGAGAGTGGGGGAGTGGACAAGACAGGACAGGAGAGGAGTGGAGTGGCGCTTACTCGTCGAAAATAAGGTCAGGGGCGAAGAAGAGTTGTGTGGCGTCAGCCTCGGTAAAGGACCTCCATCCTAGCCCAAACACCATGATCACCATCCACGAGTACTGAATCGCCATCATCTGGTCATCCACGTGCAGATTACGGAAACCTGTGGGTGGGGTGGGGGGGGGGGGGCATTTTTAACTTGATTTAGTGCAGAATTAATTTGACGCTACTAGACTGTCTACCTTCTAATTTTGAAAATGTGTTGAGACCAATGGCTACAATGTTTGCCAGTTCTTTATTGAAACATAGCACAGTGTAAATGATCAAAGTCACAAAGACATAGTTGTAGATATTCAGAATCAAGAAAATACGTTGATACTTTCTATTACATGATAGTCATAACAAGAATAGCAAGATGGAAATGATTTTTATGTATGAGGTCTCTGAAATTGTGCCTGTGATATGTAGTATTATTGTCACGGGTAGGAGCATGACCCTTTCAGTCGATATTACACGAATTGGGTAGCCCCTTAGCATTATAATAACGGTTACCCAATAAGCTCAAAAATGACAAAACTGACAAAAAGACAAATTGTTATATTGTGTTACTTTAATAAAATGGCAGTAGTATATAGTTGCGCTTACCTGGCACGCCCTTTGCCCACTTGACCACTGAGACCAGCTGTCTCTCCCCCAGCTGGTTGAGGCTGGTCAGGAGGGATGCAGCACTGTCCGGCTGGCCCTGGTCGTGACCTGCGTTCACCACCAGGGGCTCAATGCGCTCCAGGATGCCCTTCAGCGTCTGGAGTGAGTGCAAGCTGATGGCCGCACTGGCGGAGGTGCTCTCTCTAGAGGGCCTGTTTGGGTCACTCCTCTCTGGGGGCTTCTGGGAGTCGATCACCTTCAGCTTCCGGGCTGCGATGGAAGAGACAGGTATCATGATAGGAGAGACAGGTATCATGATAGGAGAGACAGGTATCATGATGGGAGAGACAGATATCATGATGGGAGAGACAGGTATCATGAAAACCGTTTTAGAACACAGAAAAGAAAGTGATTTATGAAGCCACACGCATGACAATGTCCAATGGGATGTGTGCTGTATCAAAAATATCAATAGCAATGTGAAAAAGGATAAATCCACTAAATAATATGTGACAATTATAATCCATCATTTCATAGGAGCTTTTTGGTGCACAAATGAATCATGTATTTTAGCTGTAGACACATAAATAAATTTCAGACAAAAACAGAAAGATACACAAAATCAGTTACCAAATAAAGATGATCTCAAAATTCTATATTTTATACTTGTAGTTTTCTATTCAGATATGTCTTTATATTTTCATCTAATCAAAGCAAATAAGACCTGAACATGATACTGGAATAAGTGATTTTTTTCTAGTGCAATAACTTTATATTATTTGAACCATGACTGCTTACATCTGAGTGTCATGCCCGACTCAAAACATCTTTTGAGGCGACACGAGGGGCAGTTCTTCCTCCTGAGCTTGTCTATGGTGCAGTCGTTTCTGCTGGCACACAGGAAGTTCTGTTTCCCTGGAGAACAAAAAAAACAAATACTGTCTCACTATCTGGCCTGTGGCAATACAGATATGCTGTCAATTATTACGACATAATACAAAGAAGAAGAAGAAGAAGAAGAAGAAGAAGAAGAAGAAGAAGAAGAAGAGGAAGAAGAAGAGGAGGAAGAAGAAGAATAGTTAAATTTAAGTGTGGTATAAGGAGTAGGAGGTACAGTTGGAGTTATTTTAATATATGCAGTGCAAAAGTAATTTAAAATAGTCAAAGTCCAACCCAGAAGACACTGTGCTAATGTTTAACTTTTTTGTTTTTTTTAATAATATCTTCACTCTATCATTCACTTTCGGTACATTTGGATGACTGAAAAGGTGCATGTCTATGATAGTGGACACGGTGCATGAACAAAAATAAAAATGTTGCAGATCACTTCCCAAAGCCCATGTTCTAGATAGATAGATAGATAGATACTTTATTGATCCCCAAGGGGAAATTCAAGTTCTACTACCTCTTAAATATGAGGTAGTATTTGCACATAATAACAACTGTTATTATGTGCAAATACCAAAGTCATTTACCAAAGCATTCCATTAAGCCAATGGAAAATGTACATAGTCTGTATGTACAGTGTTACTTTGACTGTGTTAAACACCAAATAACACTAGGACACCACATTGCTACGACCTGTCCTTTTCCCATGGTGGTAAGTGTGCAGTGAAAATCCATTTGTTCTTTTATGTAGAAGTATAACTAAACTACTTACTATGCAACTACTAATTTGCACACATGTTGTGTCTCTGATCTTACAGCATGAACATGAGTCACTTTTATCCTATCATGAATTAGCCAACTGCTGTGAGAAGATAGTGTTGAAATCTAATATATGGATTTTTTTCCCTTTGTGTACAATCTGCTTGGTACTTGATCAGAAGAAACTTCTGAAAAAATATTCTCCCAACAGACGTCAGAGCAAAAAATGCCTACCCAGATGTTCCTTCTATCTGACAGTCACGTTTCCAGAATTTATCTCATATCTCAGCCAAAATAATAATAATAAAAATCACAGACACTGGGAGAAGCTAGTCCAGTAACTGCACATGTCAAATGAATCCTAAAACGTGTATTTTGTCTTTTGCTGGTGTGTTTGGGTCAGACGGACACATCTTAGCCATAACAGGCAGGTGGGAGATAGTGGCCTGTGAACAGCGTGACACCACGCCACACCACACTGGCTGACTCACCCTCGGCTGCACGCTTGAAAAACACTTTGCAGCTGCCGCATGTGAGGGCTCCATAGTGACACCCAGAGGCCACATCCCCACAAATCTGACAGGCCCTTGGGGCGGCCAGCAGGAAACTCATGGGCAACATGTCCTCCAGCCTGGGGAGTCCGACACGGGACAAAGGACAAAAAAGCACAAAACACAAAAACATCAATACAAAAACCCATCATGGCTGCTGCACAGGGATGCTGGAGAAAGAGAGAGAAAGAGAAAAAGAGAGAGAGAACTCTCAGATCCAAGCCAGTGTTCTAGAGGGGAAGCAGCTTGTTACATAATTAGAGGTGACATGTATTCCCCTCCTGTGAGACCTGTTACAGCAGAGGTGCACATGGAACAAACCGGAACAACAGTATAGAGAAACATCAGTAATGGAAACAGAGGGTAAGCAACTTAAGGTGGCACACCTAATCCTTTGGGAAGAGGAAGCAAGGCTACCTGGGGGTGTTTACAAGAGCTTGCCAGGCTCTGTGGAGGCAGTGACCCACAAACACAAGCAATAATGACAACATGGCCTCTGTCAGCCACAGCAAAACAAAACACATGTCATCATCTTAGATAAACAGGAGTAGATTGCAGGAAAATACTTGTTATATTCTACTAGATAGATCAAGAATGATCCATGATAAAGAAAAGTAGATGTAAAATAGAACTGAACTGCACAAATAGCCTACCCTGAGTTGAACAGAAGTTCAACATAATTGTTTGTGATGGCTTCTTTGATTCTTAAAAATAAATGTTGCCATCTCTCTTGAAAGACACGTGCGCACCCACACACACAAGAGTTATTGCGATCAAGATTATACAGTAATTTGGAAGACGCCCAGTACATGAGTAAATGTTACTAAAGTCCAGACTGAGACTTCGCCCTTCAGAAATTACTTTGCACAATTATGCAAGAACTACAGGCTGTAATACTAACTAACTGCATGCTGTTTTAAAGGGACACCAGGCAAACAGAGAGCCTTCATTCGCACCGTCATTTAACCATATACCGACTTACGAAGATTATTATTTAACACGAAAACGTTGCCTGGTGTCCCTTTAATATGCAATGCAATAGTGCAATCGGTTCCGAGGTTCATTCTTACACGTGCAATTCGTCATTTTAAAATATCATCACGAAAAAGCTCAAATTTGAAAAGTATTTTAAAGGACCCAGTTTATAACCGTGCAATAAAGTATTTTTAGTCAAATGAGGATGTTTCCATAAAGTTACGAAATCCCTTCAAAAAAGTTGCCAGCTATGCTCCGGACACAATCAAGGCATTGTAGAGGAATTTAAGAGGAATCAGAGGAATTTTAGACCACTACCTGAAGCCAGGGGCGAGGCCGTTCGGCCCGGTTGTCCACTCACATGGCCGGGGGAGAGAGGTGGCTGCCGGTATCCTACCATACATCCCTCCAGAATAATAGGACTCTGGGAAATAACCACTAAACGACAGGGGAGCTCCACGCAATGTGTAGTCATTGCAGTTCCGCAAAAACAAATCATAGGTAGAGTAGTTTGTAGAAGGAACATTGCAGTGTCTTGAGGGTTGGCTTGCTACCTTGCCTGCACCGTCCCAGTTTTGGCGAGCACTTTTCCAGGGCTGGGTGGAGTCCTCCAGATCAGTTGTAAACATCACTGAGTTCTGAGTAAAGCAATTTCTGGACCATGCATCATCAACGTGCAGTCTGGTGTTTGTGCTCAGTAAGTCTTCAAAATGAGGCGCTGTAGCCTCTAATTCGTTCATACTCGGGCTACGCTTCTGTGGGGGTCCTGAGGCATTGTAGGGCTGGCGGCTGTCTGATACCATGTCCGTGGCTGTGAACTGCAAAGCCGCCATACCAAAATGAGGACTGTCTCTATTTCTTTGAAGAGTTTCAACCAAGCCAGGCGAGTTTGTCACTACTAACCTCCTACCTTCTCTCAGATATCGGAAATGTGACGATTTCACACTGTCAGGCGACTTTCCAGTTTCGGGCAACTCCAATGACGCGTGGGCGCATTTGTCCTCACTTTGGACGTTCTCGGTGAAAGTATGGCTCGTCGAGGGCTGACCCATGTCGTAATTATCCGACTCCGAATTTAGTCCAAGGGATAGGGAAACTGCGTCGCACAGTTTGTTGGTATCTTCTGAGGCTACAGTGTGAGGAAGATCACGGGAAGTGCTGCTGCAGGCGCGCGCATCAACTCCATGCGTAATCGCCACTCTAGGTACAGAAGTGATGGATTGGCATTTTATGTCAGACTTCCACTCGTCCATAGCGAAGCGCGATAACCTGTACATATTACTGACTACCTGAGACTCATCAGAGAAACGGTTGGGAAGAGATAATGAGCTGAGTTGGTGTGAGAGATCCCTGCAGAGCAGAGAATATTCGACTCAAGGCTGCGCAGCGCTATCTGACTAACCAGACGGTGTCCTTCTTTAACCCTCCAACCAATGAATTTACGACAGGTCCCCCTGCTTCGACCTCGTCCTTCACTGACCAGCCTCTGGCACGTTTCCCGTTCAGTCTCAGTTTTTGATACACCCCCCAATAGCTTCTAAAAATACTGTGCAGTCAGGGTGATTTATAAGACACATTGACCATTTGTTTTTCCCCATACAAATATTGCATGTACACATGCTGTACACATAGTAGGCTAGTGTGCATAATGTTTGCACAGACATGCTGGGTAGAGAGAGTGAATTTGTCTGTCATTTTTGTAAATTCTTTGCAAACTGCAGAGCTAGTGTGGGATTTCTCTGTGTGAGTGTGTCTGCACTTTGGCAGTCATACATAATCTGACTATCTCCAGCTGGCTTCTTCAACCCAAACACACACACACACACTGGCCCATATTCTGGTTTCATACTAAAATGACACAAACAATAAACAAACTGGCATAAAATGTTCACAGCGCAGACAACACAGCTGGATCATCTCTGCCACATGTGTGAGATTTGTACAAAAGCAACTTCAACTTGCAGTACACAGTGTTTATTGGCTTCTATAAAGATCCAGCACAGTGACACAACCCTAATAAACTAGGTCACATGTTGCCTTTTGGGAACACGGTGTTTGTTTATCTGCAGTTAGATTATTCAGTCCATACTACAGATGTGCATACTACAGATGCAAAGGTGTTTCAGAGGATGGCAGAAACGATTATTAACATGTTTTAAGACATGGCATTCACATGATTTTGTAACTGGGGTCAAAGCATGCTGTGAAAGGTCAAAGTATTCTCCTCACACATCAAGTATGGACTCACAAATTAATCATTCACCGTTTTGATAGTCTCCAATAAACAGAAGGGGAAAAAACAACAACTCATTAAGTCACTGAAGTAACTGATTAAGGAACTGAAGTAACAAATTATTCATAAACATTTAGTGTTCAAATCTGTATGTCTATGTATGTGTATGTAAATCTGACGGTATTAAAATACACTGTAAACTTTTTCAAAATCATCATTTAAAAGGTACAGGTCCTCATTTTTAATCCTATAAAGCAATCCAAACTATAAACAATCCCCATTAATCAACACAGTCAGGCGTCTGAGCATGGATGGAGTATAGCTTGATAAGCTGCTGAGCCCCAATATCAACAACCTGAAACCAAATAACAGACGTTACCTTTAAATCATGTAATACTACAACACACAGTGTTTTTATTGTCCCCTTCAGCGTGCCATACACACGTGGTAGAGCAAGAGGAAGTACATTTCCTTGGAGTTTTATGCATTTAGAGAAATCACTCTCCAAATGATTATATAATATCACAACATTTAATTGTTGTAAATATACGGCGCACATGTGGAATATCTTATTGCACCAGAACTTACTTAAATAGTTCTAAAATAATGAAAATAATCAACAGGTGAAAATATGCACCTGTGATAGACACTTTAGCAAAACATCCAACAGACCCAACCAACATTACAATCACTGGAGGCTCTACAATCTCTGATTACCAGGCATAACTCACAATACAGCAACACATGGTTTGTAGTCTTAAATAGCATAGTGTTTTTTTCTTTCTACATCATACACGGTCATAGTCGCAATGCAATCGACTCTCACAGTGCCATTACATAGACTCAAACTCGTCGATGCGCTGCTTTGTGTTGCCTTGCCGAATCTGACGCAGGGTCTTGTATTTGTCTCTGCCCGCCTTCACATTCTCGTCGTGGATCAGGTCATTCGGGGTCTTCTTGCTCTCGTCACGAGCGTCGGCCAGCTCGGAGCTTAGCGCCTGCGTGAGCACATCATGGGAAACAAGCAGGGCTTAGTGAGAGAGGTATGCTGTTGGGCTAACATGAGTGTGACCAAAGATCAACTCCAAGGGTGTGTTGTTTATACTCCTTTGGAAAATATTTACATGTTGTTAGCCACAGCATTCGGAGGCGCCAGTTTATAACTCTCATAGTGTAGTGGTATAAGCATAGTGGTCTGAATTTGAGGGGGTAATAGTAACAATTTATCATTCAAGGCCAACAAAACAGGGAGAAAGTTGTGCTGTCCTTGAAGGAAAGGCTTTTGTTTTTTGACTTCATAGACTTCAGGAAACAGGAAGGTTGGGTCTGTGGAAAACCAGGAAGGTCTACTCTACCTCCCCAAAAATGGACTTCAAAAATGGTGCAAGTCAAATGCTCAGTCGTGCCAATGCATTAATAAATGGGAAAATTCCACATATTTGAGGATGCAGTTGTTCAAAATGATAACATATTATTGGCTTTTCAGGAATATTGTGAAAAGCTGGTGGTAAAAAGAGTTCTTTGCACCTTTTGCTCATATCAGTGTGCATTCATTGTCCTTGGGAACAGAACCCATGACCTTGTAGTTGTTAGCACCTTCCAGTTTTCCACCAATTGACTCACAGGGTAATTTACATAAAGCCTTTCCTGAGCCCTTTAGCAGACTGTTGTGTAGCACAAGTATTCAGCTTTTTTCCCTTGGCTAGCCACCCTATAACTAACTAACACACACACACACACACACACACACACACACACACACACACACACACACACACACACACACACACACATACACACAGTGTGAGTCCTCCTCACTAACAGGCTTTTCTGCAGGCGTTCATTCCTGTGGGCCTTGGTCATGCACCACACACACACACACACACACACAAACACATACACACAGACACACACACACACACACACACACACACACACACACACACACACACACACACACACACACACACACACAGACACACACACTCATACTCCTCACCAGCAGGCGTTTCTGGAGACGCTCGTTCTTGCGGGCCTCGGTCATGCGCTCCTCTTCGCTGCGGTCGCGGCACGTCCCGGTGGCGGTCAGCTCGGCGCTGGCCTCGGCGCTGCTCTCGTCGTTCTCCTCATGGTCGTTCTCCGCCTGGTGCAGCTCCTGGATGTGGACGCCCATTAGCTTACTCTTCAACTTCTCTTTCATCCTCTCCAGGTCACTCTCAAGCAGATAAGCCTGCCGAGATACTCATACACACAGACAGTCCGATCAACTGTGCTGCCACCTGCCTCCGTGCTCCCAGTCATGGTCAGAATGACTTCAAAGATGTAATTCTTTTTTTGTTGTTGTCAGTGGGCCTTTGAAGTTATTTCCATGCACTACTACTAGCAGGGCACACTTTCATGTCTGTTTGGGTTGGAGCAGCATGTTGCTAACTATGGACGGGCTAATGTCTTTCATTAGCTTGTCAGGCTTTCCCTCTAGTAAGATTGTCTGGCTTTCCCTCTAAGCAGTTTTTGCAAAGGTGAACAAAGCCTCTAAAAGTGCTTGCACAGTCTGACACCGTTTTGTCTCTTGCCAAATAAAGCTACTTGGATCCAACAACAAAATCAAACAGAAGTGAGATCAGGAAGTACGAGTACTGCTTGACATAAAGCATTTCCCAGGAATATGTCAGCTAATGCAGAACTCATCATCATGAAACACATGCAGCAGAGTGATCCAAAATGACACATTCCAAAGCCTACAAAGCAAGCTAGCACAAGAAAGAATCTAGCAGCAATCTGAAAAGTGCATCAAAGCTCCCTTTCTTGTTATTTTGATTCCATCTGCTTTTCCTTAGTGACATAGAGTCAGTGTGGAGTGGTGCTACTTAAAATTAGATGTAGAAAGAACACTATCACAATAACAAGACTTAAGTATTAAAAGGACAGTGATTGGATGTTTTGTTCTCTCTAATGTCTAATATTCAAACAAATGTATTCCTTTCATGTGTTCTGGTCCCTTGGGGAAGGTGGGGAAGCGAGGGAACCCTCACCCTTTTCTGCCACTTGCGGGCCTCATCCTCCTTCTTCTTCTTGGCGTCCTCGAGGAGGGAGATCTTTGAAGTGAGTGCAGCGAGCTCTGTGGCCTGCAGGATTCAAAGCGAGAGTGGGCAAATTAGAATTGCTCCAGTGGTCTGACCTACAGTAGTAAGTGTGCTTTCAATCCACTGGGGGAGGCCCAAAGGTCCCAAACGGCCCTCATGTGATGCTGGGTTTAGCGGGAGGATCATGTTTAAGAACTGAGGGGCTGGGAGTTACACTGGTCCCACTCATTTGGCTTGCAGTCCCATGTGCAACCAAAACAACCGAGTTATATAATACACAGCAAATGTGACATAACACTTGCTGAAAAACTGTGACGTAAAAGTAAACGGAAGCCATTGCTACAATTTTACAAGGACTTTGTGCCTATGTGTCTGCTCTTTGCAATGTTTGATCAATGATGACAGTGTTTAATGTAAATAGGAATTCTCCATTTGGCCATTTTTTACTCACGTGATTTAAGGTCATGGCTAAAAATACTTTCCAAATGTGATTGAATTCACAGTAAGTGATTGTAAAAGTATTGTAAGTTCAAAAGGTAGTGATAGTGCTTCCTAGACTATCCTGCTGGTGCACAGGCCTAAGGCACAGTTATGTTATGTACAATAGTATGGACCTCTCCCCGTTGTATACTACACACAGAAGTAACATATGAACACATCAGAATACAGAACCCAGAATTCTACAGTATAAAGCAATAGTGAAGGACTGAAACACACATAGGAGATGCAGTCTCTCTGTCTCACATCCTGTGGTTTGCTATCCTGCCAGACCTGCTCTACGACTGTCACTCCAATATGTCAGAGTGCACCAGCGGATCTCTCTCCTCCCACGCTTGCTCTCTTACTTTTTTCACATGTGAGGCATTTCACAAACCACTCTGCAATGTCAAGATGCCCTTAGCATAGTGGCCAGTGGAAAATTAAAAAAAATGTCATGCTCAGCTGTTATTTTTCTTCATTTTCCAGGGTATGGTAACTATGACCTTGATATTGCTAGGTCAATGTCATGCCTTGAAACATTTTCTATAAAAGAGAACACAACTAGCTGATGATACATGTTCTCCAAAACAGAACTGTTAAAATAGGACGGATGCAACACTATGCAACGGTTTGCTACTTTAGTTTGGTTTGCTTTTATAGGCAACTTTAATAATGAAACTTTAGGGTCATCTTCAAATTAAAGTTGTTGGTATGCCATGTCAAGGATATAAACTCTCCACTCATTCCCAAAAGTAATCCAGAATATACACTACAGAGTTCTGTGTTCCAGGCTAAAACACCTCATGAAAATGGAAAAGTTTTCTCTACATCACTTACAACTTACTTACAGCGTAGCATGTGTAACATGTAATGTGTTGGTGCAGTTTGCAAGGTTTTGGCACATCCTTTCAGATGTTATCTTACTAAGGCCATTCCAAAGCTCCGCATTGTCGCTTCAAGTTTCAAAAGAGTTTCACAAAACAACGGTAGATGGAAACTACTTGAGATGACTTGACTTGAAAGTAACACCTATAGGCCTTAAAGCACAGAACATTTCTTTGCCTGAACTTAGACATTTCGGTAACACTTTACTTGACGGGTGAGTTCATAACACATTCACAGCAGCTGTCATAAACTGCACATAAAGCATTCATGAACAGAACAAAAACGGCAATGCTGCTTTGAGATTGTTGGACTTTTATTTTGACAAGTTGTCGTCTGTCTTCCACATTCATGAAAGGTTTGGTATGAATGTTGAATCATGTCGCATGAAGCAGTCATGAATGCTTTATGTGCAGATTATGACAGTTGCTATGAATGTGTTATGAACTCCGTCAAGTAAAGTGTTATGAACCCGTCAAGTAAAGTGTTACCGACATTTCCTCAGTCACTATGAATAATAGCACAAATGCACGGCTGAATTCCAGCACAGTGCCTGATAACTTTAAGGCCTGCAGCCAGACAGCATGACAGGGGTGTTGTGAGGTGAGAGCAATGCGGATGCACTACAAGACAGCATGACAGGGATGTTGTGTGGTGAGGTGAGGGCAATGTGGATGCACTACCAGACAGCATGACAGGGATGTTGTGTGGTGAGGTGAGGGCAATGTGGATGCACTACAAGACAGCATGACAGGGATGTTGTGTGGTGAGAGCAATGTGGATGCACTACCAGGTTCTCCTGGTTCTTGAGCTGGCTCTCGGACTGCTGCAGCAGTGCAGTCTTGGCCTCCTCGGCCAGACGCCGGTCCTTGTCCAGACGCTCGGCCTCCTCCTGGGCGAACTTACGCTCCTTCTCCAGCTCCAGGGCTCGCTTGGTCTGCTCCTCCAGCTCTGTGGGAGCATGATCACATGATCACACACACACACACACACACACACACATATATTACACATATACACAGGGCCTAAAGAAAGGAAAGTGTCTGTGCTACTTTCAAATCGCACACACACATATACACACACCAGACATTTTACATGAGATCTTGTCATATCCAAATACTTCAAAAGCATTACTGCCATAAGAGTGGAGTTTGTTTTATCCCTGCTTTGTGCAGTATGTCCTAAGGTACAGTGTAGATATGAGACCTTGTGGCTCTTGTCACATTGATGCATTGATGCCACAGTGACAGATGACGGACAGATAAATACAAATGTCTCTAGACATGAGACAGGAAAGAGATGATGTTAGCGGTGCTTCTTCCTGACCCTCCTGGGCTTTTTTCGTTTGTTCCTCGATCTGTCTCAGTCTCTCCATCAGCTCCATGGTCTCCCGGGCGATCTTCTCCGTCTCCTTCTCTGCATTCTCTCTCTTCTTCTTCTCGTTCTCCAAAAGGGCTCTGTTGGAGAGATCAAGTTGAAGTTATTCTACATCAGTTGTATGTGAATGGTTACGGTTATGGTTAGGGCATTTGGCTGAAGCTTTTGTCCAAAGTGACATCCAAATAAAAACAATATAATTGTTTAAATATTAACAGTGAACAGTTAAAAAATTAACATTGAACAGTTTTAAAAAAAATGGTAAGACTACATTAAGGAGTTTTAGCAATAATAAACAATAATGTCAGTGCAATATCAATGATCAATAGCCTAATTAAAATAAACAAATGACAGGTGACAAGGGGAAAAAACTAAACATGTATAACTGCACAATGGATTTACTGTGATAACCAAATCCACCATTGCTACCAATGTCTATCTAAATTTGACCATGTACTTACCATGCATATAATTGACTCCATTGATGCATATGCTATTGTCTCTGGAATTGACCTAACTATTCTTGTTACAACATGAAATTACGTATATGGTGGAGCAGCTGTAACATCATTGACTGACAATCGGTCAACCAGGGTACCATTCCTGCCATTGCAAGTCTGTGTCGCCTTGGATAAAAGTGTCTGCTAAATATCAGATAATGAATACTAAAAGCATAGAGACAAACTAATGATCCCTTCCCTTCATACACTGGAAAGAACCCCCTAATCATAAAATCCAAATAAAAAAACTAATTTCCTTCTCTCTGCACAAAGTGTAATAATCACTCTCCATTAATGTTCTGTTCTCATTAATTTAGCCTTCATAGTAGTGTGAGTTAAAATTTCCTCACAATCTCTCAATCTGTCTTACTTACACTGCTATCAAACACCTCAGTTGTTCTTGTGAATTTTATTTTAATGTACACATAAACTTTTATTTTATGCACACTCTTGTTATTGTCCTGTAAACTATACATGACTTAACACTGGAAAAAATATCCTTGTAACTATCAAACATTATGCTTGACCATGTAATTATCGTCCATGACTGACAACCAACAATATATCTGAGACAGCTCCAATATGATCTCTTTTGATTCTCTCTCTGATAGCGTCAACTAAAGATGCTTTGATAGTACAACTGATTTCTTAACACAACTATTACATGGAGATCTTTATCCCCACCTGTTCCCTCAAAGGCTCAAACTATATGGGATCTCCCTTCACATTCACTTCCATTTCATTTGCCAGTTCTTCAGAGGTGTACTGAGACTACTCACAACTCTCATTATTTTACCACTGAAAATGTTTGAACAAATCACAGAATTGGTGCTTATTAATAATCATACACTATGGTTCTGAATTGCATAGAAATCATAACACAAATTGTAATCATTGCATTAAATGATTGATTGATTGATTGATTGATTGATTGATTGATAATTGACCTTTTCCATAGGGCTGGTTTAACCCAGGTTCTAGACTAAAAGAGAACTGCAGTGAAGATCTTGACTAAAAAACAACAGCTGATGTCAACCTGAAAGTGATTCATAATCCCAAATCCCAGTCGGTTAACCAGTGAACCATGTTCACACCAGAACAAAATCCCATTTCCATATCCAAACAAAGCATCCTTCTCTCTAAATTGTCTTCTCTGTGGTTGATTGAATAGCCATTCAAAATGAATCTGCTGGGAATACTAGGCAGCCAGTGTTCTTCATCATTGTTAAGACGTCTGATTTGTTATGATGTTGCTGCACAGCTATTACAATGAGACTTTCCACTAGCTCTTACAAGACTGTGGTAGAACTGGATAAATAAGATCCAGCAAGTTAAAAGATTGGCATGGAATTTACTGAACCTCCAGATATAAGATGCTTCCACATCCCTCTCACCTCTGTATTATCAGCACTCTGTCTGTAGTGCATTCTGTTTTAACACATAAGCCAGGACACTGAGATGACATTGAGATTGGCCGATGTGGGAGGTCCCAACCGAATAGCAGATGGAATTTAACATCTATAGACCCTTTCAACAATAAAAACAAAAACAATGCTTGAACGTTCTATTTGGGCCCCAATCTACTTCCTCTGCATTAAGATAACATATGGAATGTTAAAACGGAAGTCTTGTGGGGCCAACTATGATGCTGATAATGGAACTCTCTTGAAAGGGTCCATATTTCTTCATTCAAAGAATCTAAGCCACTGGGAATGTAAGAACCCAACAACCTACAAAGTCTGCATGCCATTAACTGAACGTCCAGTAACTGATTGCTCCACGGTCACTTCACCTCTCCTGTTGTCTCTTGGTCTTCTCCTCCCTGGCCTGAGCCTTCATCTGCTGCACCTCGATGGTGTCGGGTTTGCGTCTGCGCATGTACAGGTCGTGGTTGCCCATGCACAGCGCCAGGATGCGCTTGTTGATGCGCAGTCGGGGAGCATAGAACACAAAGTCCTGTGACAACACGCAGGAAAAAAAGAAATGTCACTGAAACTGTGAGAAAGGTGTGTCCTTCTCCAGCATTACATTGGAGATTCTTTTAATTATTATTATTTATGTAATACATGTAATTTATGTATGTTGGATTTGTTAACTTATATACTTGATTTATTTACTCTACAATGGTTGTATATAATGAAGTAAATTTGCTTCTGCAATAACAGTAAAAAGTAGGATATTTGATACAAGTCTACAAAACAGCAGTCATGAAGAGGGGTTTTAGTGGTAGTGAATGCATACTGGAGATTTTTTGTCAATTGGCTTTATGACAAACTTCTTGTCGTTGAAGGAAATGTTCCTTATCTCGCTCCATGGGAATCCAATTTTGGGCGTCAGCCTGAGTGTAAGGAAGAGCAAAAAAATTGAAATCACTTACAAATCAATAGGCCTCAGACAGAATGAAAGTAAATCACTCCAGGGTTGGAGGATACAAGGCAAGGCAAAGCAAGGAACAATTTAGTCTCAGGATCAATGGCTGCTTACTTGTCTGAACGCTCGTAAATGTTGAGTCCCAAGGCATCAACTCCCAGCCAAAGCTCAGAGCCCTTCTTGTTCTTAATACTGAAGTAATTCACCCCATACATCTCCAGGTCCTGGGCAATCTTCAGGTATTCCACCATGGCGTCCTCCCTTGTGCATTGCATGTGAGGAGAGAGACTGTGAATTAGTATTTATAATTATTTTTAATCACTAGTATTCTTTGCCCTTTCATTTCATATGGTGCCTTTTATGTACATGCAAGTTTAGCTATTTCTGTGTTCCCACATCAGTCAACAGTGAAATTAGTGAGCTGGTACAGCGTGTTCTCCAGTAACATTTATTGTAGCTTCTTCACACTGTGCAGTAATTCTGTCTCTTGCTGGAGCACAGGCCATGAGAGGGCCCAGCCAGACATCCCCAGAGTGGGCCAGAGAGGAGGTCAGCGTGCTCTATTCTGGGCTTCCTGCCTCCAGGATGCTGACATTTAACTGTCCACCAAAGGCTGGGACGTAGACAAAACTTAATCTTCTTTTCTGCTTACACAGCTGGTTTTAAGTTATGTTTTCACTCCTGGGTTGTAAAAATGTTTTTGGTAGAAGTGCCGGTCTGCTCACTGAAGCCAGGTGGGCAGGTGCCCACCGAAACTTCAAGTATGTTTCACACTAATCCCCCAGAAATCTTTCAATATGACAAATTTAACAGTGTAACTGTGTAATTACTATGTAATTATTATTTCTTCTCCGACCCCAAGTAAGGTCTGCCTCTAGAAAAAAATATGTTAGGATGAGAAATTTCAAGTGTTTATGCACATGAGCCAGTAAAACATTTTGCTTTTGGCTACAGCACACTCTTCAACAATAATATTGATATAATCTTATGATAAATGTACTTTATATTGACATAAAAATCAATTGTTTTTGGCACAAAGAATAACTGCTAGTTATTCGCTTCAGCCCAAACACATTCACTTCCATCAGTTCTACCAGTGCTCAAAAACAATACACACACTGATATACTAGTTCTTCACATGAGCCTCTCACTTATAGTGGTTGAAATCATTACAAGTACAACATGCCTCTATATCTAGTAAAATAAAATGTGTGGTTGTGAACTGAAATAAATACGACAGAATCATGTATTTATATGTTTAAAAATAAATTTGTGGATTGTTTAAACATGTTTGTTTGTCTATATATTTGTACAATATACTGTTGAACGGGGAAAGTCTACAAGCTGCTGCTGCTGCTTAAAGTTACATTACACAAGACCTTCTCATCAAGATGAAGCTCACCAGACAGAACTTTATGTCCAACCACCTCTCCCTTTGGAGGTTCAAACCATCACCTAATATCACCATCTCCTAATAGTTGATAAGTGAGCTTGCATGGCTTAAAATGATGTTGTTTCATAAAAATGTGGATATCCAAGACTCAGGCACACCCATGTTGCAATTCTACTGCTTTGCTCATGGTGGCATTGCAAACACTTCCTCAATCCTTGAGCTTAACTGAAAGAAAAATTGGTTTTGAGACAGAAGTCTCCTAACATAATTGTCAGTCTTCAATTTTTTAGAAAGCATCGGCTCTTCAGAAGCCTAATATATTCTGACATAGTCTAAAACAAGGATTCCCAAACTGTGGCACGTGTACCACCGGTGGTACGTGAGCTTCCACTAGGGGGTACGCGAGATGAAAATGGCAATGTAGGTGGTGGTATGTGGGAAAAAAGTTTGGGAACCGCTGGTCTAATATAACTCTTATTGCCGGTTGACTTAAGCAATTGTTCATGCCCACAATATGTGCACCATGGTAAGAGTTAAAGAATATAGGTGAAAAGTAAGAGTCTAGTAATTATTATGGACTCTTCCCTTGGTGAGCACGGTCACTGTCCGCCTAGGAGCCAAAGGCATTCCAGGTTAGGCTAAAAGCAGTGGAAAGGTACAGGGTGTCATGGTGAATGTCATGTCAATATGGCCAATGAGTCGCAAGGTAATTATTTAACAAGTGGACAACAGTGAAAGCAACAAGTGGACAACAGTGAAAGCAAATGTCACTGACCTCTTGGCGGTGCAAAAATAGGTTAAAGAAAAAATCAGAGATTCCATACAGATGCAGTTATAACAAGCATTCACTTAATATACAGTATTTCCTCTGATCCATATATGGTATGTATTTCCATGCAAAGTAGTATGAGCTTTTATCTTTTTTGTTCCTATGCTAAAATAAAAATATATCTTCTTTGAAGATACACAACTAAACTGTCACATTATTATGCATTCACATCTTAAAAAAAACGGATTGAAAAGGTATAATTTGAATATAATGAATACTGCAGGTGCTGTGGCCTACTTCAGACAGGAAAAGAACAGTGCCTCACCTCAGCACGCCCTTATGCTGTCTGTGCCAGACCATGATACGTTCCTCCCACTGTTCCTTGGTCAGTTTGTGCTGTTCCAGCACTCTGTTGATGAAAGACACATACAGTACTGTAGGTATAACATATTCAATACTTATCTCCAGTATTTATATGAAGAAAATATATTGCAAATGGGACAACAGATAATTAAAGAGACAAGTATCACAGTACAAGTGCACTGTTTAGAGAGACAATTTATTTCCACATTTGGTTATGCTGGTAACACTAGGGCTACTATCTGTATGTGTGTACACAATTAATCAGTATAACCGATCAGTTAAACTCATATCTCTGTATACGTTTATTCATCATTTGATTGATCCTTCCTGTAAGTTTGTATACCTCTGAGGGAGCAGCTTGTCCCTACATAGGTAGCCAGGGATGTGGTAGTCCTTGTTGTAGTCTGCATATTTGGTCTGCACAGCATAGGAGGCCAGCAGTACAGCGGTCTCCGGGGGGCAGTAGATGTCATCGTTGAGGATGCCCTCTTTCACCTGAGTGGTGACAAACTCAGAAGTTTTGCACATTTGCTAGCAGCTTCTGGGCATTTTCAGATATATTGTTCACATAAAATGCTTGGTGCACAGAGGCCTAACCCAAGCCCATTGCCTGTGGTTTGTCACTAAGTGAGTTGTCAGTAATGCAGTTAGCAACATTTGGTGTGGGCCATGTCTCTCGGTGTGTGTGTGTGTGTGTGTGTGTGTGTGTGTGTGGTTTGGGGGGACAGTATTGTCGTCAATGTTGTCACCTGGAGGAAGAACTGCCGCTGTGTGGCCTCCTGTATGAGCTCTTCGGCTACGTCCTCAGGGTAGAACTTGGCCCGGAACTTGATCAGAAGTGGGTTCTCTTTCCTGACGTCCTGGGCTGTAACCTGTTTTGGAACAAAAGGGGTAAAAGGCAAGTTGTGATCATCGAAGGAGCTGGAAGACATTTTTAACTTAAAGCTCTTAAAGATCTTTTTCGTAATGGTCAATTGAGAACAACATATTTTGAACCCTACATTCCATTGGAGAAAATCCAACAGGAGAAAATACTAAGTCTGAAAAAAATCCTTTAAAATAACTAATCTCTATCTAATCCTCAAGTTGAACCTCTATCTTCTATTCAAGTTTTTTTCTTGTTCAAAGTCAGCTGAAAAATCATATTTTGAACATTAAACATTAAGACACCAGACACCAAAGCAAACCAACCAATAATCTGTGAACCAGTTCTGGCATAAGTGTTTCCAGAGTGTTCAAAATATCCTTGAATGTTACACAACATAAAGACGATCAGACACACAGAGCTTGGACCCAAGTACTAACCCGCTTATTGAGCTTGAGCCATGTCGAGAATCCCTTGCTGTCTTGATACTGGAGCCCGAAGAACCAGATCTCTCTCAACCCAATTGTCTTGACAATCTTCAAAGTGGAAAGTGGAAATACATGCACCTTCATATTCAATATATGGGGACAACTCACTAACATGGTCTTTTTGGCACAGCATGTATATACAATATAGATTATGCCATATGGTCGTACTGTAGAATGTGTCATACGGAATATGATACATACTTGGTCAAAGAGTTGTTTGCCTGTAGTGCTAGGCTGGATGGCAAACTCCAGCTCTGCATCCATTGTCGTGACACGTACATTTATCTGTTTAAAACAGAACAGCTTTAGGCCACAGAATGAGACATCAGCAGGCTACTGAATAACTACTGAGAAGTGGCAGCCATTTTCTTGATGTCTGTCACTGTTATTCATCTTGCCATCTGCTCTTTTTTTAGTGTTGTTGTCTTTGAACAGGCATCTCTTGATCATGGTTCCTTGCTAACGGTAGTATCCTAAGCCAAATGTTCCATTCGTAAGCTGTTTGGAAAAGTCAAGGTCCTTGTTTAATCCAGATAGAACTTCAAGCAAAACAAATCATTAACTGCAAGGTCAAAGCAGTTTTGAGAGGAAAACTCAGAACAAAAAATTGTCGGCGTGGAAACGTCTCATTTTTCACAGAATAATCTGGCTTTGGCTTCATGAATCAGTAACAGAGCTGCACTGATAAAACTTAGAGTTCTCATAAATCTGCAGCCGAGTTCTGGATTCAAAGGAATATGAATAACTCCCATCCTCTTTCAATATTAATTGAGCAACATTTATCAGATGAACTAGGCCAAATTGTTTTGTACATTATTGATGGAAAACATTTGTGTAATGTTACTACAGCACCCTTTGCACTCTTAAACAGCCTATAACATTCAATGTCAAAACACGTATTATGTCTCTGATGGAACTATAAATAATTGTTCATGTAGGTCCATCATAAGTTCAGTGACAAGCACCCACAAATAGCTATAGTCAACATTTTACATTATTAAACATGCACCATTGTAACATAATTAAAATACTGCTCCTAAACAGATCTTTAATAGGTAAATAGGTACTTACAGACATTTTGGTATTTTTTTTTTTATGGTCCTTTATTTCACAACAGTCTACCAGGTCCTGTTGCAGTAGTCCTCTCTCCACCAAGTCATATGAAAGTGCTTGCAATATTTACAAGGATTACCCTTCATTAAACCTGCCCATTGCATTGTTTAAAGGGACTTTTCCTCTCACTAATCCAATGGCAGCTGTGGAATCTAAGATTAGTCTCCAGTAATAGCAGTACTGTGGTTATGTTAAAAGAACAGTAGCATGCAACAGTTTAGCTGCAATGCAGTAAACCTAGTGTTAGTTTGTTTAATGTGTCAGTAAGAGATTGTAGGCTTATTAACTATAATGCTCACAGAATCCACCTTATTTAAAATATCGACTTCATTTCGGCAAAACTAGAGGCAATGTAAGATTAAAATGTATTTAATGCAATAGGCCTAACAAGGGTCTGCTTGGATGGGTGTCAGTCAATAAATCAAAGCTGCCATGAGATCCAGCGCGCGTGCGCAGTGGCGTACAGTCGTGTCACGACGTCTTAGCAGACATCATCCAAAACATCTTGTTTTAAGTTCTGTTGTGGCGGAAAGGATTTGTGTTCAGGTTTGAGACCATGACGGACGAACAAGAAATCATGTGCAAATTAGAAAACATACTGGAAGTCAGGTAATCCTTTTCCGCTTCTCTGTTCTAAATTAATGTCTGCATTTCAGCAGGTAACATAACGTTAACCTCTGGATTCAGTCTGGCTAGCGATTCTCTTTTGCAGTCCGGTTGAGACGAATAACGACAGAATAACCCCATTTTTTATGTACATGTATTAACTAGCAACGCACGCTAGACTCCTCGTTTCTTTGAGTATTCCAGCAACGTTGTGTGTCTATTGGTAGATGCAGATGAAATGTCTATTGCAGGCTAGTTAGCTGGCAAGCTAACAATAAACAAACCAGCTGTTGTTAGCGAGGTTCCAGAGGCGAACAATGGGGAAGCGAGCTGTGGTTCCAATGATAAGAATAGATTTATTTCCGTAGTACACCAGTGTACATGTCATTCAGCCATTTGCGGTGCAAGCAATTCGTCATGTGGAATAGTGTGTTTGTAAATAATAAAAACGCTGTTGGGTTAGTCTTGCGCCAACTTATATGTTAACATTTCAATGCTACCATGGAATATCTCGAACGTGGCTTTGTCAGTTTATCACTTTATGATTGTTCCCTTGCATTAAGCATTGACCAGTCTTACAACAAGTGTGTGTTTGCGCTATTTTATTTGTTTGTTTTTCAAACTGTCTTTCAAACAGTCATTCTGCCCGTGGTCTTTGTCAGAGGTTACATAGGCTATGTACCTTCATACATCTCATGACAGGAACAAGACCCTGCAGATGCAGAAGATCAGGACTCGTCTGAAGAGCGAGTTCGAGGCCCTAGAGGGTGAGGAGAAGCACTTGAGGGAATACAAGCAGGAGATGGACCTCCTTCTGCAGGAGAAGATGGCCCACGTGGAGGAGCTGAGGCTGATCCATGCAGACATTAACGTGGTAATTATGACCCTCAGGGTTAGGTCAGGTCATCTGGGTCAGGACCTAAGGGTGCTTCATTCAAAGATGTTACAATTTTTTGTGACGTTACAGAGACCACTTGGGGTGTGTAAGATACAAAGACAAATAAACATACAGTGATTTATGTATAATGAATTATACATAATTATCCACAATTATACATATCTGGCATACTGCACAAACGTTGCTGTGTGTACATGATCAATACAAGTAAAGTGGTTAACTAATAATAACACACAGAATAACAGTAATAACAATTCAACACAATCTGTAGTAATAATAATGTTGTGCCCCACTTTTCATGCATGTTAAATTCCATGCTACTCTGTTTAGCATTCATTATGTTTCATTACCACTGGTTCTATCTACCAAAGGGCTGTCATTTAAGGACATGATGCCAGATCACTTTGCCAATGGTTACAGTTATTGTTCTATCCTCTTATTTTCTGATTGCTTACTTAGTACTTAGTATTTTGTAAATGTTTACACAGACAATTCTGAGAGTATTTAAATATTGGTGGCTCTCTCACTAATTGAAATTGTGCCTTCAGATGGAGAGCACGATCAAGCAGTCTGAAAACGACCTGAACAAGCTGCTGGAGAACACACGGCGTCTGCATGAGGAGTACAAGCCCCTGAAGGAGCATGTGGACGCCCTGCGCATGACCCTGGGCCTGCATCGCCTGCCCAACCTCAGCGACGAGGAGGAGAAGCTGTCACTCGAGTTAGTCACCCAGAGGCGTGTACACACACACACACACACACACACACACACACACACACAGACAGACTTACACACACACACACAGACAGACAGATAGACAGACATACATACACACACACACACACACACACAGACAGGCAGACGCAGACACACACACACACAGACACACACACACACACACACTTCCACCCATGCTTATTGTACGCAAGGACAAACTGGTTTTTGGAATTAAATGAAATTCAGTTAATTATCAGTCATCTGGTTCTATTCAGTTTCCAATGTTAATATTCAGTGTCCTTGCAACTTTAATCGGAGAGGAGAAATGGAGACATTGTAAACATTGATGTATGCCACTCATGTACATGCATTGGAAGACCAATCAAAGTGCATTCTCAAACTCTTATATCATAGTGTGTGCAACATGCAACAAGTCCGGTTCAAAAGGATGTAAGCAATAATATTATATTTTACTGTGCCATGTATATATGTAAAGAAAACCACAAGAATATACAAGTATTGCTAAAAGTGCAAACAGTTTTGTTTTTGCCTGCCGTATTGCAGTTACTTTGAGAAGCAGAAGGCAGAGTGGATGAAAGAACCCCAAGAGCCAATCATTCCGGAATCCTTGGCTGCAGCTGCCGCTGCTGCCCAGCAACTGCAGGTCTCCCGGAAACAAGATGCCCGGCAACCAGCAACCTTCAGACAGCAGCCTCCCCCAATGAAGGTTGGCAAACTCACAAACACTCCACTTTCCCCCCCCTCATCCTCTGAGAGAGGAGTCGCCTTTTTTTCCCCTTCCCGCTCAAGGTCCCGTCTGTGTCAGCTCTCCTGCAGGTGTTCAGGCTTTTTCCTGGTGAAGCACCACTTGTGGGAGGCCTGGAGTCAGGCTAGGGTTGATTTTTCTGTCCGTCAAAACAGTTAGCAGCTTGTAGTTATTTTGTTGGTGCTGTTATATACGGTAGTTACGGTTATTAAATGATGCATTGATTTTCATTTATTCAAGTAGCATCCGTTGTTTTTATTTTTGTGCATTGATTCATTACATACACTCTTTAACTCTGAATGCAGAGTTGCCAACTTTCAAGGCTGGCTTGGCATGGAATTGACAAAGAGGAGTATATTTTTAGCATGAGATGCACTGAACACTGCTAGAATGAGACAGAACATAGCGGAAGTCTCGAGCGGAATGCATGAGAGTTAGCAACCCTGTGAATGTGCTGTGAAGGTACAGTATAGAAACGTTTGTAATGTAACAATCCTATAATAACATCTCTAATAATGCTTGCTTTCCTTTTCCCCACAGGCCTGTTTGTCCTGTCACCAGCAGATCCACCGCAACGCCCCCATCTGTCCCCTCTGCAAAGCTAAGAGCCGCTCCCGCAACCCCAAGAAACCCAAGAGGAAGCCGGACGAGTAAGCGGCCTCCAGTGGTCTGCCTCTCCTTCCGAACGTAGCTTCCAAACGTAGACTACCGAGTTAACCAAAACCCCGTCTCTGAATCCTCCTGGGTTCATGTGTTAGAACTATTGTTTAGTTTTGTCAAATGCCTCATTTGTTTAAGTGTACTTAAGTGTTTTAATACTTGATACTTTGCTTCAAATTCCACATCATGACTGCAAAAAGGCAATAAGAAACTTGGGACTTGTAATAGGAACACATAAATGCTAAACAGAGTTGTTTGGCATGTAGCTTATATTGTAACAGGAAAATAACATTTTTGCCCAGTGATCTTAAATGCAGTATTTTAACCATATCATTCCACCTTCATCAAACTTTAGACCAAATGTCTATTATGTGCTAACAAAGAAAAAGCAAAATTAGAAGAATTCTTGACTGAAGTATTTAAACTGTAAGACTGTAAGTGTTTTTGTATCTTATGTTTTATATGCATGCAAAAAGTAATGTACTGTATGTCTGTGATATTTTCTCAATTGAAAGGGGTGATTGTACTTTGTCGCTGGTAGCTAGTAATCCTATGTTTACAAGGGCCAAGGGAAGCGTGGTCCCAGTAATATTTGACGGATGTATTTCTTGTGAAAAGTTGGTCGTTATACTTGGATAAAGAGTAAAACTCGCGATTTGTTGTGGCCAGTATTGGAAAAATAAAGATGGGTTTATTGACGTTGCATTGGCATCTCATTTGACATACCTTCATAAAGTAACCATGATGTTGATTTATTTTGGTGTTGTTTACATATGTATATAATACAAAACGTATGTCGAATAAACACATATTAACAAGGTAGAAAATACTTTTTTTACAATTCAGCTGTAACATATCTAATGTAGCAACATGATCATGTATAGAAATGAGGTCACAATGCCTTCAGTAGTTTTTACCTTCAAGGTCCATGTCGATATCAAAGTCACAGGCTTGATTCCACTGAACATGGGAAAAGGCAGGATCAGCTCGAGTCTGTCTGCTGGGTCAGTTCCACTTCCCTGGCCTTCAGAGCCTTCCAGACAAGGCCAGGGTCATCTGACGGCCTAGGCAGGTCTCTCAATACCTCTCCTATCAGACAAATGGAGTTCTGCAACACAGAGCAAGAGAAGAACACAATTCTTTTGAGCCGACTGCAGGGAAAAGAACGTATACGAGAGATTGTGGACTAGTGTTCAAAGATAGGCCTGTTTCATATATATGTAAAGCAGAGCGGCCTACTCTATTAAGGAAGTGGGATTGGATTTTTTCTTCCAGAAGGGGAGACAGGAGCTGTGTCGTCTTCCTCCTTATGAAGTCATCTCGTGCCAGCTCAGCCTGTTTGACCTGGCATGACCTGCAGTGCTGAGGATCATGTAACTCCATTTCTGGAGCCTGTGTGTGTGTGTGTGAGAGAGAGGGGGGGGAGGGAGGGAGGGATGGATGGATAGATAAATACTTCAAATAAATTGTAAAGCATGCACGGTACATTGAACCTGAATGTGCAATTGTGTTTAATTGCATGGAATAATTTCTTGTGAGAGTGCATGCAAGGTGCATTAAATACAACACGTATATAATTAGGTAGGTCGGCCAAATTGTATTAATGTGTATGTGTGTAGTGAGAGAGAGATTAAGAGTGAGTGTGTGTGTGTGTGTGTGTGGGGGCGTGTCTAGCTAAAAAGCCACTCAGTTATTAGTTTTTCTTTACCGTCTTCAACTTTTCTCTGAAAGCCTTCATTCTGATTAAGTTGAGTAGTTGTTGTGGCACTGGAGGAATTTCTTCGGATTCGGGTTTTTGACTGCTGTCATTTTCCCTGTATCCCGAGTCTCTTTTTTTGAGTTTCATTTTCTGTATACTTCTCTTACAATATCTCCTTCTGACGACGTCTTCGTCGCGTTGCTGCTGAGTGCTTGAGGCTGTACAGAATGGTGCAAAGAATGAAGTTAGCTGTGGCTGCATGCATGAATTGAATGCAAGCTAATAACATGTTTGAAGATACTTACTCTCCATGGTCACTCGATTATTCCATATTAAAACAATCCAACTACATCTACCTTTCACATATTAGTCGACACTTAAATCCCTTACACTGTTAGCCTACATGTAACACGTGTTCAAACACAATATTTTGTTTTGAGCAGACATTCTCTGGTTTGAGGAATCCAGAGTGTTTGTGTAAATAGCCTGCCTTTATTGTCTTGGTAACGCAGATAGTCGTCCCCATTTCCATTTACTGCCATCTACTGTAATGGAGTAGCCTATCCTCCACGGCACTGCAACTTTGCCACGACATGGGTTTATTCTCGGTAGGCAATTAGGCTAGTTAAATGTTAGTTTGTCTCTTTTTAAATAATTAATGTTTAATTATGAATATTTGTAAACGTTGATGAGGTTCATGAAATAACAATAGAAAACTCTTCAGCTAACTATTTCTAAATAGGCTGCTTAATCACTCTAAATATATCCAATGGAAGACTTCATTAACATAGTAAAATAAAGATTTATTTTTTTTAAAAAAGGAAGTAGTGGCGTTGGCCTACTGTACATATTCCACAACCAATTTATGAGGATCATAAAATAATAGGTTTTAGGTAGGTCTTCAAATATAGGTTTTGATCTTAAATAGGCTACTTCTATGGAATTCAGGGAATTTTTTGTAGTTAAAAATAACTGATCCCAACCCCCCATAAAGCTGCTGATGGTGTTTTCTCTCACACCCAGAAGAATGAGAAGACCACAGCTGATTGTTGTTATCCAGGGCAGAGCTCTTGGCTCCAGGACAGCTGCAGGCTCCTCGTGGATCGCTGCTCTGCTGTCGCACCGACACAGACACACAGCCACTACAGCAATGCATTAGACGCCGACGTGCCAGTAAAGTTGTAACCATGACAGAATATCACATAAAGCGCCTTCTGCCGTGTGGATCCTTAATTGTGTTCCCCCCGCCTTGGCTGGGATGGCTTTGTGTAAAAGTGTCAAGGAGCGGGAGCTACAGATGCGTCCCATTAAATGTGACAGGCTCAGACATGGCCTTGTTGTCGGGGAAACTTTTTCATGTCACGCTTCAAAGACCCTTCCCATTTCTTTTCTTTTTTTTTTTTCGTGGTCACACTCTATGGCACCCATGATAATTAGGCTCAGAGGAATAACACTGGTTGTCCCTGCAGAATGACACATTTAATATTTACATTGACCTATCAGGTAAATTGTCCCAACTAGCCCCCCCCCACACACACACACACACTACCATCCCCCTGTTCCGCAGTCAGGTCCTTTCAGTCTGTCACAAGTCTATCACCTTTCTAATTATAACCCCCTGCTACAGCCCTCCAAGAATGGAAGTTTGGGCAGATCCATTTGAGGACTAAAATTAGCCCCTCAGATGAGCAGGGTAGAGCCTATACTGTGTCAGTCTGCCACACGTTGCTTTACCCTCCATCCATTTATCCCAGTGGAAAACTTCCCAGCAGCGAAAAAAAGAAGACTATTGCTTTTTTTGGTGGGGGTAATTGAGCCACAATGGATTTGCAGCTGAACGGAAGATGGATGAGTTAATGTAGCTGCAAGCGTCTGATGGTGGTCTGAAGGGATAGTCTAAAAGCAAAGTAAGTGGATTTTACCTCAAAGTGTTTTGTTTGTTTGTGTGACTCTGACGGGCCATTTGGGAGTGCGTCTGGTGTTGCTTACTGCTGTGGTTTCTGTCTGGCACAAATCTCCACCACAAACCTCATAGTTGAAGGTCATGAAAAAGTCATATATTTGTGGACAAAAGTATAATTCAATTCTGTTAAGTACTTTAATCTTGTGGTTTGTAGTTTGTAAAAAGTCGTTTGTTTACTGAGATTAGGATTATGCAAATGTAAATTTGGTCTTAGTTTGAATAGTTCTCACACATGTAAAATAGTTCACACGATGGGATCTAAATCTGCTCTTTAATTCCAGATGGATCTGTGAGTTTCTTTCATTGTCTACACACTATGGTTCTTGAGAGTGCCGTCACCATGAGTTTGATGGACATCTCCAAGATCTTCTCTCTGCTCCAGCCCAAAGAGGACGAGGAGGATGAGAGCAATATGCTCACGCAGGCCGTCACCGGCGATGATGACCGCCTGTTGGCCGAGCTGCTCGGCGAGGAGCGTTTCCGCCGTTGCATCAACAGCCGCAGCGGCTGGGGCATCCCGGGCACGCCGCTCCGTACGGCTGCCGCGCTGGGTCACCTGCGCTGCCTGGAGGTGCTGCTGACCCACGGTGCAGAGGTGGACAGCCTGGACGTCAAGGCCCAGACGCCGCTCTTCACAGCGGTCAGCGGCAAACACCTGGACTGTGTAACGGCCTTACTCAAGGCCGGCGCCGACCCCAACGGCAGCCAGTACAACAACTGCTCGCCGGTGCTGACCGCCGCGCGGGAGGGCGACGTGGACATCCTGCGCGAGCTGCTGGACGCAGGGGCGGAGGTGGACGTGCGGCCCAAAGTGCCCGACTGGGCGTCCAACGCCACGGCGTGCCGCGGGCCACTCTACATCTCGGCCGTCTACGGCCACCTGGACTGCTTCAAGCTGCTGCTGCTGCACGGCGCCAACCCGGACTTCAACTGCACGGAGGCCAAGATGCTGGCCCGCATCAAGCAGCCCAAGACCGTGCTGGAGATGTGCTTGCGCTACGGCTGCGGGGTGGAGTACGTGCAGCTGCTCATCGAGTTCGGAGCCAACGTCTACCTGCCCACGCTCATCATTGACAAGACCACCAAGCAGAACGAGGCCGTAGGGATCCTGCTCGCTGCCAGAGGTGAGGAGTCAGATTACAAAAGCACTCACTAATCACAAAGAAGGGAATTATGGGTAACTACACCCCAGAGCCTCTCTGGGAAACCTGTCAATGGGTGTGACAGGGCCTTAAAAACAAAGTTGCCATTCTGGTCAGATACTTGTTACCCATACAGATTACTGACGTAAGATACTGAAGTATTGAATATTCAATTCAGTTTTCCACGGAACTATACTAAATCATACAGAATATATACCTGGGCCTAATCTGATTAGATCCTGGTATAGTTGAAGGAAGTCCCCAATTGAGGGAGTACCTGAACTAAAACCCAAAAGGAAAAGTTCACTGCATAATGTTAAGTTATGTTAAGTTATGGCCATCTTTAGGATGAAGTCAAACTGAATTTAGCAAGTTTGACGATTCAAAGTTGTTCTTAAAGTTGTCCTGGCCCAATGTATGTGTTGTCGGTTTAGTGTAGGGAGTCTTGGCACATCAAATATAGGCCTACATATATTACATAAATAAGTTTAGTTAAGGGTTTCAGCACACCTATTGCTCTTCAATTCATGCTGAAGGAAAGTAAGAAAATAACATACCTTTTGTTTTATCTTACAGTTTGTCCTTGCACCTTGATGTCACAGTCTCGCCTTGCTGTTCGAAACTACCTCCCAAAAGCAAATAAAATGAGTGCCATTGATCAACTGGATATCCCCCCGATTCTACGGAACTATTTGAAGCATGTCACTTGAGATGATCTCACTAGGTCTGAAAGGACAAAGATGAATGGAGAATCACAGGGTCGCTCTGCGGATATTATGTTTGATGTCTAATTGTGAGTTTTTGTATGGGATAAGACAGGACTGATAAGCAAAGCCGTTTTTTTTTTTTTTGGGGGGAGAGAAATGATCACACCACAGCCTTAAATTAACAAAGAAGAAGCAAAAAGTAATACCCAGAATTTGTGACAATGGATCATCAGATTATATCAGATTATTTGTGGGAGTTTCATTTTCTGAGAGTATTTATGAAGATGATAA
>NC_063209.1:12148611-12161111 GCF_017589495.1 Alosa alosa | reverse complement strand
ATAACCAAAAGGCAGACGCCCACTGCAACAATAAACAACAATTTAAGGGGCAGGAGCGCAGGAGCTTGCTTCTCGCCACCCCCTCAAGCTGACAAGCCCCTCTCTCTTTCTCTCTTTCTCTCTCCCTACCTTTTACTTCATCTGTCTATCTTATTCTCTTTATCTCTCTTCACCATCATCTACCCACTTACAGTATTATTGTTATGTTGTTTTGTTGTTATGTTGTTTTGTTGTTATGTTGTTTTGTTGTTATGCTGTTTGTGATCTGCCTCTTGATCTGGCACTCTTCATGCCTTTCCCACACTTTTCTTTTATTCTCTCATTTTATGCCTCTTCCTTTCTTGCTGTCTTTGTCTCACTCTCCCATTCACCTTTTCAGGTTTTCTCTTTCAGCCTGCTGTCATTGTGCCATCTCTTTTCTTTCCTCTAACATCTACTCTCTCCTGAGGTATCGCCCTGGTCTCTCTAAGCTAATTAATCATACACAAGCCAGTATGTATCTGGGCTCCCAGCTCTCTTAAATTTCACACTGAAATCCAGTTGACCTCAGGGAATTGTGCAGGGGGGAAAAAACATATTTGTTATCAAGAGTAGTCCTTAATGAGAATTGTGTGGGAACTTCTCAGAGGACAACACTAAATAATGGCCAGTCACAATCAAATGTCTTTGCAGAGTCCCCTGTTTCCTACTTTTTTTGTCTGTCTTCGCCACACAAAACCCAACAAAGCTGTTCACTTGGAGCCACAACAAGCTGAGCAACCGAAAGGAAATGTTTTCACGCGGGCACATCCACAGCCTGTCCTGTCTGAGCTGACCTAAAAGCCCTTGCCTGGGGGCTTCTCCGGGTCCTGTGATACAGCCACAGATACAGAGGGAGCAAGAGGCGATAGCTGAGCAACTCACCGGATAAACCCCCCCCCACACACACACACACACACACACACACACACACACACACACACACACACACACACACACACACACCACACACACACCAAAAAAAAAAAAAACAAGGCCACTGCTTAGGCCGTTATCCCGAAATCAAAGTGCTGGAACCTTGTCGCCCACACAAGCCTTGAAGGGGTATTTCATTTTTTTGCATCTTTTCTTCGCTGGCTATCTCTCTGTATTTGCTGTGGGTGAAAAGGGGCATGACAAAGGGCCACAGCTCACTGAGGTGCTGTGTTGCAGGACTGCTGAAGAGGGATTATCATGATGGATGCGCTGGGCCAAGTCAAACTGAAATCACCATGCCTCATTACTAGTGCCTCTGAGAATATGTCATGTATGATCTCCAAACAAGTCTGTCATCATTTTTTTCATATTCTGACACTTCTTTACTCATGCTTCCTTTCTCACAGGCACACATGAACACACACACGCACACACACACACACACACACTCTCTTTCTCTCTCTTTTGCTCTTTCTCTTTCCATCTTAACACAAAGTCTGATAAGGTGCTTGCCTGTCCAGATTGGAATTCCTTAAAAATATCTGGTTTCCTATTCAGCCGGCCGAGCGGAAGTATAACTGCTTGCTTTCCGTTGCTTGTGTTTACTGTAGCCCGTTTTCCTGTTTTCTGATTCTCTCTGATACAGCGCGAGTGGCCGCCACACTGAGCAGCCTCAATTTCTTCCCTCTAGTCTCTCGCTCCAGAAAGACGCCAACATAAATGCCTGGCTATTTCTCATTTAGGCTTTTATCACAAGGCCTTGGTTAAAAAAGAAACATGACGGACAAAAATATCTGCTCATCTTAACACACAAAAAAAGACAATAGGCCTCAGTGAAAGGAAGTCACAAGATGGAGAGGACAGTGGAGAGAGAGGCTCTGCGGTAGCCACACGGAGCTGGTGGACTATGAGAAGAATGCGTATCACAGCGAGAGGAGAATGCAAGGAATGCCAGTGTAATTTTATCTAAAGCCCAACGCTGCTTCCAGCCATTACCTGTGTGCTCCTCTTATCCAAAGTCTGACCAGGGAACAGTCCTTGGGGAGGACAAGGGTGGGGGGGGTGGTGGTGGTAATGGTGTAGCCCTCACTGTCATAGAGATGTTTGCAGAGCCCTGCGATGTCTGGCCCTTAACCGTCCACTGTGCCATCTGTGTTAGTGAGGGTTGGAAATGGACCAATTATGTGCTGTTATACACAAAATAATGAGGAGGGCTTTCTGAGTCACAGCGGCACACACATAGAACACATGGCTATTTTAACCATGCCAGTGAACAGCACGCTACTCTAGTGATGCTGAGACACACCCTTTCACACAATAAACTGATGTCTCAGGGTGCAGCAGTTGATTTTGTTCTCCACTTTGATGCGTGTGTGTGTTTTGTTTCATTTGTTTTATTTGTTGGACCACAACAAAAGCTCACTCCAAGGACATGTCCTTATATGTAATGTGTCACCCATGTGGTCTAGTAGGCATTCATCTTTCAAAACAGCAATAACACAAAACCCCCATTTTTAACACAACTGCTGGTGAAACAATTACTGCTGGGGGCGAAAAAGGAGAGAAGTGCATGCTACACGGAGGTTGTTTTGTCCAGCGCCTCCCGTGAGCGCCACAGTTGGGACCGTGTCACAGGAAGCCGAGGAAGAGGCCGATTGTTCTAAAAAATGAAAAGCCAATGACATCACTCCGAGCGATGGCCTCACAAAAACTTTTACAAGCACAAGATAATAACAGCACAATAAACAGGCATATGACTACTATCCCCCTCCGGTGCGACAGGGAAGTCCTACAGTCTGTTTTTGTAAGTCTCGACTAATTTGTTTTTCTCATTGCAGGATTGAAACACTTAAAAAAGAAACATTCTGAGCAGGAGTGGCTGGTGAAGCCAACATTTCTAAGCACAACCACAGTGTGCCCTTCTCTGCCCCTGTGTCCTCTCCTCCCTCTGTCTTCTCCCCTCTCTATACTTCTCAGTCTACACTTTCTTTCTGTGTGTGTGTGTGTGTGTGGTGTGTGTGTGTGTGTGTGTGTGTGTGTACACATATACAATACATCTGTATGTATGTATTTATCTTCTGTTTGTATGTAGGTCAACGTGAAAATACATATTTATATATGTATGTATGTATATATATATTTATATATATACATATACTTTGTGTGTTATCTGTGAGTGTATTGTACACAATGCATCTACTAGTGCATAGTCTACTCTAGTAAGTGACTTATTAGTGGAGTGCTCTACACCCAGCTGAGTCCTGGGGGTCTCCGTGGTTGCACAGGATGCGCTCTGCGACAGGAACGGACAGCAGGAAAAGCTGCTGGTCATTCACAGGAAGCGCGAAGAATGCGAAGGCGCTCGGGGAAGTGGGCCTCTCTCGCCACTCTTCCCCGCTCGTCACTCTCCACTCTCCTGCTCCCATTGTCAAGATGAGAACTCCACGGGAATCCACCGTCTCCTGCCTGCCGTCCGTAAATATATCACGAACGCCGTCAGCCAGACGCGAAATCATAGCCCAATCAGACAACTAGAGAATGAAAACAGGCCATCTGACCTCTTCCCAGAGGACAGCTGTGGTTTGTCCAATGAGGTGGCTGCTGTTGCTGATCAGAGCTCTGTTATGTTTAGACTGGGCACTGGGCGGGTATGGTTCTGCCACGGTGCTGCCACCCTCGAGTGGGCACTAAGTGGCAGAGAGTGACTCACACACACGGGGGAGACGGAACACAATTGCCTCGGCGACCACGCAGGCACAGACGAGGGGAGGGGAGGGGGGCTTGTATACCGGCAGATATTTACATACAGTCAGCCAGGCTTCCTGTCTTTGTCAAGCGAGGGAGCATTTTTTTTCGTGTGACCCATTGATGTAAGATCTACTCTTTCCTGTGTAGAGAGAAGGGAGAGCACAGGGATGGGGGGGCAGCTGAGTGTTAGACAAGAAATGCCATATGATTACAATGGCCACCAAAACAGGACAGAGAGCAGATGTTTAAATTTAGGCTCTCCCACACATCACGCCTTTCAGAGATGAGGGCTCCAAAAGCTGTCAGGGTCTCTATATTGTGTGGGTTTCCTGAGCATTATCCAAATTTGACCCCATGAAGGCTTATCACATCACACAGACTTCACAGATGGACCAAGACAGTAAAACAAAGGTGTTTTAAGTTCCAGATTGGTTTATATGGAATTAAATGGCTTTACTGTCCTCTATAGCCTACTGAATGAGTAGCCTAAAGATAGTGTTCAACACCAAATGAGGGGTGGTAAAAAATTAAAACAAAACATCAATCAGACAGATGGAAACGTTTTGTCTTTTTGAAGGAAAAAAAACAGTAGCAGAAATGAATAAAAAAAAAAAGTGTAATGTCGGGAGGATTTGGGCGTTGTACGAAGTTGACCCAACTGCGTGTGTGTGTGCGCGCGCGTGTGTTTTTGAGTAGCGCGCTTTGTCTGCGTGCGTGCGTCTCGCACACTATCTCGGTGTCGGCGTCTGTTCAGGATTTTGGGGCAAGAGTTCAACAGTTCCCCCGCACAGAGAAACCACTTTGGACTTATTCTTAGGAGGTTTTGGAGGATTCCAGGACGTTTGAAGAGAGACGGTTTAGGTGGAATGTACACACTTCGAACGGAGCTAAGGATTCACCGCGGAATGTCTGCCATAGTTTTTATTGGGCTACAAAGTTTTTTACGCATACCCCTAGTGTAATTCTGTCAAACAGGAGCAGTTTTGTTCGTCTCATTTGGAACATGCACTTTGGACGGAATGACTTAAAGTAAGTTTTTTGGCGAGAAAATGTTTTAAAGATTTGAACTCTAATCCGGAAAAGTACTTTCTCAGCATACTTTATTGATTTAAGCAAGTGTTTTGTTTTTTGAAGGTAACATTAAAGACGGGCAATTTACGTTAAAGAGAGGAAAGAGGGGTAGCCTTAAGAAATCAGAATTTTGTTAGACGTGTGTGTAGGGGAAGTAAGCCTTGTGAATTAAATCTCTAATTTGAAGAACTGTCAGAAAAGTTTTCTGCTTCATTCCTTGGGTGTGATGCGACTTCTTCAAAGTTAGACCAGGAGCCTCTACGCAGTAGGCTACCACTCAAATAGCCTATAGACTAATGGATAAATGACGTGGGGTGAGTTCAGCAACAGTTTGAGTGTCTTCTTGACGTTATTCCAGACGCCCTTATGAAGACTACCGTGATAGCCTGTGTCTGTTTATTTAAATCAGGGGCTATTTCTCCATGAAAGATTCGCATATTCTCATTAGATTACTATCTAGCCTACTACTATCTACTATCATATAGTATTGAAATTGGTGTATTTATTTGACCTAGGCTACAAAGCAACGCAAGTTATTTTGTTTTTAGCCCAACCACATTTTCTGCACATTAGGATACCAGAGAAGATAGACAGATAAGTCTAGTTAGCCTAGGCGCGTCTGTCCTCGTAGGCCTATTCTTTAATGTTACATCTGTCATTTCATTAACATTGTCCACACGTGGGTAGCCTATTTGAGCTCGTGCACGCACCCCTGCTAGGGCCGAGTTAGTAGCCTAGCTGTCAGATAAATACGAGGCAATGTCAGGCCACCGCTCTAAATACCTTGATATTCCCTGTAAAGGCGTAGTCTCCATGGCAACGCCGCATCTGCTCAGGGGAAATATTTTACTTTGTGGTAGGGTCTGGGCAGCTAAATGCTCTGCGGAGTGGAGAGGGTGAATATGAAAACGCTGACTCACAAGAACATTCCACTGAATTACTTAGGCGAATCTCAACACTCAGCACGGGGTTCACAAGTCATGTTACGCTGGGAACGTGGGCCATGTGTGGGCTTACAAGGAGTTCACTGAGCTTTGATGTGGAGGCATTCGAAATTTCCCCAATGTTTTGCTTTCTCCCGCTCCTATGTCGGAGAACGAATACTATACTTAAGTCATCCAGTGATTCTGAAGGGGGGGGTGATAGAGCAGGAAGAAGTTGACTCATGTTGCCATATGAGAAAAAGTAAAGGCGAGAGGAAAAAAGCTGCTAGCCGATTACAATGAGTATTTGTAGCCTACAGAAACATGAATGAAATAAAATGTCAGTAGGCCTAGTAGGCTATATTTCTGTATAAAGGGACAGTTTCTCCATTCTGACAACTGTTGTTTAAAGGATACTGTTAGGTTCAAGTTCTGTGATGGACATGTGTAGCAGTATCTTTTGCTGAATGACATCATCTTTTCTTTGCATATAATCCACAGGTTCTTCTGGTTGTGACTGGCAGCAAAATGGGCCACCTAGTCGTTAGCTGATATTACTTATGCCATGTGAAAGGATGGACCATCCAAGCAGCCCCACCTGTGACAACAGTGACCCAAATGGTTTCGTGAACCGTGTGTTCAACGTCTCCCTGGACGTGGAGAAGGAAACAGGGATCATGCGGGTTCAGGAGGCCAAGCCCGGGGAGCTCGAGGCATCCCCCCCTCCGACCCCGGTGAAGGACCATCCGGAGGCCATCCGGAGGCCCAGATCCACCGGCATCTGGAAGATTCTTAACCGGCGCAGAACCGCCTCGGACCTGGACCGCCGGCCGCACTCCATGATCCTCCCCGGCGAGGCGTCCATCCCGAAGCTCTCCTTCATGGACAAGGTGAGGTCCTTCAAGAAGCTGAAGACCCCGACGTCTGTTTTCAGGGGCAAAGCGGGCAAACTGTCCAGCTCCAAGCTCAACAGCTCGCTCAGGGATGAGCCCGAGGACGACAGCAACATCTGCAGAGACTTTCCCTCGCCGCTGTACACCCACAGGAACACGCTCAGGAACCGTGGAAAGAGGCACTCCTACGCTGGTCACACCACCGACTTCGACGTCTCCTTCGAGGACATTGACTTGACCCCCACCCCTGAGAACGATCAAACACCTGTCAAACACGTGGCCAACAACCACAATGGATGCAAGACTTTGGAGAGGGTGACGTACACCAAGAAGGCACATCCGAACATTTCAAATTGTAACAACTCCACACTCACAATACATGAGGAAAGGTCTGTGACAGAGAGTCCCAGGGTTACTGTGAGATCTAGAAAGACAAAAGGTTCCGAAGTGTGGAGCTACTTGAGAAGGATCTCCTTAATGGGAAAAGGAGGTTCGGGGTTGTCTGACAAGAGTTTTGAATCTTTGCACACACTAGACAAGACCATTGACTCAGACTATGGCTCAGTCGACTTTGAATGTATCAGAGATTTTCAGCCTGCTCCAAAGCCCACAGGTGCCGATGGCAAAAGCAGCCATTTTGGTGGGCTGGTTCGCTTCTTCAACAGCATGGCACAGACTGCACGTAAATGGAAGAATTCTTCGCGGTCATTCTCACCGCCCGATGAGGAGCGCTCGCCTGTCGGCTCCCCGCGGTCGCAGAGGCCACGGGACTTTCCCCATGCCACGTCCATGACCTTGCGGAGCGAGGACAAGGTGGAGTGCCTCTCAACAGGTTCTCACCTGTCTCCGGATGGAAACCTGTGCGAGGCCTCACCTGCCAAGGCAGCGCCGGGCAGGTCCCCCCAGGTAATCCTGAAGTCATGGAAAGTGTACCCAGACTCACCAGGAGGGAGCAGTCGCCCCTCAAACCCCTCTGAGGGGTCAGGCTCGACTCTGACTCCCCTAAACTCCGCACGCACCTCTCTGGCCACTATAGAGAACCAACCGAGGGGTGATGTCACAGAGGGGGGCTCACTCTCTGAGGCAGAGAACCAATCAGAGTGCATCTCCCCTGAGGAAGTGGCAGACCTTACAGAATCTGAGTTGGGTTCTATGGATATACCGGTCTCTATGGAGAAAAATGAGTCTGTCAGCAACCAATCAGCTCCAGAGAAAAAGGACTCAGTTCCTAACAGGGCAGCCGTAGCTGGTGGTTCTGATGAGGTGTTTATGGTAAGGGACACCGTAACTTTGATATGACTTGTGATTCCCTTATGTGTACTGTAAACACAACTAAGATACTATATGTCAGTTATGGTTTTGTCATAAATGTTGACAAACAATTGTTCTGTAAATAACAAATATCCTGTTTTGCGATGTTCTGTATTCACCTCTACATTCTACTTTCACAGAACGTTCACAACTTCTTTTCATCATTGTTTAAGGAGACCATTAATTTACATTGTAATTAATCCAGATCCATCTCTCCTCCTCACCAGTACTCACTCTCATTCTTAACCTTCATTTGCACAGAAACACATTTGCTCTCATTGCTTCATATAAAAAATATCATCTCACAAAGTCAAACTGGGATTTTCCCCTCCAAATTTAATCAAAGCAGCATTCTGGGATTCCTGTAAGTGTGCCGGTAGGCGGTAGTGAGGGAGAGGGCTATCAGGAAGTACATAGCTGCAGTTTTCCATGCCCTGGTAATAGCTACCTTCAGACAGCCCCCAATTCATTCAGCACACACATGGTGTAGGCTGTCCCCTGTCAAATAACAGTGTTCAATTACTGAACCAGGAAAGAATAGGAGTCAGGTCAAATTTAGCTCACCCTGACTGTGCAGTCTTGACAGAAAGCACTGGCCTGCTCTTAGGCCTTCTATTTCTCTCCTCTCCTGTTCTCCTAGGATTCCCACACACAGCCCTGTGGTGTGATGAGTAGCACTGCAAATTAGTCATATTCTCTCACGTTTTTTTTCCTCTTCTTTTCCTTCTGCTGACTGGCGCATATGAGTTGGTGTACTGTAACGGTGTGATGAGCAGAGAGCATGAGATGTCTCTTTACATTAGTATTCCAGCTATCACCGTGAAGAAGCACAACCCCCTCCCCCCCCCCCCCATATGCCCACATGCTCACTCTTTTCGTGTAGACCCTTTCAACAATAAAAACAAAAACAATGCTTGAACGTTCTATTTGGGCCCCAATCTACTTCCTCTGCATTAAGATAACATATGGAATGTTAAAAAGGAAGTCTTGTGGGGCCAACTATGATGCTGATAATGGAACTCTCTTGAAAGGGTCTATAACTACTGAAAGTTCCCCCGCTCTTGACTCAAGGACTTGCTGTGACTAGTGTCCAATGCATTTCTCACAGTTTTGCTCACATGAGATTTGTTCAGGGAGTAATGAAGCGAGTCTACTGAATACTGGAAGAAGTGCCCTCAGAGACACACACACACACACACACACACACACACGCACACACACACAGTCTAGGGAGGTCAGTCTTTTCTCTTCCCTTACTCTCTCCTTCTTCCTCTCCCTCCATCTCTCTCTCTGTCTCTCTCTCTCTCACTCTTTCTCTTGCTCTCTCCCCTTTTTCTCTGAGCACAGACAGATTCAGAGTAGATTTAGGTCACCAAATTCCTCTCCTTTTTAACCATGTGGCTGAAAATAGCCCCTGGCAGGTGTCGACGGGACAGGCATCATCAAAAACGCCCAGGCTCATCCTGGGCCAGCCCCGGGCCCTCGCCCGTCTCACTCCTTCCCCAAAAGGCCCGGCGATCAAGGCCGGCCTCGCTGTGCGTGACCGCTCTGAGCGTGCCCCACCCCATCCTGGAGGAAGGATACGCGGGGCCGCTCGGGCCCGTTGACTCGACCCTGGGCTCCCACTGGCTACGGAGGGAGAGCGGACCGAGCGTGCTCCGAGTGAGGCGTGCCTACCCCCACAAGAGGCCGCGCTCGGTCATCGAAGGAGGAAACGGCCTTCTCAGCGGGCCGGACGCCGCCATCGCCGCCGCTGCGCAGCAGCACAGAGTAAGCCCGAAGTTCTGTGACCCCAGCTGACCTCTCACCTACTCTCTGCCTCTCCGTTCCTGGAACCTCTGCTGTCCCAGCGTAGAGTCTGCAGAATGGCCTTTCCTGTCCCTACCTACCTTCCCCGCTCTACTCCCAGCTGACCCCCGGCCAGGTCACTATGTTATATCAGTGGAAAAAAACAGCTGTTCTGCTCTCAATAGTGTCTAATTAGCCTGAAAGCACAGGAGTAGGAAGTTTGTCCAGGATGCATGGGATCCAATAGTCCATGTTAGATCATCAGTGCTATCATACTCATATGCTGTTACTAATGCTTATGCATCTGCTATTTACTCTAAATGTTTTTGGATATACACTGAAAGGACGCATTCTAAAATGGAGGCTAAAATCGCTGTCCCACTGTTATCATTGTAATCTTAATATGTAGTGGAATATTGTGACAGAAGATGAAAGCCTAATATTTGAAATTCTGAGTATTTGAATTAGTTCTCAAATCCCTTTGTTTTTATAGAGCTACAATCTAGGATGCATTGCATTGTTAGTTTACTTTGAGAATGGATTTTTGCTGATGTGTGATCTTGATATAATTGAGACCATTAACAGCTCAGTAAGCTGCATTGTCTGTGTGTAGAGCCCCATTTTCAGTTTTCCTCAGTAAATAAACAGCGGTGACATTTAAGTGTTCCTACATAAAGGAACAAAAAAAGGATGAAGAACCAGACAGAATTAAAGACCAAAATAAAACAGAGAAAAAGAAAGAAAGAAAGAAAGAAAATCAGACTGTCAATGACCTCCCACCTCCTCCCACTCATTTATAAATATAGCTTGCCGGCTTCTGATCTGTAATGCATTCACCACATGCTCAACTCTGATGGTGAGGCTAACGCAGACTAGCATTTATACTCCCAAACAATGTACTACGCATGGCCCCGTTTCAAGCAGCTGATATTTATAGCTATGCCTTGCGTCCCCACCACAACTCTCCATTCCTCCTGCTTTGTTCCTTCATTACATTCTCTCTCGCGCTCTCTCTATCTACTGTATCTATCTATCTCTCTCTCACTTTCTCTCTCTCTCTCTCTCTCTCTCTCTCTCTTGCTTTCTTCTTACTGAATGCTTAAGCCCCTGCTTTGATCCATCTGCTGCGTTCAATGCTATCAATTAGAGTCATTCAGTTCATATATGCATCTCATCCTCTTTGGGAGTTCACCTGCATGCAATCCCTCAGAATTCTTGCACACACATAATCAGCTCTCTCGGGGGGATGGGGGTGGTGTGGGGTTGTGGAGCTTCCAGCTCTGTACCTGGCTGTGACACTAACTTTATCTAGTGGATTCCAGACTCTGTCCCGCCCCCTGGGAGTGTCTCCTCGCGACCCCCCCTTCAGGGTCATCCTGCAGAGGTGCCGCTCTCTGCCCCTGCCCCAGTACAACCCGGCTGAGTTGGTGCCGGTGCGACAGGAACACACGCTGCCTCAGACAGGTAAACTCACTGGCGTTAGGTAAACACCCCCCGATTAGCACCATTCAGAATGCCCGCTTGATGACTTAGCACTGTACCAGGTAATCATACAGTTCATTTTGGATGGTTGTTTCAATTCTCAACTGGATTTTTTACTCACCATGTAGTGCACTATAAAAGACCCACAATTCACCACTGACTGTATAGACTATGTATAGACTACAGTGTATAGACTATGCACACACTGATTTCATCAATACATTTCTGGCTAAATTGACTGAAAACTGGTCATTCACCTGTTTACATTAGTCACCAGTGGGCTATGCCTAAATGATGTCTGAGGTGTCTGTTGATATGGCCAGATTAATGGTATGAGGGGAAACCAGAGCGCCTAATAGTTTAAGTAGATTTTGGAAGCACTTAAAATATTTTGTGAGGAATGATTTAAGGATTATTCAAGATTCATTTTTCTTCCAAGATGGTATCTTCAACATGTAATGAGATGTGTTTGAAAGGTATTATAAGACATCCTTTTATATTTATGCTTTTATGCTAAGACTTGACAGTATAATGAATGCTTTCTTTTCTCTTTATACACTCTCTGAGGGAACGTACTCTTGTGACTCTCCTCATCCAATGAAAAGATAGAGGAGCTAAAATTAATCTTTGATATGAACAGATTTTAATCGGTTTAATTCAATTGTGAACACTGTAGGGCCTGACAAGCAGTTTTGTGTGGTAACTGATGTGTCTCCTTGCACAATAGGTCTATGTACATTTTTCTATTTCAAAAAGTAATTATTGTCCCACGCTTCTGAATCAATCCTCCTACTGTGCTAACTAAACACAAGCCCGTGGAACAACTAATAAATCAGATACAAAAGTAGCAGCATGTTTGAAGTGGGGGGGATCAAGGAAGGAGTGTTTCTATTGGAATACGGATGTGTACAGATTTGCTTCCAGGATGTGTGACTACTGTCTGTTGGCCTGCAGGCGAGCCTTTGGAGCAGACGGGTTCGGTCCGACTACGGAATGGAAAGGCCAGTGGAGGTGGTGGTGGCGGGCTGAGACACAGAAAGGCCCTGAGGCCGGGATCGGAACCGCTGCAGGTCAACAGTGTGAGTGGGCAGTTTCTGTTTCCTGTTTATGTATATGTTTTTCAAGCTCTGCTCATATGTCTTATTCAGCCTCTGGCTCTGTCTCTGGCCCAGACCCCTACTTTCTCTGTATCTCATTCTCACTTCCACCTCACCCTATCTCCCTCTTCTCCTCTATCTTCCTCCCACCATATCTCCCTCTCTGCCTCTCTCTCCCTCCCTCTCTCACTTTCCCTTTCCCTCCCTCCCTCTCTCCCTTCCTCAGCAGACAC
>NC_063209.1:12123611-12146111 GCF_017589495.1 Alosa alosa | reverse complement strand
GGCCCCCGGGCCACATACGGCCCTTTGGTTGACTCTAACCGGCCCGTATAAGCAGTGGCATAACGTAGCTGTGCTGGGCCCCGGTGCAAGCATTTTCATTGGGCCCCCCCTCCAACACCACCCCACCCCCCGCGACACAAACACACACACACGCCTGGCCCCGTACACAAAAATGTGTATGATGGAGATTCGCCAACATAATCAGAAAAGACCCGTGGACAGTGGCTACCTGACTAACCATCGCTACCACCTCTGAATTCCCCCAACTTCCTAAACCGAAACGCAGATAACGTATAGCCATAGAATAATTAAATAGGCATCAAGGAAAAGCAACTCATACGCGGTGGCGCCTATAACAGTGTGGCGCAGCGGTCAGATAGCCTTCCACAAACAGGTCACAGAAAGTGCACCTCACATATGTCTACTCCATAAAAAAGCAACCGAACTCACCCATTAGAAGTTCACTCTACGGGCGCCATTGATGATATCGTTGAAACTCAACTGCCTGGCTCTGCTGTTCTCTATGGAAAGTATGGCCAATCCACTCAATCATTCTTGTCCCATGCTAGCCTACTCCTTAGGTAGGACTTAACGTCAGCATTGCTAGCATCCAACGCCAACAGCAACATTCGAGGTGTTTAAAAAAAAAATAAAAAAAATATTCAATTTAATTTATTTGGATTTAGTCTCCTCCAGTTCTTGTCTTTCTTTTCTCTTCTGTGTGCCACTTTTATGCTTACTAATAAAGCGGCGCCTATGACCCCGGTCACTAATATAATGATTCACAAATGTTAAAAACGTTTACATTCTGTTTAGGCTACCATTGTTTTGAGAAAATTGGTTGAATAAATGACATTTTCACACACACACACACACACACACACATGCATACACACACATTTAATCAGCAGGCACGCGCACTAATAGACCCCTGGGAGGGGGGTTTAACTTTTGCCCTTTTACCCTTGCCCTCTGGAATGCATATAAATGTCTACGCACATCTCCACACACACACTCTTAGACAGGAATGTGTGCACACATGCATGGTAACAGCCACACACACACTCACAGGCACAAACGCACATTAGTGCATGAACACACACGTTTATTTGCACATTCACAAACAACGCATTTAATGTACTTACACGCTCCGTCTTTCACACACACACATTCTCTCAAGGGGTGTTCTTCAGGCTCATTTCTGTTTTTAATTATCCAATGAGTTGAGGTGATTGCTCCCATGCTAAGCAACTAAAGTATTAGTGTCAAGCAAGTTTGATTAGTGAAACGCATCGCCCTGACAACAGCCTTTATTTCATGTTGCTGGGAGAGGTGCTTTTATGAGACTGCGGGAGAAGGATTTATTCTTAGGTTAATCCTGTCACGATTTTGACCTTATGTGGGATATCTCACACCCACCAAACATTTTAACATTAGAGCAACATTATTGCTCTAACTCTCCAATTCTTATTTTATAATAACCTATACATTCTGTAACAGTTCTTTCCCCAATTCTGTCTTCTCTCTGGTCACGTTCCGTCTCCGTTACCTATTGATTCTTTACGCATAATTACAGTAAATTGGGAACTTTTAAGTGAGTATATATCCTTCACTTGTGGCAGCGTTGTGCATGATGTGAACACACTGTGCGAGCAGAACGTTTTCAGATGGACATACATGCTCGGATTTGCTTTCAATAGCTTGGCTCTGTCATCCTCTAGATATTGGACATGCTCTGCATTGAGGGGGAGAGCGCAAAGAAGAGCCGGCAGGGATGTAGCAGCTGAGGCCTGATTCAGTGAAAATGAGGCGGAGATTATGCAAATCTGGGGTGTGTGTAAAATATTCACTCAGCTCCGTCACTCTCCCAACTAAACATTCATATATACTGTACATCAATAGATAACTTTCAGCATAGTGAAAATAGGCAAAATATTACAAAATGAAAAACAATGTTCACATTGTGCATGTTTAATATATCTCTGGTGATATACTGTACATGAGTGTACATAATATCCACTGCAATTGGCATATGGACCGGCGATAAATAGCAATACACACACCATGGCATATAATCTACCATACGTCCTGTGTAGTTGAGTATACTTTTTACTGAAATTGGTTGTCTGTGCAGAGCTATAGTGTGTGGTCAGATGTAAATACAAATCATGTTGTTGTTTAACAGAGAAGATGATGGATGAGCACAACTTCATTTGTAAGGAGAGCTATAGGTGGTGCATGAATTATTGAACATGCAGCGTCCGTGCTCAGACATGCACTGATCAGAGAACACTCAAAGGTGCTCTGCCGCCCGCCACAATCACCCTAGGTTTCTGGTCAATAAGCATCACTTATTCATGAAAGTCAACAGTGAGTCAGGCTGATGCTGATGCAAGTCTTGGGCAGCATGTGTGTGTGTTTGTGTGGTGATGTGAGTCCCCCTCATCCAGCTGGGCTGTCTATTCAAGCTCAATTAGACATGTGTTTGTTACAAAGGGTGGTAGCTAAGTAATGCATACAAGATGTACAAACACACACACACACAGAGAGAGAGAGAGAGAGAGAGAGAGATAGAGAGAGAGACATACACACATCCACACACACACACACACACACACACACACACACACACACACACACACACACACACACACACACACACACGGCCTAAGATGAAAACTTATATCATGATCATGTTATGGTAGCCATAATTAGGGCATCTGACCTGAAGAGAACAACTGGTGGAATGCTGCATCTTCGTTATCTCAATGTGTTGCTGGCAGCATCAAAGCATTTCTCATGCCTTTAACATGAACCTGAACATGATGGAGAGGGTGTGTGAAGTTAGCCTGGCTAACACTAAATGAGACTCATGTATTTTTCCTGCAAGTCTTTGAAGTCAAAGAAAGCATTTCTGTCTCTCTCTCTCTGTGTGTGTGTGTGTGTGTGTGTGTGTGTGTGTGTGTGTGTGTTTCATCCAGTTATTCTCTCCACGTACCTGAATTCGGTCTTTTATGTCAGGTTTATTTTGCGGCATTGTTAGTGTTGCGTGCTATCTGTCGAGAAGAGTTATGGAGAAGCATGCGAACAGTGGTGCTGAGCTTTCGGGCGAGTCTTTGCACTCGACTCCATCCAGTGCCGGGGGCCTGTACACTATGTCAGGTGCACGGTGCACCCTGTGAAGCCCAAGTTTTGCTGAACGGCCCCTGGAGTTACATAATAGCAGGACAAAGGGGAGAACGATGGACTTTCCGCTTTCTCAGTTACGCTGTCTATTAAGGCTGACCGACTCCTCAGCCAGCTGCTGCCGGTTTCAATGTATCCTGTGTGAAAATGCTGCATTGTGATGTGATGAGGGAGCGGTGAGAAAACACCTGCAACGATACCGCAGCTGTGAGAGCGCTGGACATCCCCCTCGATAATAACAAGCACATACACACACACACACACACACACACACACACACACACACACACACACACACACACACACACACACACACACACAAAGCCATGTACACACACAGGCTTGTATAAACATCCTAATACATGCACATGCGCATACACATCACACAACACACATCATACAAAACACACGCACGCTTCACACGTTTGTGCATTCTTTTGTCAATACGCATGTGTTATTAGAGGAGGAGGAAGTATTTATGAAACATGAAGGACACATTAATTACAAAGAATGCCACAGCATGGTGTGATGGGAAAACTACTACTACTACTGCACCAGACTATACCAGTTAATAAAAGTATCCCATTTCCATCAGTGAAACTTTATAAATGAAGGGTAAGTTATTGTCGGTTCTGTTACAGTGCCAGCATGAAGCCTCAGGTGATCTTGCGGCTTGTTCTTTGGTATGTAGACTCTCCACGTCGTCCAGCTTATTGGAATTGGACAGGAAGGGTGAAAGAAGGAAGGGAGAGAGAAAAGAAAGAGAAAAAGAAGGAAATAAAGAAATAAGGAAATAGGGAAAGAAAGAATGAATGAATGAATGAAAAGAAAGAAAGAAAGAAAGAAAGACGGGCTCCCTCTGTGCCGGGGAGACTGGGCTGATGTCCAACTCTGTGCACTGCCTGGTGGACCCGTGGAGATTAGAGTGCGGATTGTTTTCATTTTTCCGTGGCAGCTGTCAGCCTCTTGGTGTGCTGCTGTTGTTGTTAACTCGTTACCTTCTGACCTGACGGAGCCTCCGCTTGCCACTTCATCGGAGGCTAATATCCCGCTGCTGTTGCATAATCCTAGCCTTTCACCATACACTAAGTAGCTTGCTCTCTCTCTCTCTCTCTCTCTCTCTCTCTCATCTTTCACTCTCTCTCTTGCTGCATAACTAATATTCTAATTCATAGTCTGCCGGTCCATGGCAGGATGGATAAAGGATATGAGAGTCAGGCAAATGTGTTTTATGGATTTTCATTAGTGAAACACTTCTTTTGGGGAGATTAAAGGAAACCGTTAATTGAGCAGCTGTTCTGGGTTGTGATGCTTGTTAGTGTCTACATCTCTCCCTGCATTTATCCTGCAGTTAGGGCCGTTGTCCTGTGTTTCTTTAAGACATTTACTAAGAGCAAATAAATACACCCAAATGCATAGACATGCCGAGTGTCAGGTTTTAAAGGGAATACCTTTTGGAATCAGAGCGCATTCATTTCCTGTACAGCCTTCTTCTGTGGCTTTTAATGATGATCACAAGACTGATGATTTGTTTGCTGCTTTAGTCAAATGTTGTTAGTTAAGAATGCTACATTGCCGTAAGTCCACTAAACAAATAGGTCAAATGTATGATTCTATTGTATCAGAGTTTGATTTGTATGTGAATAATATCAACATTTGTAGCATCATGATGTCATCCTAGTTAATTAGATGCTACAGTGGGACTCTGTGGAAGCTGCTGCTTGCTATCCCTCTTTCTTCCTCTTTATTTCTCTCTTCCTCTCTCTCTCTATCTCTCTCCCTCTTTCTCTCTATCTCCCTCTCTCTCCCCCCCCTCCCTCTCTCCTTCTCTCCACTGACACCTATGCCAGTGGCTAGGCCCAGGTGGTGTAGTGGGTTACGGCCGGATGCCTCCTGTCACTAGCAAAGCCTGAAATACTGAAATGTCTCCAGCTCTGCATCTCCACCGTCTCTGTTAGCCAGGCCTCCCTAATGTTAGGCTAGTGGGGAAGCTCTGTTTGTGAATTAATGATCCCACTTGCATGGCTGGACCTGCTCAGTGTCTGTGTTTTTTTTGTTCCATGTGGAGATATGGTATCCATGGCTAACGTGAAGCATTATATTATTTTTCAAACACCTCTTACTCTCTCTCTCTCCTCTTCTCAGTCATACACGAGGGAGGCTTTGGAGTTTTCTAAGCTGTTTTTCCTGATAGCCCACTTAGTTCACAATTTGAAAGTGCCAGTTTGATCTTGTGATACTCTTGATTCGTTTTCTATCATAATGAAAAACAAGGAATTACAATTATTATACAAAAGCTTAATATTTCTGAAATAATTGGAAGTGATTCTATTTTGTTTCTCAGTGCAGAATTGGATCTTGACTTTTAGATTGCTTGTGCCCAAAAGAACAGAGAAAAACAGTGAAAACCAATCTAGTTCATATTTGAATTATATTTTATTGTCAACATCCCACATGCAATACCACCTCAACAAATATTCAGAGAGATGGTCAAATATGCAGTGTCTGAGTAACTTTTTAGGGACAGCAAGCTAACTAAGTGCAGGTACCCAAACAGCACCTCACTCTAAAGCTATTTATCATATGAAAACAACCAGCTGTGCCCACTGTGCCTATCAAGTGGTTTTGTCCTTTGAGTCAAAGGAGAGTGTTTCTTCCTGACACCTCGCTCAAAAGGGAAGGTCGACCACATCCAATACTGAGAGGACTTTTTGGGCAACAGGATGAATACACACAAACACACCAATACGGCATCTGAGATCACTCGCTCTTTCAAAAATAACCCGTCTCTGACTCATACCCTTTGGTGTGTGTGTGTGTGTGTGTGTTTGTGTGTGGTGCTTACAGGATCTGAATTCATAGGCTGGTTGTTTACTCCTCGAGGGCAGTCTCTGTAGTGTCCTGCTGACTGGCATATATCTGCCCGGTGTGCAGCGCTTGAAAAATTAAGCTAATAAACATCTGTGACAGTCAACAATGGCGACGGCATTATGCAGGAAGAGGCCTATGCGGTATTTTTAGGCCCTTCTTAGTCCGGCGCTGTGGCTAAGGGCTAGGGGGCCGAAGCCACTGGGCAGGAAACAGGATGTGAGCGCGGACGACGAGAGGACAGGAGGGGGACGGAGGAGGGTGTTTGTGGGGGGAAGAACAAAAGAAGCAGTCTGTTCAGGCGGAGAAAAGGGTGGGGTTGGGCATTCTCGTCTATTACCAGGTCATGTGCCACAAATAGAGTAATTTGCTAATGGGGAGCAAAATATGTGTAATCATCTAGTAGGGAGAGAGAGAGAATGATAGAGGGAGAGAGAGAGAGTGAGAGAGAGCTCAAAGAAAAAGCTCAAAAGATAATTATTTTGTAGCAGTGTGCCAGACATAGTCACAATTTTTGATTAGAAGGTCGGTTCAGACATACACTAATTTGTTGTGTAAGACTAGCCCTGGGTTCAGAACTTCACATAAATGATGATAGCCCAAGAGAAGTCGAAGTAAAAAACACAACAACAACACTGCAACCCAATTCAACATAGTTTCCTTCTTGTACCAGAGCAGTTTTGAGCTGTGCTTGACTAATGCCTTATTTTGGCATACATCTAGAGATGGGACAGAGGGTGGAGCACACAAGGAATTCCCCAAAGCTTCTCCAAACAATTGTGTTTCTCACAAAAGTTAGGGAAGTTAACAAGTTAGTAAAGGAATGTGAAAACATGCTTTCTTTATCAGTGCATTTGTACTGTTGGTGTTGTGCTTACTTAACACACACAGCTAATTTGACCTCTCTATAAAATATGAATCATTATTTATGAATGTGGTTCTTTTACCAAAAAAATGGCTACAAACTCTTGGTAGAACATGATTTATGTATTACTTCATTCCCTAATATTTCATGAATCATCAAGAATTGACATGAGTTCATGGTCTGATCTCCAATCTCTGATCAATGTGATTGGAAAGGTTGGACCAATAATTTAAAAGTTAGTGCCCGTCGCAGTGTTATAAACGTTTCCCAATCAAAAGTATGTAAGGTTTAAACCTACTGGTTTATTCTCCTTACCTTTCACATACAGCCTTTGTATTCTCTCTTGTATTTCTCAACCAAAAAAAGGGTTTTCCCATGCTGCCTTACGCATGCGATTTTATTCACGCTGCAAGGCAGCCTGGATTCTATGGACTTCGTTTTCACCTCAACAAAGGAACCAATCACAGAACGGAGGGAGGGCAGCAAGACGATGACGACACACCGAAGCTGTTATGAGCTACCTACAGACGCATTTGATATACATTCGTAGCGCCAGGGTTGGGTCAGATTACTTTGAAATGTAATCCATTACTGATTACAAATTACATGGCAATTTTTGTAATCAGTAACGTAATCAGTTGGATTACCAAAAACATGTAACGTAATCTGATTACTTTAGGATTACTTTTAGATTACTTCAATAAATATGTCCCTTAAGTAAAAGACACCACCACTGAATTGATGAAAGAATTCTCATTCTATTTTTCTCTTTATTATTTCATTACATCTAAGAAATCTCTTTGCTCTGAGTAAAGCATTCCTGTGTGTATTAACTGATCTTCAAAAATCATAATGTAGCCCCTTGTTTTAGTGTTACCATTTACTTTGAGGTCACCAGGTCCCATTTTCTGAAAAACACCCAAAACTAGGTATTCTCCACTTTGGTGGTGGTGTTTTGGTGGTTGAATTTTTCACCATCCCAAAATTGATCACTTAGTCATCATGGATGTGATCATGGATCACTATTCTCCAAACATGCACAACTCAGCTTAACCTTTATAAGAGCACACCTGGACAATTAATTTAGCTTTCGCTGGATTTTTTTGACCCAGGTACATGGCCTGAGATTGAATGACACCATGTCCATTTCAATTGTGGGGGTGAGAAAATTACTCCTTTGGGATGTTTTTCAACCAGGGGGGCCTGCTGACTTTCTCAAAGTAAACGGTAACACTAAAACAAGAGGCTACAAAAGATCAGGCAGTGTGCCGAGAGACCTGCCCCAATAGTAAATAAGTTAGTAAGTAAGTACTCTTTTGATCCCGTGAGGGAAATTTGGTCTCCCAATCCGTGAATTAGTGAAACACAGCACACAGTGAGCACACAGAGATGATGCACACACTAACCCAGAGCAGTGAGCTGCCTGCTACAGCGGCGCTCGGGGATCAGTGAGGGGTTAGGTGCCTTGCTCGAAGGGCACTTCAGCCGTGGATGTGGGCATGGGAGAGCAGTGCTCAACCACTTCCCCCGCCCACATTTTTTCTACTGGTTGGGGATCAAACCGGCAAGCCCGAAGCTTGTCAAATTAAAAGATAGCTAGGCTATCATACAAAGTTGCATTGTTTGCATGATAAAATGTAATCAGGTAATCCCCAACCATGTAACTGTAATCTGATTACACTATTTTTTTTATTGTAATCTGGGCTGATTATAGTTACTTGATTTTTGTAATCTGATTACGTAATCCAGATTACATGTAATCCGTTACTACCCAACCCTGCCCCTAAACGAGGTTTCAAATACAAGAAAATGAATGTCTAGTTCCCAGACCCCATCTCAATGAGATGAGGTCTGACGTTAGCCAGGCTAGCTGAATGCTACATTTTTTTAAAACTAACTGAATTTATTAACCATTTTGAGATTAAAAATATACCTTGAAACTGTCACAAGCTGGAAGTTTTTGTTTGATTTCTACATCCCTCCCTCCCCCTTTCTTTGCTTTTCTTGTTCTCTCTCCTCTATCTATCTCTCCTTCTCTCCAGTCTCTCTCTCTCTCTCTGGGGTTCTCCTCTGAGGTTTTCAGACATTTCCATAATCCACATCTCCTAAAGCAGGGGACTTAATGTGTTGCTTTTAGTATACACAGAGTAAACAGTGCCCCAGCAAGGGAGGGAACTCTGCTGACTGGATAGACTGCTAACACAAAAAAGAAAGAAAGAACGAAAGAAAGAAGCTGCGAAGCAAACAAAAAAGAAAGAAAAAAAGAGATACAACCTTGGAGAGAGAAGCCACAGACAGTTAGAAAGAGGGGTGAAAAAAAGAAACGTGATTACTGGACAGTGAGACCGTGATTACTGGACAGTGAGACCGTGAGACCGTGATTACTGGACAGTGAGACCGTGATTACTGGACAGTGAGACCGTGATTACTGGACAGTGAGACCGTGAGTCTCACATGACCCCCCCCCATCACCCCCACACCATTGAGAGCATGGAGACGGTTTGAACAAACTCATCGCGGCTAGCCTGGATATTCATGACTGGATTAGCATTTGTGCGGCTCTGTAAATTTAGAATTTCAGATGTGACCTTTGTTGTCTAAATGTCAGAGCAGGAGTGGGTGGGTGGCGGAGCAGGGCACACAAGCCCATACTTATGTAACTACCCCCTCACCACAGAGAAAGAGTGAGAGAATGTGTGTGTGTGTGTGAGAGAGAGAGAGAGAGAAGGATGGAATGATTGACAGATTGAAAGTGAGAGGTATTGCAATGCAATATGAGCAACTGTGTTTATATCCAATATCGTGGATGCCCAGTATTCAAGAGCTCGGAGAATCAATTTCTGTGAGCTTAGTTTGTCCGGTAGTCAGTGTAGCCATATGGTGAATGTATCGCAGGGAAAAGGTTACAGTTGCTCTATGTGATGAGGGAGCTTTTCATTGAATGTGTTCTAACAAAGCCATGGCCTTCCAACATGACCAACAGTATATACTTCCTAGTATAGACTCATCTAAAGACATGATCAAAATGCACAATAACTGAGTATGCTTTCACATAATACCTCGGAGGGCCCCCTAAGCTCACCTGGACACAACGTCCACCCTTGACTCTTGTCTAACACAGCCATTCTCGGAACAATTCTAAAATAAAGGACTTCTTATCTCTTAGTGTTTCTCTCTCGCACGCTCACTCACTCTGCTCTGCTCTATCAGGGCTCAGATTGAACCGGTCCGTCTCGTCGGCAAATCTCCAAGGGCTCAGGCACCAACGCTCCAGAGAGTCGGGCGGGGGTGGATGGGGTGTGAATGAGCTGTCCTCAGCTATTATTCTCCTCCATACTGAGCTAGCGTCTGGACGGCGCATTCACATGAGTCATGCTCTCTAAGTGCGAGGGGACCCACAATACTCCTGGGCAGCCATTCCCAGCAGACCATCGCAGGCAGCGCAGCGGAGCATCGGCCTTGCTTTTTTGTTCTGTCTCCCTCAACAGAACCCCCAATTTCCTGTAGACCTCACCAAAGCCCTCAGTGCAACCCCTGCTTCAGTCCCTTGAGCTTTCTATGCCTATGGTGTGTCCACTGTGAAATTGAGAGTATACACTGCCGTTGCCTGGGCTCGATTGTAGCTTCCAGATGTTTACAGGATTTTCTGCTTATCAAGCATTAAGTCATAAACCACGTAACATCGAACATAGAAAGATACTACATCAAATATCCAAGGTCTGTCCTGCACAATGATTTGAACTTGAGTGATATTCTGAAGGTCTAACCCCTTCCAGGATGTCTCTGTTGCATACCAAGGTCTTGATCATCCAGTGGGGATTCTGATGCAGAGTGATGCAATGGGGTGACCTCACATGTATAGCCTACCTGCATGAGGATAATTAATTATGATAAGCATGAAAATGATTAATTAGTACTTAATCACTGTCTTAATCAATTTGGCATCTTCAAGTCCTTAATTAAGGAAGAGCTGCTAAAAGTTTTGATGTGAGAGAGTGCTAGTGTGTGTGTGTGTGTGTGTGTGTGTGTGAAACATGCAGGGTCACGGGAGGTTCAGGCTTGGGGAGGATGCTGGAAAGAGTCTGTTGTTTATGTGCGCTACGCAGCCTAATTTCCCCTTCGTGCCTCCATACAGACGAGTAGCCGTGCAGCCTTTGGTCACCGAGGCGGAATAAGGGCATGAAATCGAATGGCAGTTCAATTACTTGAGGCAGGCGGAGGCGGCTACTTTCATTCAACGGGCTATAAGAGGGGAGACATTTGACAGCGCGAAGCATCGGAGGGGACCCGCTGGTGTCCCCTCCTGTCCTGCATGCTTGCGACATTCTCTAGCATCCCTCTCATTACAAGCACAGTCACCTGGTCATTTTTATTTTATTTATTTATTTATTTATTTATTTATTTATAAACGGCTTCTTTGCTTATATCCACCTATATTTAGTGAGGTTGTCATAATTCACCATCCTGAGATTTTCTATAAATTGTAGAGCCTCAGCTACCCCCCACCCCTTCTCTTATGTTACGTACAGAATAGGTAGCGGATAAGAAGTGGCTTCTTAAGTACATATCTTGGCATAATGACTTAAGAGGCTGCAGGATAACGGATCGAGCTCCCCCATCCCACGGCAGCCTGGGTCTCCGCTGGGCTTAACAGCCCCTCCGTGAATTAGCATGCAAGCGGGGAGGAGGAGCGCGCCTTGGCTACCTCTCACATCCAGTTGGGTTATAGAGGGAGAGCCAGCGCGGCAACAGCTGCCTCTTGTGATTCCCTCAGAATTGGTAATATCCGCCCGTGATCAGTGTATCCCGATGGCGTTCTCTTAAAAGGGTCAGAAATATACAGGGGGAGAGAGAGAGAGACCGCGAAGCGGCGGCGGACAGCACCACCAGCGGGTGTTGACTCCTGAAGAATTATCGGTTGAGACTGATGATGATGAAGATGATGATGGTGAGGATGCTGGTTCTGTTCGCACGCTTTTAAATGCGCCACGATAAGACACAGTGGGAGAAAGTGCGTGTAGGAGGGAGGCGGTTTGTGTTATTTGCGTCTGTATTTTTACTCCACCTTTTATAATTGCAATGGTGGATGCATGGACAATTGCACGGCAGACCCCAGGTTGACAACAGAAAACAGCCTTTCAGTCCATCATCTTGAATATTACAGTCTCCTGCAATGCACCATGACCTTGGACGTACAAACGGTGGTGGTCTTTACCGTGATCGTGATTCTGGTACTAGTGAACGTTATTTTAATGTTCTTCTTGGGTTCGCGTTAACGGATTTTCTTTTTTTCGTATGGGCCACTGTGTGTCCACCCGCAAGGGAGCTATTGGGCGTTCATTGACAGAGGGGGACACCCAACGTTTCAACATGGCTTCACAGTAATTTGAATGACATTGGTACATTACACATTTATTTCTCCCTACGTCGCTTTGTCGTGTCTTGTCTTGAAAACGTGTATGTGGTCGCAGCTGGTCGTGATGGTGGTGGTCGTAGTTTGGTGTCCACGCTTCTCCCCTTCTTCTCCGTCTTGTTTGTGAATTGGAGATATGGTTTGCACCGGCGTGAGATTCCTGCCTCTTCCTCTGTTTCTTTCCCCTCTCCGTGTGCTGTATTTGTGTTTTTGTGGCACAGGATTTGTCTGTGTATTTTAACAGTGAACGAATTCCCCACGTTTTGTTTTCACCAGTGTTTACTATAAATCGTAGGCGGCCTCTGGAAACAAAATCCAAAGGGTATCTGTCAGAATGCGTCCTGCCTATTGATCCACACACCCTAGGGATGACAACATGATTAGTGGAGGTAATTCACAAATTCGCCCCGGTTTAGTCCCTGAACCAATGCTGGCATTTTAATCCGTATGCTTTAATGCAATATGGTAGGAAGAGGGTGTTCTTACCTATATATAACAATACTCTCATCCCTGCTTCAAAACAGCACTCTCCAAGGCAAGGGCATTTACGTCATCGCCCACATGTATAACACAAACATCAGCATTCAGTTAAATATTTTATAAGCACACAAGCAGATTTTCATCACGACTGAATATGAAATCAATATTACATAGACAACTAGATTATAGCCCCTTCCCTATGTCAACATAGCCACCCTCAAAAGCAGTAGAGTGGAGAGATGAATCCAGGATGTAATTATGGTCATTTACACAATGTACTCTATTCAAATGAGATTTGGACAGTCTTGCCAATGCATTCTTCTCTGTGTTGGATATCTGGTACACAGGTTCAGGGGTGCCTAGTGTTGTAAATCATGAATGTTTAATGGGCGGAGGTGGTTTTGTCACATGCGGATGCATGTGGTACCAGATTTTCTGCGTTTTTTCAAATGATTTTTTTATATATATTTATTTATTTGTTATTTTTGCTTCACAGCATTGACAGACAGGACAGCACATCATTTGGTGCACTGGGTTTGTTTTTGAACGGAGTGGAGATGGAGTTTGAACACACCAAGGGGCTTGCTGTTCTCTGCTCATCTCTCTCTCACACACTCACTCTCTCTCCTCCTCTATGCCTCTACCCTTTCTCTCTCTCAGAATACTACTTCTTCTCCATCCAGATATTTGGGAAAAATTATTTTTAATGGCATTTGCAGGAGGGCCCTTGAATAGGTGTCTGTTCAGCTCTGCTCTTTCATAAAAGTACGTTTGTGTGTGTGAGCCAAGGCCGTGTGTGTGTGTGTGTGTGTGTGTTTTCTTTTTTTCATGCCGGTTTGAGGGAGAACCACTTTGATTGGCCCTCAGACTAGAGACATAAGTGTATTACATAATATTGTTCGCCAGACATGGGCTGGAGCGCCAGTCAGATTCCGGAATGCTGTGAGGATGCTCCCCTTTGGAATGCCGGTGGTATCAGCTCGTCTGCAGATTCATATGCGGCATATTTTGAAACAAACAAAATAAGCAGTTTTGTTACCCTCTTCTCGTCGAAGGTTATCGGTCTATTTTCTTCAAGCTGATCCTGTTTTCCTCTCCGCATCTCTTTTTTCTCATTTTTTTTTTGAAAACAATGACATTTTGACCACGTCTTTTCTGATGCATACTCTCACAGAGCATTTACAGGTTACTACAACAACCATGGTAAGAACATTATTATTCTCTGGGTATGTTATTCTCTTCGGTGATTTTATGACAAAAAGATGTGTTGATATGTAGCATGATTGTAAGCAATATTCTCATGGTTGTTCTTATTAGGGTCATTGCATTTTAATAGAATTATGTCGGTCTGATAAATATGGTCTTTTTTCAGACAGATGTGTTAGAAATGGATTCATTTCTTGTGGAAAACACTTTTTGTCAGTTGATTGAAAAGCTGAGCAAGATAGACAGAGTGGCAGTGAGAGACAGAAAGAAAGAAAGAAAGAAAGAAAGAGAGAGAGAGAGATGGATTGATCCTAATCTTCTCTTCCTCCTCTGTTCCATTCGGATCTGTGTCTTATCTGGTCTGTGATAGCATGCGGTGGCTGTCATGCCTGCTCTGAGCATCCCGACTCCTTTGATGATGAGGGAGACGCCGGAGCTGAGCCACTTGCACCCGGCTCCCACATTGATTATGTAACAAATTATTCATTCTGACATGTTCACAGAAAAGATATGGCTGGGGATTTATAATGAGAGCCAGCATCAAAGGCCCCAAATATAATGATCATTACAAACTAGCACTTAATGTATCTATGGGATCTTTCTTGGGGGAATACTCTCATTCAGTGCTGTGAGGATAGAGAGAGAGAGAGAGAGAGAGAGATGAGAGAGAGAGAGAGAGAGAGAGAGAGAGAGAGAGAGGTGCCTATGGAGATGTCATTAGTTGAGGTGTGAGTGTGTGAGGAGGTAATGGTGTGGAGAGGTGCTTGTTGTTGTCGGAGTGCTTTGGCCCAGATGGGTTTAGATTGGAGAGCGAGGCGTTTGTAGTGGGCTGATGAGCATTTTGAAAAGCCATCGAGGCGCCCATACAGTTTGGCTGGAGGATGGCATAGGTATGCAGCGGGCACTGACAGGGGCGTCAGGGGAAACCACCTGCAGCTCGCGCCGCCTCTGGGACTCTCTCAGCTGTGGCCGGGGAGCAATGCCCTGAGGACCAGACCCTTATCTCTCTCTCTCTTTCTCTCTCTCTCTCTCTCTTTCTCTCTCTCTCTCTCTCTCAGGTTTTTTCTCTTTCTCACTCTTTCTGTAGCTCACTGGCTCATCTCTCGGTCTCTGCACCTTGCTCTCTTCCTCTCATTCTCAGTCTGGCTCTTCCTGAGCCTCTTAGTTTATTTCCGTTTTGCTTTTCCTCCTTCCTCTATCTCTCTCTCTCTCTCTCTCTCTCTCTCTCTCTCATTCTCACTCTGCACATTTCCCTTTTTCTCATTCTCATTTTCTCCCTCTCACTCACTCACTTTTCCTCTCTTTTATTCACTCCTCACTCCCTCCTCTCCTGTCTCTATCCCCTCCCTCTCACCCTCTCCTTTGTTTTTTTCCCTTTCTGTTCTCTCCCCCTTCATCTCCCTCTCTCTCTCTTTATCCCCCCTCTCCCTCTCCCTATCTCTCCTTTCCTCCTCCTTACTCCCTTCATCTCCCTCTCTCTCTCTTTATCCCCTCTCCCTCTCCCTATCTCTCCTTTCCTCCTCCTTCCTCCCTTCATCTCCCTCTCTCTCTCTTTATCCCCCTCTCTCCCTCTCCCTATCTCTCCTTTCCTCCTCCTTACTCCCTTCATCTCCCTCTCTCTCTTTATCCCCCCTCTCTCCCTCTCCCTATCTCTCCTTTCCTCCTCCTTACTCCCTTCATCTCTCTCTCATGTTGATGCTCTCAGACATAGGTCAGTTATAATTACCTCCATTCCCTGTAATGCCTGTTCCTCCAGTCTCCCCAGAGCTGGGCTTCAGCTCTGTCAGCAGGTAGTTCAGCTCAACCGACGTGGGCCCTCTGCACCTTCTGTGTGTTTGCGGTCTCTCTCTCTCTCTCTCTCTCTCTCTCTCTCTCTCTCTCTCTCTCATGGATATTTGTTTTTTACCTCTTCGTCAGCTGATCATGTTAGAACCAAAGCAAGGCAATACTTGTCTTCTGTATCCTAGAGGCAGCCCAGAGATCCTACAGTGCTTTACAGTAATGATCTAAGCGCTAAGTAGGACAAACCTCAGTGCTGCCCACGTGTTCAGTGCTGTACTGTACCTGCATGGGGGTTGTTGATGTATCTAGTTTGGTTAATCTATTGTCCTACTCGGCCCTTCAGGACCATGCGCTAGCTTCAAGAGGCATCCAGGCTCCAAATGGCCATTAATTAACCCCAGTGTTTGATCAAGAAAACAGGCACCATCTGAGGCAAAAGCGTTACATGTAAATGAGAACAGAATGCACAGATTGAGAGCGCTCTGTCGAGCTAGCGACAGCCATGAGAGGTTATTTAAATGCACTGACAGAGAGGGAGAGAGAGAGACAGAGAGGGACAGAGTGAGAGAGAGAGAGAGAAAGATAGCTAGAAAGGTGGATATTTTCATGTCTGTTCTTGACAATCATTGTCATCTGACTCTATAAAAAAAAAATAACCTCAGTACCTTGTGTTAGGAATACCAAAATCTACCTCCCGAGATTGGTCAAGGTTAACAGTGCTGCCTCAAGGTGAATTAGAAAGCGGGTAGAGAGAGAGCGGTAGTTGTGCAGAGCCAGGAAGTGTGACAGTCAGAATGAGGCAGAACCCAGAAGCTTGGCTCTAATGAGAGTGGCCTTTAGTCCACCGACTCCCGAGCAGGAACACAAATGACGACGCTAGTGCAGCATGCTAGCTAGCAGTAAGCCTCCACGCTCAGTACCTGTGACAGGTTGAGAGTGATTACCTTAATCAAGTGTCTTAAAATGGACACCCCCCCCTTTCTCCCTGTCATCAACCCCCCACTTGATTTCTCTTCTGCCTGTCATTCTTTTTGTGTTTCCTCATCTGTTTGGATACTGAAGGATGAGCTGGGCTTAAGGCGATTACAAAAAATTGAAAAACACATAATGATCCGTGAACGTCTAATTTTTTGTGCCATTTCGCATTCACTCTGGTGTTGAGTCATGTGTCTTTTGACAAGAGTGTGCTAATTAGGTCTCCAGCAGTAGAGTCGTCTGCTGTGTAGTGTAGATCTCTTATGCAAAGCGCTCTGCACAGAAGAAAAATCTCCTCTGGATTCAAAGTGACTATGTAGTCCCCAGCTAGGGGCTCATTTCTGCCACGTCTTGCCACGATAAATGAGTTTCTCTAGAATTAGCAACGGCATGTCTAAATATGATTTTTCAAGTCAATCTTTCCTTTTATTTCCCCCCTTTACCTTCCACGTTTTAAGGAGACCACTCACGGGCTGTGTACTTCTCTGTGGATCTGTAATATTGTAATCTGATATTTGTTGGATTTCTTTGCCCTGCGTGTGTGACATGTTGTATTTTCCAGTAGCCTGCTGCTGTAACTGCCTCTGTGGTCCTTGCATGTCCAAACCTCCACCGTTGTTTGCTGTTGCTGTTGCTACTGCCTTCTTTGTTTGACAATTCGTCAATGTGTTTGGCTGGGGTGTTCATTAACATTCAGCAGGAAGCAGATGCAGCTATAGGTTTTTCTTCTTGTTCTCTTTCCCTCTCTGTCTCTTGAGCTGTGTGTGTGTGTGTGTGTGTGTGTGTGTGTATGTTTGTGGTGTGCATGTGTGTGTGTGAGAGAGAGAGTATGTGTGAAAGAACTGAAAGACTGTTCCACATTTTCTAAGAAACGCTGACGACTGGCGGTCAGAGTAAGACCGTTCTAAATTGATTAGAGTCCGAGACTTCTAGGGGGCCGAGACCGAACACACAGGGACACTTTGTTTCCTCCACACTGTTTATTTGTGTTTGTACTTTCCCCATCTCTCCTTCTCTCCCCTCCTGTCCTGTCCAGTTGATCAGCGGAGGTTCAATCGTCAGCGCAGAGGCAGTATGGGACCATGTGACCATGGCGGACCGGGAGTTGGCTTTTAAGGCGGGGGACGTCATCAAAGTCCTGGACGCCTCCAACAAGGATTGGTGGTGGGGCCAGATCGACGATGAGGAGGGCTGGTTCCCTGCCAGCTTCGTGAGGGTGAGTGCAAGCCCTTGGCCAGGCGAAGGATTGATCCATAATGTGTGTCTTTCTCTCTCTCCCTCTCCCTTTCTCTTCCTCTCTCTCTCTCTTCCACTCTATCTTTCTTCCACTCTCTCTCTTCCACTCTCTCTCTCCTTCACTCGCTCTCTTTTCAAGTGTAACTGATAGATCCTCAATGCCATTGATCTCACCCTGCACCCCACAGTATCATTGTGATGTCGCTGTAAGGTTGGTCACCATTGGTGATGAAGAAGAGTGCCCCCCCCCCCCTCCCTTCCTCCTCTTTGAGTAATTCCAAGTTAAATAGCAGTCTTATGCTGTTCCCTGTGTAACTTCCTCACAAAGCTTAGTTAAGTGTTGAACTATCTGTCATTGCCATCACATTCCCCTCATCGCCATCACCTGAAGAGATCTCATGGGAGATTGTGATCCACAAAAAGGTGTGTCTCTGTCATTTCTCTCCCCAAAGGTCGAACCCCACCCTCCTCAGCCCCAAACAAAACAGGTTTTCTATATCAACCCTATAGCAACTCCAAGGTTCCAAAGCACAACGGCAAAGGTGCGTTCCCGAAAGATCACAAATTCATCCAGTGACGCCGAGTTTTGTCAAAGCTGCTGTCTCAAAACCCATCTCTCTATGCCACATCCAGAGAGCTCCATGTGTTCAATATGCTTTACATGTCCACTAGTTTTAGAGGGATTTTGTTTTCAGACCAACCATGTAGCATTTAAATAAAGCATTATAGTTTTCTTTTCCCTTTTGTCTTTCTGTCACTTCTGATACATAGTTTTTTTTTTTTTTTACTTAGTTCTTAGACGCTTCTTTATAAGTGCGCTGCAGTGGTGTGCTTTGGTATGCTACCTGTCTTCTGCTTATTTGTGCTGTCACATCTTATCTTTTATTGCCATCAAAGCAGTGGGATGTCTTAATGTGCCATGGGCTAGCCGACGCAATGTCGCAATTTGTTTGACAAATGACACGACCAATAGGTCATGAGCTTGAGGGAGCTAAATTGGGTGTGAGTGTGTGTGAGAGAGTGTGTGTATGTGTTTTATGTGTGTGTGTGAGAGTCATACAGGTTTCAGCCCGTAACAAACCAGTCAAAGCCTGCATAATGAAGACTTGCAGTTTTTTATTTTGGGCACAGTCAGTGGTAATCGTCAGCATAATGTAAGGACACCTGCATTTTCAGGGCAAAACAATGCAGTCCTAGAGGGTTTAAGGGCTTCATAAAGACACCAAAACTGTGTCACCAACAAATGGTGGCAACGATTGATTTGCAGCGAGACATAACTATTGATAATATTGATCACTGAAGTAGGCCAAAGGTTAACGAAAATGTCCATCATGTGGGTCATAAATACTTGAGCGGAATCAAGAAAGCTAATCAATGAATCGAGTTGTGGTAATGTTTCTAAAAGGTAAAGAGTGTGATCGAAGCCTTAAGACATAAATAGTTATAGCTTAAAATACACTCTTGGTGTCTGGCAAGTCAGGCAATTTTTCTGTTCAGGTTTCACATGGTAGACAGTTGAAAGACTTATGTCACAAAACCTGTCCTATGAGTGGAGTTTCAGTTCCAGATCATTTCTCCCCTAAACCAAATCATATTTGTGTATATTGCTGCGGGTTTATGGCGGCATGGTCCTCAGCCTGCTCTTTCCCAATCGTAAACCCCTCTCCTGTCTCTCGCAGCTCTGGGTCAACCAGGAGGAGACGGGTGCAGAGCCAGTGGAGGGGACCAGTGAGGTCCAGAACGGCCACCTGGACCTGGACTGCCTGACGCTGGGCCAGCCCCTTCAGAACCGGGACCAGATGAGGGCCAACGTGATCAACGAGATCATGAGCACCGAGCGCCACTACATCAAGCACCTCAAGGACATCTGTGAGGTGAGACGGCAGAAGGCACACACTCTCAGTTAATTCATTAATTCATTAATTGATTGATTGATTGATTGATTGATTGATTCATTCATTCATTCATTCATTCATTCATTCATTCATTCATTCAGTCAGTCATTCATTCAGTCAGTCAGACAGAGAGGTTGTCAGCCAATTACTAATTCACTCACTCACTCAGTAACTCATTCAGTCACTCTCACAGTCTTCCTCACACTCGCTCTCAGATTCACTTTATCCGTCAGCTTTGCCACCTCTGCATAGTCAGAGTGTGATAATACAGAGATTGAAATCATTGGATTGCAGATGGATTACCTTTTTCTGGAAAGTGGTGCAGAGAGACTGCCTGAGCCTATTGGTGTCTTCTACTCAAATCCTGTTATGCAATATATTATGCCCCCAAACACACACACCACCACCACCACCACCACCATCCATACCCAGAGATAATTCCTTTGTGAACTGAGAATCAATATTATTCATGTGGGATTACCACTCAAAGACTATTTTTGGCTTACTTCTCATTATTTTCATACATTTCATTTGTTTATTTGCATATTTTTTATTTGTATTTAAATAAATATAAATAAATATATTATTATTATTATTATTATTATTATTATTATATGTTTGTTTGTTTGTTTGTATTTATTTATTCATATGTTTACTTACATGGAGTGTGCTTACTGTGGTGTATATCATCAAACAGTGTTGTCACATGCCACTGGGAACAGTCAGCCATGTTTGAGGTTTCACAACAAAAACTGCTCAAAATGATAATCAGCTCTAATTAAAATCGGTTATGCTCTGCCCGCTCGTTAATACTCCAGTCCCCCCCCCCATCCAGTATGTTTGAGACATTGGTAATGTTTGATGCAGTCATATCTCTAGAGAGAATGCTACAAATATCATTGACACTTCCTGCAGCATCTGCAGTATTCCGCTGTTGCCGTGCCAACTCCTTCTTGTTTTTTTTTTTCTTTACCTTTTTTTCTTGATTTTTTTTTTGAGGCGACAACTTCTTCCTCTGTGGGAGCTTGAGGGGGTCATTTAAAATATCTCGTTTCTACTCATGGCTCTCTCTCTCTCTCTCTATCTATCTCTCTCTCTCTCTATCTATCTCTCTCTCAGCGTCTGATACGCCAACATCTAACTAATAGACAGACTCCATCAAAGTCAGGGATTTTCTGGCTGTCAATGCATAAATAGCAGCAATGCACCAGCTAGCTGGTAGTTGCACTTACTCCTGCACAAGCACTTACACACACACACAGACACACAAGCACCCATAGATTACGCCTTATGAGGATTTTCTCACCCAATCCCACCCTCATCTTTAATACTGTAATACTGTTCTGCAGGGCTACTTACGACAGTGCCGGAAGCGCATCGACATGTTCAACGACGACCAGCTGAAAGTCATCTTTGGCAACATTGAGGACATCTACAGATTCCAGATGGGCTTCGTGCGGGATCTGGAGAAGCAATACAACACAGAGGAGCCCCACCTCAGCGAGATTGGGCCCTGCTTCCTAGAGCACGTGAGTCAGCCATCACCTCCTACTGTGGGCCATAATCGTGTCACGTGTAATCATGATCTTAATACCAACCAACACAGCTCCTCTGAGTAAAGACTCCAGAATCCGTGTTGACTGTCTTCTCTAGTTATGAGGAGGTGGTTGTGGTAGTGGTTGGGACCCCGAGTTCGATCCCCGGGGCTGCCGCCATTATACCCCTGAGCAAGGCACTTAACCCTGAGTAAACCTTGAGTATTCCTCTGTATTAAAGCATCGGTTAAATGAGAAATAATGCAATAATGTCATAGAATAATCACCAACAAATACCTTGATAAACTAAGGTTTTGGGCATACTTCAACGCACACCGCTTCATGCACCCTTTGCATGTCGTGTCCCTTTACTTCATGTTCTGTTGTTTCAAACATGGCGCTGCGCTCAAAATGAAATGAATGCATGTGCACTACGAGTCCTGGGGAGTAAAATGTTCTCATTTACAGACGCTCTGGGGGGGGGGTGAATGGTCTCCTTAATTGATTTAAAGTGGTTATAGTTTGAACTACTTGATATGCAGTTTTACAGATGTAGTAATCACAACACAATCATGAGAGGCACTTATGGCGTTTATTAAGCACTAGAGTAAGCTTGTAGACCCTGAGGATATAGTAAAAGCGCTGGGCACGGTGTTTATAGGCCGACGGGAGGAATTACATACACGTTGCTGAACAGGGTAATTAAAAGATATTGTAGAATCATACGTTTAACTGAGAATATGATTGCGTATGAATGTATAGCATTTCAGCTACTCATGCATAAACTCAGAACAAAGAACACAGAGTAGCCCAATCATCACTGTTGCATTTTCTAGATGTCCTGGAATGTGTTGGGTGATGGTTCTTGCATTGTGCAGGAACAGGCACGTGGGGATATAGAGAGATATGTATACCCTATGATAAGTACAGAGCACACCTGGGTGATGATTGTGCAGTATGGTTGTTTCTCCTGGAGTAGAGTGCTTCTTATCTGCAGTCCATGCCTAATCAATGCGTGCTGTGTGGGTGGGTCCAAAGGGTTGGTGGCAAGCCCCAATT
>NC_063209.1:11946111-12118611 GCF_017589495.1 Alosa alosa | reverse complement strand
GGCCACTGCTGTCAGCCTCTGACGTGTGTGTGTGTGTGTGTGTGTGTGTGTGTGTGTGTGTGTGTGTGTGTGTGTGTGTGTGTGTGTGCAAGTGTGTGTGTGTTAAGAGGGAGATGGAGAGAGTGTGTATGTGACAAGGTAATGAAATGAATTGCAGAGATTTCATTTGTTAATGAAATGCTGCTCTTGTCCCATAGAAATAAAAAGGAGTGAGACCCCTCCTGCCTTTTCACAGTGTGAAAGGTGTTACAATGACTGAAGGAAAAGGTCAACATTGATTTTCCCCCCTCCTGCATGCCTTTTGAGTGATGTTTGTTGTGTTTGCAGGGCGATGACATTCTGGACAGAAGCTCAGAGCTGATCTACACCGGTGAGATGTCGTGGATCTACCAGCCTTATGGGCGGAGCCAGCAGAGAGTCTTCTTCCTGTTTGATCACCAGCTGGTCATGTGTAAAAAGGTTGGTCTGCTCCTTAACTTCCATCTCCTCTTCCTCCTCCATGTTGTCTTCCTCCCCCTCCTCCTCCTCTTCCTCCTCTTCTTCACCTCCTCTGCTACCTACTCTTTTTTCCCTCTTTCTTTTCTTCCTCTTGCTTGTCCTCTTCTTCTTCCTCCTTATCTTCGTCCTCTCCTTCCGATCTCACAGTATGTTAGGTCATCTCGACTTAAACCGCACATCTATAATGTATCAGAGATGCACTCAAAGATCACATGCAGGATAACCCCCGTTATGCAGGAGCCGTGACCGTTTAACTTTTCATGGCGTTTGAAATTGTTGGTAATAAATTATAAACTCCATACTGTATACACTTTGCTTTCAGTGCCATGACGACCACCATAGCCTGCTGAATACAGCCCTGTGAGGCTATTATATAAGCATGTGAAAAAGTCACAATAAATGTTGCATTAAAGTCAGCAGGACTTTGATTTTAACTCAAGGAATACTAACTTACAATACATGCGCTTCAATTAGCTGTGTTTTTCAAAAGTGCGTATGCTTGATGTGACAGTGATTTAGCCCGTGTGTAAATATCTTCACCGCGTAGCTTGTTCCTGGTCTCTGTGGACGGCCGTGCCTACCACGATCCGAGCAAAAAGAAACACGTCTTCCCTGTAACATTGCCATTGCACTGGCGTTGGACGTGTCCTGCGGACCTGGTTAATTATGTATCGCAAAGCCTTTCTGTTCTGCCGTGTTTCTTTTTCTCTTTTTTTTTTTTTTTTTCTCCGCGCATTATTTGGAGACGCAGTCGGCTGTGTGCTTCCAGCCTCGCGGCTACCTCTCCGTCTGAAGTCTCATCCCCCTTTTCCTGTTCTGGGGGATCGCTTCCGTCCCGGATGCTGCGCTGAGCTCAGGCTGGGTGGGAGAGGGAAGGGTGTGCGGAGGAGCAGCGCTCCGCGAGCGGACTCAATGTTCGCCCGCCGTCAAAAACTCGAGGCTTAGAGGTGTTTTTGAGGCTAAGAGCTTGTTGCTATCATCACTAGTCAAACGCGGTTTTCTCTCCACTTCACTCCTTGTATTGCTACTACTGGTGCTATGCTTGATTAGTGTCCTGGCACATGGTGGTTTATTGGCAATCAGGAGGGGGTGTTGAGAAGTGAACTGCAGATATGCCTCCCCTTTTCCATTATGCACTTCCTATTGTTGCCGACGTGACACCGTAAACGTCCTTTGTGTAATTATTCAGCGTTTGACTTTGGAAAAACACTCCGCCATCAAAACCGGTTGATTAGCTCAGTCAGAAGCGTGGTGACTTTGCAGCGACGGGGTTCCAGCTCTAATGGGTTTTTCACGCTATCTGTGCAAACTGTGGCTCTGTGCGAATGAGAGGAGAATGCCAAGTGTAGCACACAGTCTAAGCACCCCCCATATACCTTAGCACCAAACCCCCTCCTCTTCCCTCCATCTCTGTTCTGCCCCCCTCTCCCTCCATCTCTGCTCTGCCATGCTGTTTTGTCCTATTGTGTCTCTTTTTTCTCCCTTTTTATTTCTGTGCTGTTGTTCACGGCACAGAATTCCGATTCGGAGCATCAGAGCAGAGCAGAGCAGGGCCTGTGTGCCATAGTCTCTATCAAACATTCTGTTCCCCTAGCAGATGGATCCCCTTACATAAGAACTCTGCTCTCAGCTACAGGGAGAGCAAGGGGCTGCCTGTGTGTGTGTGTGTGTGTGTGTGTGTGTGTGTGTCTGTGTGTCTGTGTGTGTGAATGTATGTGTGTGTGTGTGTCTGTGTGTGTGTGTGCGTGCGTGTGTCTGTGTCTGTGTGTGTGAATGTATGTGTGTGTGTCTGTGTGTCTGTGTATGTGGATGTGTGTGTGTGTGTGTGTGTGTGTGTGTGTGCGCGTGTGTGTGGAAGGGGAAATTTGACTGAAGCTTGGATACTGAGGTAGCCTCCACAGCGCCCCACATTCCCTCACATCCCCAAAGGAGACATCATCTGTAGGCATCGTCTGTCACCGTTGATATACCCAAGTATACATCCATGGGCATTTTTGTAGCTCTCCTTCATTTTTAACAGAAAACTAAATGTAAATGCTAATTTGATGATACATTTCATAATCTAGAGGAGATAAATATCTTCTTTATTACATTTCTTCTTCACTAATGTGATTCCTCTTTTTTTGATAAAAAATAACCGTTCTCCACTGCCAAAAATGACTCTGAAATGTCACCTAGTTATTCTTTCTTATTATTCATTTAACTTTGCATACTAAAAGAACCAAAGGTTAGAGAGGCCATTTAGTCAATGACCAGTCTCCTATGGTATCGACTAAAACAAGCTGAAACTCATATGGATTTATCAATGCACATCACTTACTGTTCACCGCTTCAATAACCATATATGTTTTATCTTTGGGTCTTGGATTCACCTTTCTTGCAGTTGTTCTAAATGTTTCCCTTTCATACTACAATTTATTATTGTTTTGTTACAAACCATCACTAACACCACGCATCTGTTAGGATCTGATACGTCGGGACCTCCTCTACTATAAGGGTCGCATCGACATGGACCGCTACGACGTCCGGGACGTCGTCGACGGCCGCGACGACGACTTCAACGTGAGCGTCAAGCACGCCTTCAAGCTGCACAGCAAGGACACGGAGGAGATCTGTGTCTTCATGGCCAAGAAGCTGGAGGAAAAGATACGCTGGCTTAGGGCTTTCCACGAGGAGCGCAAGATGGTGCAAGAGGACGAGAAAATCGGTGAGAAAAGCGTCACCTTTAAACCCAGCTCCCTATCCCCCCCAGTCCTCGCTCCTCACTTCCTCAGCATCCATGTTTGGAGCGAAACGTCTTCAATTATTCAGGGACGGGTTTTTCCCAGAGCCTTCTTAGCAGCGGCAGCTCAGCGAAGTGGCAGGAGGTGCTCTTGTTTACTTTATTTGGAGCTACAAATTAGTCACGCAGAAAACAGTGGGGAAATCAGGGGAGGACAGGATCCTGTTGCTCTTTCTCCATTTTCACATTGTGCACCAAAACACAAAAACAGTTTCATACACCGACACTTCCTCTTAGCCTTAATTCTTTCCTTTTATTGTCCCAATCTGTGTCGTTTGGTAGGTTTTGAAATCTCAGAGTACCAGAAGCGGCAGGCGGCCATGACTGTGCGAAAAGTGACTAAACAGAAAGGTGAGGCAACAAAGCGCTAGCAGGTGATTTCAATTTCTTTAATTTACCCCAACCTCAACTGTCTTATCATTGCTGTTTTTGGAGCCCAATCTCACGCTTTCCAAAGCGGCATACTTTTCCCTGTAGGATGAAGTTCCTACTTGCTGCTTTAACCAAGACAAAGCTTTTTTATGCTAGCGTATCAAATACAGACTGCACTGATAGCAGAATCTATAAAGCGTTGGTGCTGCTATTGCAATTGCACTGCATTCAACGAACGAAACAAAGCCAGGCAGCAATACTTACTAGAGCTAAACGTCATATCGCTCTGCTCTGTTCTACACCTAGTGGGAATTGCTTTAATTTAATAAAAAAAGTCGATGCAATTAAAGAGTGTATGGTGCTGACTTAGAGCCAAGCCTTGCACCGCAGCCTCCGAAGAGCATTCACTCAATAAGTCTTTTTTTTTGACAAATGCATTTATTTCAATCACAAGCCTGCAAAAACTCAAGCAGTTTAAAACAATTAAACACCAATGAAAAGACAGAGAATACACCCCCCGCATGCCAAAAAAAAGTTGCCGTAATTTACCAAAGATTATGTAAAATGCTATGACAGTTAACTTTATATCTGTATATCTTGCTTGCCCTGTCATTTGGAAGTAAAGCATGGACAACTTTTTTATGGAATGATCTCTTGTCGTATGCTAGGGGAGAATGATTTTTTGCTGTCATGTTTTCACTTGGTGTTTGAAATCCTTCTACTTCACTGACACAAGGTGAAGTATTTTCTTGAATTTTCAGATTCATTTATAGATATCATCTTGAAAAAGAGGGCCTTATTATATGGACATGGTATGAAAATGATTAAGGTATATTCATTAGAGTTCTACCGTAGCGTTCATTTTTTTATCCAAGATGCCATGGCAACTGCTTTGAAAAATGGAGACCTAACAAAACAGACTCTTCATTTAAAAGGACTGGCACAACATTTTTTTCCTCAGCCAAGCTCTTTTCCAGTGTCCACGTTGTTCTAATAAGCAGGCAAGGCAAAAGCAAATACTTAGTTGTTTGTGTAAATACAGCCATGTCATATATGTCTGTAAGCCCCCCTACCCCCTGTCTTTCTCTCAATGCAATGAGAACACTCTGTATTCCAAGATGCCATGGCAACTTCCAAGTTTTTCATCGACAAATATCAATTGTTTTAGTTGATATTGGTTGTGCAGTGCATAACTAAGCATTTTATGAAAAATAAACAGTTAATAAGTATTGTAGCGCTAAATTAATATCCTTATTTGCTAATTTCTGTTCTCCTTTTTCCTCATTTCTGTCCTATAGTGGATTAATATGTTTACATGTATAAAGTACAGTATATGTCTGTTGTGTGAATGTAATCGCATGTGTAGATGTTTAGTAGTGTGCTACATGCCTTTTCTGTGCTCACATAGTGACAATTTTATTCTTTTATTACCCCCTCTTCCTCCACTTCCTCCTCCTCCTCCTCCCCCTCCACCTCCTCCTCTTCCTCCTTCTCCCCCTCTTCTTCCTCCTATTTGCCTCCTCCTGTTCTTCCTCCTCCCCTTCCTTCTCCTTCTCCTCCTCCCCCTCCACCTCCTCCTCTTCCTCCTCTCCCTCCTTATCCTCTTCTTCCCCCACCCCTGTGGCACTCTTACTATGCCACCCTTCATCCTTCAGCTGTAAGCCAAAACAGGTATGTGCCCCCCGGTACCCCCTCCCCCCAGGACCCTCTGCCTCAAGGACAGTTCATGTTCTCAGACAACATGGCACAATCAGAGGTGTTTGAGTTCCCGCAGGCCAGAAGGAACCAGACGCCCTTCTGGCAAAATCTCAGTAGGTTAGCACCCTTCAAAAAATAGCAAAAAGAGGAAAAAAAATCCCCAAAGGAACTATTTTAGATGGACCACCATTTTTTTTTTTTTCCCTGAATTTCTGAGAAGCACTGTCGTACATCAGATGCTATTTTTGTTGTTTTTCTTTTTGTCATTTTTCTTGTGTGTGTGACTGATTAAGAAAAAGAAACTCAAAGTGCGGATGACGGATGCGCACTCTGTGTGAAGGACTATCAGATACATCAGCTGACACACAGACGCATCAGAGAACTACTGTACCACTGTAACTGACATCATGGCTGCCACGATAGCCACAACTCACATGCTGACTATCCACTGGAATCTGTGAGCTTACCCCTTACCCTGCCATTTTATGTGAATGTGTTGTAATTATTCTTACTACTGTTATTATTATTATTATTATTGTTATTATTATTTATCATGTTTTTTTTTTTTTGCTTCTTGGCTCTACTGAGGGAATGTTGACAGTATGGAAGTAATGATCAATCATCATCTCTGACAAATACGTACACTTAACAGAATTAACAGAACACACACCCAGACACATGCGCACACGTAAACATACAATCGCCACACACGCTTGACAGAGGGGCATTAGCCCCAACCTAAGAACATTAATAAAAAAGTGCTATATAATTTCCAATCTTCCACTATGGGGGCTCTGGACAGTGGCCCTTAGAAGAATGATCCAGATAGGCAGCAGAATCCCTTAGTCATCCTTCTCTGCTTCCTCACAAGTGATATGCTCATTAGCAATTTTGTTCATTTGTCTGTCTGTTTTTTTTTGTTGGCTTTTCTTTGTGAGACAGCGATGGGCTAGCTGGTTTAAGTTTTTTGATGGTTTCCTCTGTTCCATCTCTGTAAGATTTCCCATATTTTTTGGTGTGAGTTCATTTCTGCATGCTGATGGACCGTCATTTGAGGAGTATGGCTCGTGGGTTGTGCTGTGCTGTGCTGTCCATGGATCAGGGAACAACTCAATTGCTTGGGAACACACACACACACGCACACACACACACACACACACACACACACACACACACACACACACACACACACAGACACACTGTTCCAAATGCTCTTTACAGGGTATTTTCTTTAAAGCAAGAAAAGAGTGAATTTTATAAACTTTCATGAAGTATAACCGCCGAAGCCAAATTTGTTTTTCTGTTGTCCCTGGTTTTGGTACAGTAACATGTACACAAACATCCGGCCATCAATTTCTAAGGTGAGGTCTGAACTACTGATCCCAAAATACATTTTGCTCAGTCTACAAACTGTTGTAATATTCTCTTAATGGCTCCTGTCAGTATTGTATATGGCTTTGTTGTTGACCGTTCCATATGGTTAAACTCTGCGGTAAAGTCCTTGTTGATTCACAGAAGCTTACGCTAAGAAAAGGAATTTCCAGAGAGTACTTTAAAAACAACACAAACCAGAAGATGAAGAAAAAAAATATTAAAATATATTAATATATATTTCTATTATTGGATCACTAAAGTTTAATAAGCACAGCCAGAGACACAATTTTGAAACTTTGTATTTAATTTTTTCGTTTGTTTGTTCATTTGGAACATTACGTAGTATCTGCGCTAGAGTCTATTTAACATGATAATTTACAGATAAATAAATGAACAGTATATACAAACCCACAGGGCAGTGACTGTGTGATAATTTACTCCACAGAAACAAAGTGTGTGTGTGTGTGGTGTCTGTGGGTGTGTGTGTGTGTGTGTCACAACTGGGTGAGAAATGCAAGCGATGCCTGTCAAAATAGCACTAATGGGTTCAAAGCCCTGAGAATGGAACAGAATATTGTGACTTTGAAGTTTGGTGAATAGAGATGCAGTTTGGTGGTTTACTTGCTCGTGCAGTGCACAATGCACAAATGCTGAAAGGTTGTATGCTTGCATATGGGGAGCCGGGTCACGGACATGTCAGATGGAAATGAGTGTGATGACACTTTATGATGAGGTTGCCATTCTCACTCAATAGGCCTAACTCAAGGTCAGGTTGCATTCACACACAATGACTGTCAGGTTTGCTATGCATCAGTCATATACTAAAAATGTTCACAAAAGATCAGTTCAAGAAAAACCTACTCGCTGAATTAATTTGAGTCGGTCTAGATTCATATCACTTAATTAATATGTAATTAATGTGTAATTAATTGACATGAATAGTGACATCTCATGTCTTGTCTGTGTTAGATTTTCAACACCAATGATCAATGATTTTAATTCTAATTAAATTAAATTGTTTTTTTTTTTATTTATGTTTCATTTAGTTTCCCCTCTGTGTGTTTATGTTTTAAATATGGACAAGTACACACTGACATCAAACACGCTCTTGACTTAGACATTAAGTACATGTAAATCCACTCTTGTTCTTTGTGGCTGTTAATGATCCTAAGTCTCAGACCATGGGGGAATTACAGCCCATATAGCTGTGGCTAAAAAAAAAAATGACCAAGACACTTGCTTTTGTAAGACGTAGAATACAGCATTTTTGCCAATATTTGCCCTATGCAGAGTTACAGACACATTGCTGTATGTAACCGTGGTGGGTTTTTAAAAGGAGTCATACTTGGATGACTGGTTTTTACTGTGTATGTGGTCTCTTCCTGTTGCCAGCCTAGCTCCACCATGCTTCTGTATGTCATGATAAATATGAGGCCAACTTAAGCTATGGAGCAATTATCCTGTATTTTTAGGTCATAATTACAAATCAGCTAGCATTTCAGTTGTGCCCATAGTTCAGACCACTATATTGTCTAATTTCAAACGTTATTTGACCCCTTCAGCGGCTACCCTCAGTAGCCTATATATTCTGTACATAAAACAGATCATATATTTAAATGGTTTAACTATTAGAAGACTATTCTTTACATTTCTTCTATATTATGCTGAATGCATGTCAGAGATACCAGTAGTATGCACAGCTGTGCATAAGTATTAGAAGGCATTTGAGTATATCCCGTTACTTCCCGACCTGACTTATATATACCCACCCTGTACCCAGCAGCACAAAAAACATCAGAGATCCAGAGTGGGTTCTCATTTAATAGTCATAGGAGAAAAAAGAGAGAAACACATTAATTTGTATGTCACATCAATTTACAACCCTGTCAGGCACTCAACGTGTGTGTGTGTGTGTGTGTATGTGTACCTTGCACACCCCAAAAAGTGTGTGTGTGTATGTGTTTGTGTGCGTGTGTATATGTGTTTGTGTACCCTCGACACCCTCCAACTAAAATGTATCACAGTTCTTTCCTCTGGGCTGAGTACAACCCCCCACACTGACTTCAGTATAAATGGGAACAGGATATTATTGCACATAAGCTTACCTTTGCATCGTCTCCGGTCCTATCATCACTCAACAGATCGTCGCTCGGCAACCATTTCATAAAGATGATAATGGAAGCTACACTAAATCCTCAAAATAAGACGTTAGTAGGCTACTGAACATCAGTCGGCCATTTTATTGTCATTGTCCTTATTATTTATTGATGACAAGGGCAACGTTATGTAAATGGCCACAGCTTTTCTGTGTAATTTTAAGAAGAATATTAACTTCCCTTGTAGGCTTTGCACATAAATTATGTTACAGGGGACAGTCAGCAGGGGAGATGAATTGATGTCGGATGTCTGCCCTTGTAGTTATTTTTCTGTCTTCCCTTACAAATTAATCAAATGTAATACATTGTGTAAAGGCTCCTGGAGTGCTGAAACTCATCTAAGCTTGTCTTGTCCTAGTTTTGTTTTTGGAAAGCAGGACAAGCAGGTTGTTTTTTTTTTTGTTTGTTTTTTTCTGTTGTACTCTGTTGTGACAAAACCTCTGTGAACCTCATGACTTAATGTAATTGTTGCATTATTATATACACACCCCAGGTCATATAATCACTCATGTCATAGAATATCTCTTAAGCAAATACGGTATGCAGTGTATATGTAATCAAATTAGGTTTAATGAGTGTATGTGTGTGTGTGTGTGTGTGTGTGTAGGTGTGTGTGTGTGTGTGTGTGTTTGTGTGTGTGTGTGTTCAGGGACATGGTGTGGGGGTGTTCAGAATGTGATTGTTTCATGCTGAGTTTGACCTGTATCAAAGACAGTATGTACCGTTTGACCTGGATAGTTGTCTTGTAATGACACAGTACCTGAGAGATCCCCTGTGCTTAGCGAGTAAGATTACTAAGACTACTAAGTTCTTATAGCACTGTATTTTGTAGGTAGGCAGGTTTTCTGCATTGATGCTTCTGGTGTATATAACCAGACTTCTTCTTCTTCTATGTTTTCTTCTTTGCTTCTGGGACACTTCTGTTATGCTCACACACTGTATGTGTTGGATTATGGGGTTCTACCATTGCATCTACCATGTTATACTTTGATGTGACAAAATCACTCGACAGTCCATAAAAAGGCAGAAAATCAGCAAACGAGACGGAGACTCTGAACCTCAACTAATGGCTGATGTAATAAGCTGTAATTAAATACTGCTGTATAATATTGCGACATGTGTTCACTCTGATGATGGTGAGGGGAGGTCGGTGGTGTGTGTGTGTGTGTGTGTGTGTCTATGTGTGGGTGTGTGTGTTGGGGTACGGGGGTGGTGTGTGTGTGTGTGTGTGTGGGGGTGGGTACTGAGCCCATTGGGATAGTAAGTGATGCAAGCCGCATGTAAATGCCTGAGTCCAAATCCCCCCAGGAGCCAAGTGCGGCAGCAGGCGGCTCTGTGTCTCTGACCCCACAGGCGAGGGGAGAAGGTAAGCTTTGTGTGTGTGTGTGTGTGTGTGTGTGTGCTCGTTAATACTTGTCAGAGCTCGTCAGAGCTCGTTAAAGCTCATTAAGACCTCGTTATGCAACCAGTCTCATTCTTTCTGATTTCCCACCCTTCATATACAGTGAGAGGACAATGCCGTTTCTAGCACGACTATCAAGTCCAGTCTATTTAATGTTGATATTCCTGGATTCAAAGTGGAGCTCTAAAAAGCTTTTGTCTTTGTTATTGTTTTGTTGTTGTTGTTTTGGTATCGCAAGTGTCTTCTCGAGTTACGTCACCACTCATCTCTGTGTTGTCTACCACTCCCTCGGCATCAGCACTGTCATATTTACAATACATGTACGCACACAACTTTTGTCTGGGACACGTGTGAGTAATCGGCCTCGGACAAAAAACAACATCCTCAAAAACAACCTCATTTCACTAAAAATCTCTAGAGGACTGCACATCGTCTGACTGCATGGATGGGCTTATGCCATCCACAGCAACATGTTGCCGGTGCCATTTAAATAAATCTATGGCTCATGATGAATATGCTTTTTCATCATCATGCACAGCAAAGATGCTAATTAGAGGCTGACTGCTGACAGCATTTCCCACATGAAGGACCTCTCTATACATCTTCATTACACGGAGCAGTTTGGAAATGTGGAGTTAAGTCTTGAGGAGTTAAGACGTCAGCTCTGTGATGTCTCAGTGAGAACATAAGGCGCATGTTGGCAAAGTATGAGAATATTCAGTTAATTCGCTGAAGCATTTATGGATTTATGGTCTCATATCACCAAAGGCTCAAATCTATGACTAACGTGAATGAGTGTGAACAAATTTTGAAAGAATGGATTTAATTTTTACATTGCATTTTTAACCCCTGTTTGTGTGTGTGTGTGTGTGTGTGTGCATAGATGTATATGTGTATCCATAAATCAACAACTCTTTCTGTGCTCAACCTGTGTTTTCTTCTGTGTATCTCTTCAGTCGCCCAGGCTGGTCTTGGTGCTGTAGGTGTAAGTCACGAGAGACTGAAATCTCCCATCCTGTATCTGCACCTCCAGCTTAATCACCATTGCCATTACTATGCCCTCTGAATGGGTCCAAACGGCTGAGGCTGTAATGACATTGGAAATTGGATCGTGACTGGACTTGGTGTGTGTGCTGCTGTCTCTGCATGTGTGTATTAGCTGGCTGGGGATAAAAAAAAAAAAAAAACGTTGCCGTGGTGAAGGGTGGCAGAAGAAGGGATGTTGTCTGTGGATGGATGGCGCCGGCAGCTTCTCTAAGCCTTTCCGAGCCAAGGACACAGAGAAGCCTACAGATTTCCCTTCCTTCACCTCCAGAGGGCCAGATGCGTCTAGTTATAGCTCTGTGCTTAGTGTGTGGAGAGCCCTCTCTGCTCTGCCTCCTTCTGATGACTGAGAGAAGCATGATCACAGGGGAGGGAGAGAGAGAGGAATACTGTCTGCATGAGGCTTAGCGGTTAGTTGTCCCCTTCACAGTCATTGGCACTTGTGACCAAAGAGGACAAAATGGTAATTTTACAGGATGCTGTCACCGTCACTTAAGGATAAGAGGTCTCCACTGGTGAGAGTGTTGCTGTACTGTAGATCCCTTGACCTTCACTTGTCATGTTCTGATGGTCAAAGATTGCAGAAAGCTATTGCAGATTGTCATCACCAAAGAGCAATTGCTACCCATTGGTGAGAAAGAAAAATCAATAGTGAACTTACAGTGCAGATAGAACATTTCGATTTAGGCAATATTTACTGTTTATAGAAACAATTGTCTCAGGAAAAAAAACCTTTTGGCTGTGAAATCGTTCTACTCCCTGTCTAGATTTCCTCTGCTTTACAGGACATAAATCTCAGCAGAAAGCTGATGACGACACTGTTATAATGACAAAAAGGAGAAAAAATGACTAATGCTTGACAAATAAAGTGTGACATACAGTTACACATCGCTAATTTCCCTCCCTGCAGAAGCTTACATACTGTAGTCTCTGCTCTAAGCTAGAGTCATTCATTGCCAGATTCCATGACGCAGATTTGACTTCTATACAGGACTTCTATCTTAGGACTTTTATGCAGACTGTGCAATAAATTACTTTTTTTTTGTACACCGTTGCACACGAATGGGAGCTGAGCTCAGGGCTCCTCTTACGCAATGCTAAATATGCGTCTGCTTTTGATACAGGGATTTGTTACTCATATCTATAAGTCACAGCTTTCATCCCTTTTGGGGAGGACTGAAACAAACTGGAGTCACACCATGAAGAAAGACCCACCCAATGATGCTGTGTGTTTATGTAATGCTTCTAGTCTTAGCTTGAATTTATTACGCAAAGAACCCTTTTGTTGACTTAACTTTGGCTGGCATGGTGCCATGTGTTGGTTACACACTCTCTACAATGTGTGCCTGGTTTATGTAAGCAGGACCCATTGGGCCTGGGTACAATGCCAAGTGCACGCACAGTGAGCAACCGAGAGGGGGCAGGTGCCGCGAGAGTGCAGTGACCCCGGCGCCGTGTCCTTTCCCCTCCGCGTCCGTCGTCAGGGGCAACGCGCGGCACGCTGTTATTTAGCGCGTCTGTCGGGCCGAGTTTGCGAGGCGCGGGGCTTCGGCGAGCGGCCGTGCGGAAAGCTGGACGTGACGGAGCGTGAGAATGGCCCGCGTGGGCGCGGCGGGCGGATAACGAGACTCAAGGTGACAGTGGCCAGATGAGATGTTCCCGCTCCGTCACCACGAGGCAGAGGAGGTGGGTGAGTGAGTGCGCTACACTACGCTACGCTACGCACCGCGGCGGTTATATCACGGACGCGGACCACGTCACCGTTTCTCGACCACAGGAGGGAGATCTTTAAATAATGAAAATGGCTCTTTGCCTCTGCCCTAAGAAGAGCACACCAAAAGAAATGGCATTTGACATCTTAAAAGATGAAAGGGCACAGCAGGGATTTGAGGAAAAGGCTTTCCAGCTAGAGCTCGCCTCTGTTGGAGCAGTCCTTGATTTTTATTGCCATAAAAAAACAGAGCAAATGCTCTCAATCTATCTGAACTGCATAGCCCCTGTTACACTCACGTTCCTCATCACTGGACCTCGCTTCTCTTTCATGTGATAGAATTGTTATTTGATAACAAATCTCGGTAACACTTTATTTTAAGGTTCACATGTTAGCCACCAATACATACCTAATTAATACCTGTATTAGTGACTTGTAAGGCATGTGTTAGGCAACATTAACCATTTGTTAGGTGTGTATTCACAAATTTCTTGTTCATGACGAATTAGGCCTTTATTATTGATATAATCTTAATAATGACCTTGTAAGCCTTGATCTCTACATACTAATTAGTAGTAAGTACCAAACTTTAGAACTTTTCTAACTTTTCTTTTTCTACTTTAGAACAGGGACCATATTTTGACATATCATGACTAATAAGTACATTCTGCAGAGGTATTACTGATGATAATGTGCTTGCTCCCAAGGAACCAGTTTCCACTTTAGAATGGGAGCCAATCTCCCAGTTATTAAGTGCTATTTCACACAGCAACCTGGGCAGTGAAATGCAGCAATGAGGTTGAGCCATACACTTGCTTATTCTACAACTGTTCTCCTACTATTTGGGATTTATTCAGACAGTTTACAAGTCGGTTATGCATATTCTATTTTGGTACTTACTACTAATTAGTATGTAGAGATCAAGGCTTACAAGGTCATTATTAAGATTATATCAAGAATAAAGGCCTAATTCGTCATGAACAAGAAATTTGTGAATACACACCTACCAAATGGTTAATGTTGCCTAACACATGCCTTACTAGTCACTAATACAGGTATTAATTAGGTATGTATTGGTGGCTAACATGTGAACCTTAAAATAAAGTGTTACCCAAATCTCTTTTGTATTAGTCCGTGCTGTGCTGGTGAAATTGAACAATGAGCTTCAGTCTATCTTCACTCACAATCAAATCCCTTCGACAGAAAGCTGTCTTTCCATCTCCCAGACCAAACAAAGGTGTTAGATGTTCATTGTGAAAGGCAAGGCAAGGCAAGGTAGAATGTCTTTGTTTTTGAAAGCTTTTTTGATTATATAATCACTACACAACAAGAGTGTACTGTAGGCCTACACAACACACTTCCCCTGAAAAGCAGGACTTCAATAATTGCTCCTTGTTAGAGTGGACTGGCCATGTGGTATGCTCCTAAAATAGGTAGGAAAAATCATAAGACTGCCATTTTGGGATAAAATTTGACTGGTAGCAGTCAGTGGTGTGTTGAGAACCCTGTTACATCCAGACCCCTGAGTACTGAATGGCAGCACGCAGTGAGGATGGAGGAAAGCATCATTCTAGGCGCACATTTGAAAGCAGCTTAGAGGTATTCTAAACCCTCTTTGCAAAACCAATGGATCATGTCTATTTGCAAGAGTGGCTGCAATCTCCAGACTTCTTTTTTTTGCTCTGTAAGCCTCGTGGTGGATTGTTTTCCATCATCCGCTGTTGAATGAATGACCCACAGTTTGTAGTGGCCATCACTGATCCCCGCTGCCATTGTGCTGGGAGACGATAGAGAGTTATCGATTGGGAGATATTTTTAGGAGAAAAGGAAAAAGGACAAAAGAGTTCAACATGCCCGAATCCCCTTATCGCGCCGGCCTGCTCATTTCCTCTACTCGGCTTTTCCTTGCTGCCACGGCCGCTGATGGGCAGGTGGAGAGGATTAAGAGCTGCGTCTCTCGGCTCGCCACTCGGCAGCACACAGGGGAAAAGCAGCAGGTTCTTTTGTGAAGGACGCACGGTGACATGGCAGTGAACTCTTTGGGGAAGTGATATACAGTAGGGCCTATCATTCACGTGTTAGTCACACGAGGATAGGGATGTAGGCTGCGTCATTTCCTTTTCATTTTAAGTCTCACCCGTCCTTTAGAGCAGCAACATGCTGCCACCCAGTGGTCATGTTTGGTACCTTGTACTTGGTTATTGGAAAAACAAAATCCCCCTCACACTCCCCACCCTCTATCTTTCTGTGCCTTCAATGTCAATGGGGTGGGATGTTCTTTCCAAAAGCAACTAATTTAGATTTTAAAAATGGAGTGGTTTGGAGTCAGTTTGAGTCAGTGTCCATGCCTGTCTCTTAGAGATAATACTACTTTTTGATACACTGAGGACATTCTTTGATGAAAGAAATACTAATAATATTATATATATCAAGATAGACCCAGTTAATGAAATCAATAATTTCCTACATACAGTACATACATACATACATACATACATTCATACACATGAAATGTGTTTTGAGGGGTAAAGAAGTTTCCAAGGCCTACTCTACAATAGACCTCTGAAGTTCGCCTACAAAAAAGCTGCCATCTTTGAGATCCGGTATCTTGTGATTTTTCCTATGGGAAAATAACATGGGGATTTTGAATTATCACACCTGTTAAACTCTTACGGGGACAAAGAAGTCTGAAATGCAGACGTTTTGCTCAACACACTTTTGTCCTCTGCCCTCAAGTGGGTACTGTAATCTTTGCTACGTTAAAGACGGCAAACTTAGATTTTTGCTACCCCAGAGCTAACTTGCAATGCAACTTGCCATAAGTAGTTAGCTTCAATTAACACCCGGATCTCCTTATATGGGCAAAGATGGCCGTTTTGTTTCTTTTTTGTAGGCAAACTTCAGAGATCTATGCCATGGTAGATGCTTTCAAGCAGTCTCTCAAGTCACAGTGTGATGATATTCAGCACTGAGGCGTCATGGGTAATGTAATGCTTTCAACACACTAGATATTGGCCCTCAGGTAACTACAGGGCCTCAGTCTGTCATGCCACATTAAGCAAAGTGAACTAAATTCCAGCATCTGCATTCTGACAGGAGAACCGAGACATGGCGACCCCACTGCCTTGTACAAAAACAGTGGACCAGTACTTTTTAAGTCATGTGAGTGGACAAACACAAAAACGGGCGGATGGACAAATGCCCCTGATTACAACACCCTATTCCCCCTACTGGGGAGAGAGGGTAACAACGCCAAGCTACCTGATCTGCCACATGGGCTCAACACATGACAACAAGAACCTTGCATGGCCACCAGGGGGCAGTGGAGCTCTTTGTTGAAAATACTATATATCTGTGAAGACTTTAAATGTCTCAATGCATTTGTTTTTGGGTGCATTTTTTTGCCATGAAGAAGAAAGATGACTATGGATAAAATGAACACATTTGCACTGTTGTGTCAGCTTAATTCTTCTGTGTATTGGTCCATGGAAAATAAAGTAGGCGGAGGGCTGAAGGATTAGAGAGGGAATAGAAATTCATCTAGAACATCTTTAATTTGTTAGCTGGAATTTGCTGTTTTCATGAGGGGAATTGTGTTCTTATGCTGATGCTGTTGTTTGCCGAGCTCCGGAAACCCCCAGACCCCCACCCCCACAAAACATCGGTATTTGTCTTCATCTGAGCGGGCTGTTTGTAGCATTCATCAAAGCCCACTACTGTGAGTAGCACGTTTGACAGGGCTTTACGTGGAAAACATGTTTGCCTTTCCTGGTACGCTAGCTAGGTGGCTGCGTTCTGTCTATATGCACAAATGAAACCAGCTGATTCAAACAGGCTTTTGAAATCATCTGTCGCAGGGTGAGTCGTGCCGTTTGTTTGTTTGTTTGTTTGTCAGGCACACCCTTTTAGAGACTCAGTGGACGGATCTTAGTAGAACTCTTCACATCAGCTACCTGCCAAAGCTTAGGCATTACTAGGGGCAGACAGAAGAACTCTCTCTTCTCTCTCACTCTCTCTTCTCTCTCTCTCTCACTCTCTCTTCTCTCTCTCTCACTCTCTCTTCTCTCTCTCTCTCTCTCTCCACTCTTCTCTTCTCTCTCACTCTCTCTCTCTCTCCTCTCTTCTCTTCTCTCTCTCTCTCTTCTCTCTCTCTCTCTCTCTCTCTCTCTTCTCTCCTCTCTCTCTCCTCTCTTCTCTCTCTCTCTCACTCTCTTCTCTCTCTTCTCACTCTCTCTCTCTCTCTCACTCTCTCTTCTCTCTCTCATCTCTTCTCTCTCTGTCTCTCCTCTCTTCTCTCTCTCTCTCTCTCTCTCACTCTCTCTCCTCTCTCTGTCTCTCCTCTCTTCTCTCTCTCTCTCTCCTCTCTTCCCCCTCTCTCTGTCTGTGTCCCTTCAGCTCATCTTTATTTCACCCCCCCTCCCCTTTGTCCCTTCCTTTCCATCTCTTTTTCTCAATCTCCCTCCCTCCCCTTCTGCCCTCCTTTTCTCCCTCTCTCTCTCCCCCCAGACTCTCTGGACGTGTGTGCTGTTACCCCGCTGGGGACAGCTTTTGAAAAGCAGCCCCTCCGAGTCGGAGCCCGGGCATCTCTGAACCGGCACCCGGTGAGCGTCAATACTCAGTAGGACATGACATGCAGTCACGTACGGGGAAAACGTGGGGAGGGCAAGAAAAGTAATTTGGTGGAGAAGAATTTAGAATCAAGGCAATGGGGCGATCATTAAAGTGAAATGTGATTAACAGTTTAGTAATATTGATTACGTCTAGGTGCCATTGCCTCCAGCTATGCAAAGGACTAGGCCATATGTCTGTCGCTTTGATTCAGTTGCTGATATTTGAACCCATTTTACCAACCCACATTTCCTCCAATGACAAATGTGCATGTGTTTATTTATACATATGATTGGTGGAATTAAACTTAAAAAAAAGATATGCCCATCTCCTTCCTTCTTGGGGGATACCTAATTGAAACAAGTTGATAATGGCCTAGTTTAAATTAAAAGCTACAAGTCAAGTGGAACTTGGTTATCAATTATTCACGATAACAAAATGTCTACGCTTTAAGGCGAGTGGGGCGAAGATAAGGGGTGTCGGTTTGTTAAAATACAGTCTGCAATTTCACACTGTCGTCTCCAAGGCAGGAAACTGTTTAGCTCAGAGGAGCCAGACGAAACAGAGGGATCCTTATCACCAGGCAAAATGAATAGTGACATTTCTTTCCTATTAAAAGACATAATAGACCCAGGTTCCATTTGAACTTTCTAAGGATGGAGGGGAGCTTGATCCAGTGGCCCCAAGGTCTGGCTGAAGGGCACTGTTCAGGGCAGACCTAATTTCATCACAAGGGTGGGGGTGGGGGTGTGGGTGTGATGGGGTTGCTATCCTGGCTGGAAGGCGCATTGCCATTACCCAACGTTGTGTGCCAAATCTGCACCGCAACAACACCAATCCGTTAGAGGACGACAACGAAAAAGGAAAAAGGAAAAACAACCAAATGGATCTGCTCCTGCCCTTCATCCCCTTTTCCCCACACAATTGCTTTTGGAGGTAGATGGAAAGTACGGTCTCACAGGGGGAGATGCAGCACAGCTGGAAACCCAAAGAGAGCTCACTGAGGCCTTCCAAGCTTGGTAAACAGGACAAACACATTTCTGGGGTCTCAATCGACAACCACCACTCTAAACCCTCCCCTCCCTTCGTCCATGGACACTTATTCAATTAAGATGGATTATTGGGGCGTGCAAAGAAGTTCCGAGTCGGCTTCTTTTTTGGGGGGGACGGAGGAAATAATCCTCATAATTGCCTTTAAAACTGTGCATTGCAACCCCTCCCCAGCACCAACGCTCGGAGATGTGCCTTGTCCCTGTCACGCTGATTTCCAGCAGTAAATAAAATGGAGGGCCATTCAGCATTAATATCAGGGAGGCATGTCTTGTCTGGAGCTTGCACAAATCTAATCCACTCAGTTTCACATTGTTATTTCCTTTTGATAATTTTATCCTGCAGGGAAATAATGCAGGCTTATGAATGATTTTAGATACTCTCTGAGAACGAGGGAGAGAGAGATAGGGGGAGAGAGAGAGAGAGCGAGAGGGAGGGAGAGCAAGAGTGGGAAAAGAAAGTGGGAGAGGGACTTAGCGAGTTCATTATACTCACTGAATTGTAATCATTTGAAGAGACTGAAATATTGGAGATGTGCCCAAAAAAAAGGGCGAAAAAATGAAGAGGAAGAAGCTCTGATGAGAAAAGGCAGCTCGCTTTCTGACTTTGATGGGCTCGGAGTAAGTCTATCAAATCCCATTGGTGGGTACAAGCATGAGGAGCGCCAGGGCCTCACCCAGGCTCCAAATAATCAAATGAATAAACGCCTCTGATTGGCTCCACGCAGAACAGATTCCATCTGCACCGTAATCCTCGGTGGCACAGCAACCAGGCTTTAATTATGATTATTTATCCCGGCCAATATCTGTTACCCACAGTCTCCTGCTCGTCGCATTGTCATAAATATTGCAGAGCGGGCAACTGGTGAGTTGCTTGATCATTATTATTTATTGTACCGCACAGGAGAGGATTAACTGTTCCACGCGAGTGCACGTTTTAAAGATCGCACGAGTCAGAATGGTTTAGCTATCAGGCTTATAGCACACCGCACAGGATGCGAAAAAGTTACGCTTGGTAAAAAGGGAAACAGCTAGCTAATACCTGTGTCCTAATTCCATTCTAGCATGGCACCTTGTAAGTTTGGTATTAATAACACTCTGCTCAGAGAGAAGGTCCTCAGAGCTCTGCATGTTTACCTCCCTCAAGCAGCTAATTGTTTTTAGCTGTTTGTCAATCATTAAAAAAACAGCACAAACTAAATAAATATATAAATATTGAGATGAAGTCAGCCCAACCCTCACTTTCTATAAACAGCAGGTGGTAATTTAGTCATTAGGTAGTCTAATCTACCTGATATCTAAAAATATCAGAGGTGTTTTTGGGCTGAGGTAGAAGTCACAGAACTGAACCCAATTTTATATATTTTTTTTTGTGTGGAATTGTGGGAGGCAGGAAATTAAGTGAAAACAACACTTTGAAAAGCCGAGGCAGCGGGGTTCTGTCCTTGAAAATGTCAGCCGATGCACGAAGGCACCGAGAAACCGCACTGTGGTGGGTGGCTATGCGCTTCTCGGTAAACACCCGGGATTTTTATCAACCGGTTTAACTGTCACATTCAGACAGACACATACACACACACACTCACACACACACGCACACACACTGTCTCATACACATATTACTCTGTTTATTTGTCTTTTAACCTTTTAGCTATCGAGATCATCAACAGACTGCCTTCCATCAGTCTCTCTCTCTCTCTCTCTTTTTCTCTCACTCCTCCCATTAGATGCAGCATTTCCAATAGGCAGCCAGCAGCTCTCTGCTGCTCCACTGCTAATCAACACATGAGCTGTGCTTGTGCACCAAGTCATGTCTCTGCCTTTGTGTATGTTAAATATGGGGCAGAGCAGAGGTAGCCACCTGAGAATGCTCATGTTGCACAGGACAACACACACACACACACACACACACACACAGAGATGCATAGAAAAACCTCCAAAGGTATTCCTCCAGCCAAACTCAAGGCCATTGGCTCACACCCACAGGCAGCCTCGTGAGAACCTGAGCACACTGGGGAGCGAGAGCCGGGTGCTGAGGGGGTGTTGGGGGGGCTCTGGAGAGCTGGAGCTTTTCCCCTCCAGCTGAGCTCGTGTGTGTTCTCCACTCACACTGACTCACAGTGGCAGCAGCGGCGGCAGCAGCAGCGTGTCCCTCGCTGATTTTGAGAGCGAAACCTGAACAACCCCCCGAGCTATTCCAGCCAGGGCCATCTCCATCTCCATCTCCAGAGCCGTCCATGGCGGGGTCAAAGGTCATCAGTGGACCAGACGGGGCAATATCACAGCTGCAAAACACCTGTGGCCTGATCTCCTAGATCTCCAGTCAAAAACCACATCAACTAAACTCATAACATTACAGGAGAGGACGACAACGCTAATGCATTTCATAATGGATAAACAAGTATTAAAATAAATATAGATACATAATTTCTCACAGTAACAAACACCACTGGGGTAATACTGCCTCGGGAGGTTATATGTGACAATACATGAGGAGTGCTTTGAAGTGCAAAAATGTCTCGGTTTTGATTATAAAGTCAAGAGGGGGAGATAAAATGAAGGTGTGACTGTCTCTCTCTTCAGATCAGCGTCTGTGTGTGTGTGTGTGTGTGTGTGTGTGTGTGTGTGTCATGTGTATGTTGTGTGTGTCTCTCTCTTTTTTTGGAATCGACCTGACACGGCTGGGGCTTGCTTTGGAGTGTGACGTGCCAATCTGAAGAGGATTTCTCACATGCGCTGCAAGGTGACATCAAAAAGTGAATCTCTTTCAACCTAGAGCAAGCTGGAGTTGACAGCAACAAAGGCAGTGAGGTTTCAAGCTAATTTGGGGAAAGGGAGTGTTGATTGCAAAGCAGGGAGGACAAACATTCTGTGTATACGATGCATGAATACAGCAGATTGTCACTGCTAGATAAACCAGCAATGAAAATATGCTGGTATGTTGTTATGTTATCAAGAGAATTACAAAACACTTCATCTGCATAGTATATAAATACAGATATATACTTATAGTAGCACAGTCAAATCCATTAAATAGAGCATACCTTTAAATTCATCCTTCATATTTTATACTGCAAATTATATGTATTTATATATGTTTTTTTTTGTAAACATTGCTTAGCTGACAGATGATCCACTTTGAAAGCACATTTTATATGGGGCACCGCTTGTGGAATGTTACATGTTCTTTAATCCAGCTCAATTTTAATACATTAACTACACGTTGCTGTGTTCCAGACAACTCAGAAATCGGAGGTGGTAGATAAACGTGCCCCGACTTCACAAGTAGGAAGTCCTATTGCACTTTTTGTTAGAAATAAGGTTAGAAATATTGATTTTTGAGTTGTACCCCACTTGCTACGGTCCAATTTCATATTTTTAGTATATTTAACAATCATATAATTTAACATTGCTGCAAAACACGACTTTCTTAGAAAAGGTATTTACTTGATTTACATAAAATTATTTATAAGTGTTTGTGAAAGTTTAATGTCTTTTTTAAATTTGGCAATGCTAAAAATGGAAAAATTGAGCAGAATTAAAGGAAACTGACAAGCCTCATAGTAAGGAAACATGATTGGCTGTTTCTTGGTTTGTGCTTTCTATGTTTAACACTGGAAAACATGGTGATCAACCTTACAGTTGATGATACTATGATGATGTTATTACACTGGTACAATAGCTCCTAATTGTAGATCAATGGAGATGGAAGTCTCGGTCTTGGCTGGGATTTTTCATTTCAAGAAAATAGATAAATAACACTGGCTCACAAGGAAACATCTCATCAGTACAAGCATGTAAGCATGTCACAGTAAATGAATGAAGAAGAAATCAAAATGAGCGATATATCTGTCTATCAAACACACAGACACACACACACACAAACACACGCACGCATGCACACACACATCACACACACGCACACACACACACACACACACACACACACACACACACACACACACACACACAGTACAATAAGCCTACAGAGTCTTATATGTACAGTACAATAAGCCTACACTGGATTAAAGCTGTCCCCATTGTTGCTCACACTGTGCTTTGAGTTTGTGCATGCACACAAATACACATATCGCAGACGCAGCAACATATTTAAAACACAATAAAACATCATTAACCCGGGTGGCAATTATGTAAGTATTGATTAAACTATTCATGTAGGACAATGTTCCTATAAATCCTAGAAAAGGACCATTCCACTGATTCTGTTAACATACATCTTTAGCTGAGATTGGGTTAACTTTATAACCAGTCTGTGACTGTGGCATAAGCCTCTCATTAGAAATCCTGACAAGAGGGGGACATGTGTTTTCTGTCTAGACCTATTGCTTGGTGTGTTATTCGAAATACGCTTTCCACAGTCTTTGTCATTAGTGATAAATGTAACATGTAGCATGCTTCTGGTTATTATTCTTTTAATTATATTAAAAAATACCATTTTTAATTCACACACAACAAACACACACACACACACACACACACACACACACACACATACACACACGCACACACACCACACACACACACACACACACACACACACACACACACACACACTATATAATGTCTGCTGTATTTACTTTTCACATTCTTGTTGATTTGGAGATGGTCTCATAACCAGGCCATATGACATATGATGCTATTTTACAGTAATATTAATGTAATGTTTATTGATGTCATTGTAAGTTACTTTGTAAAAAAGTGTCTGCTTAGAACTATAAACAGAAAGATAAGCATCTTCATACAAGAGCATTGTGTATGTCTTCACCTTACACAATAAGTACTATGTACCATGCAGGGAAACGGTAACAGAAACTCCCCATAGGCACTATTGAGCAGCAAATGACATTGCAGGTCACCCGTACACTGTATGTTTGTTGTCATTAATGTGTACTTACTCGTGATTTAATGCCACGGGTGTCTAAATGCCACAACACCTTCACACATACAATTACAGAGGCGTTCGGTCTTGACACAGCTCCAGACACCTCCAGTTTGCAGGTAACGCTCGAAAGTACAGAAAATGTGGCCAAGAATAGAATGATGCAATGGCGCTGATCCGGACGGCAAAAAGGCTTGAGAAGGCACCTCTCAGCAACACTCAGTTGGGACAGAGGTTGGTGTGAAAATGTCAGGAGAGGAGTGGAGTGAAGGTGCCGTCAACCTTCTACAATCTTTTTTCTCTTCCTTTTTCTTTTTTCTCTGAGAGCCTCCCTCCATTAATAAAGAAGAGCTTGGAGAAGCTAAAGGCTCCCCTCTCACACTCTCAGGCCGTGACCTTCAGCTAATGGTGGCTGCGGCTGATGTTAAATTCACCTCCCCTTGCCCTTCTCTCAGCCAGCTACTGTAGCTGTGCTCCTTCTAGCACCCATGTGGTGGGGTTAGGGCCTCCTCATGGAGCATCTAGCAAAGGCTTCTCACCCTCCCTCTCTCTCTCTCTCTCTCTCTCTCTCTTTCTCTCATCACTGGTCCTCTTTGCTCCTGCATCTCCCACCTGCCATTCGCTATACTCAAGGATGCTACTCAAGGATACTCCGTGTGGGTTTGGGAGGCTAGTTGCCCTTGGATTTCCATGATCATTTCAATAGCCCCGGCACAGCTCAGGAGACTGTTAGTGGGATCACCAGAGCAACGGCGCATGTACATCACAGAGCTCACGGAGGTTTTTCATTGCTGCCCAATGCATCAATATACTCGTGGGCAAGTAGGTGTGAATAATGTGCTGCAATCATATATGGATGGATTATGGTGCTTGCTGTCATGACTCACTTCCTGACACAGCCCCTGACAGTGTGAGTGATGTACTGTGCATTACAACGCAGAGTGCTGATCACATTGCTGCAAGACACAATAAGCAATCGCAGTATAGAAGATCAGTGAATGAGAAACACATTAGAATTCGAATAAGAGATGGAGGCGTTATGTGATGTCTCCTTCCGTTACGTTATACCTTTAGATTATGTCTGCGGAGCGTTTTGAAGGAACTCTGACCTTTCAGATACATCTGGTCTTCCTTGACCTAAGAGATCAAGGGAGCGATTCTGAGGCCAAGATCTGAAAGTGTCTGGGCATTTTCTCACGATTCTGCAGCCTTCAGACACAGACACACACACACACACACACACACACACACACACAGAGAGACAATCTGAGCAGCTCCTGCTGTTCCGATCCACATGTCGGATTGGTCAGAGGGAGTGAGGCAGAGAAAAGGAGTGACAGCTACATGAGCTCAGGGCCACTGCTTGCCATTTTGCTGCCCCAGGCAGTATAATACGTACAGCACAGAGTAGCCTTGTGCTGGGAATATTATACAGCACAGAGTAGCCTTGTGCTGGGAGTATTATACAGCACAGAGTAGCCTTGTGCTGGGAGTATTGTACAGTGCAGAATAGCTCAGAAATTATCATTTTTCTAATAGAGTTTGTAGAAGTTCTTTGTTATCTTAAAAATAGAGATTTCAATAACAACAACAATAATGATAATAATATTAATTATAGTAATGATAATAATAATAGCAATCATCATCATCCTCGTTATCATATGGTTGTTATTATTATAGTTATTTTGTTTTACTTGATTCATTTTCTATTTATGTCTCACTGTCAGACAGTCAGGGGCACTAAGCACAGTGTGTGACGTGTGCGATGTGGACGCACTGTAGCGGCGTGGCACATCAGCGCTGCATGTGCTCTCGTGGAGCCGAGGAGAAGCATCCGTCGGCCCCATCGACATATCGATTAGCTTTCTGAGGTATCGGGCCTCAGAGATGAGCGTGCTCTTTCTGTGGGGAAAGAGGTAGAGGTGAAGGCAGAGTGGGGTGGGGCTTTCAGAAAGTGCTTGCTGTTTACTTTTCGGAATCAGACAATAAGGAAGTGAAAAGCAGACATGAGGTCAATGATGCTATCTAGCACAGTAAAATATCAAATTATGCAATAAGCCCCAAGAGGCCATAGATTCCAGAGATTTTGGAACAGCTAAGAGGTGTTTGCAGGCATGAGGCAAAGATTTATTTACCACAGATTTATCAAGTATTGTACTGAACATGATGAGAGTAATGCTTTTTAGCATAGACTTTTAACATACTGTATGGGACCACTGTTGGCAGTAAAGTGTAGATCACATATTGACCAGATCTGGCACATGCTGCTGTCTAAACCCCTCGGCAAGTTTTCAACATTCTAATAAAAGAATGCTTTCATAAACAATGTGATAAAACTCCACGTTATCATTGCTGGACCAGCTGTTCTTTCAGATGTTTATTGTACAACAGGGCTAGATTCTAAAATGACCATGTTATGTTTGATGCACCCACATCCATATGGGATCTCTACATGGCTCTCTGGGTGGACCCAGATATTCGTCAGAACATTCCCCCTAAAAACTCCCTCTCCACACACTGACATCAGTGCGACGGCACCTGCTGACTGTCCATGATGCCAGTGCTGGATTCAGCACGTCTGCTGCTTCACTCCCGCCACAGCGGCTGCCTCCGCAGAGTCTCCCTCTGTGAGCTCCACTGCTCTGCACAACTGTCAAGGTAAGAGCTCTCGCTCACACAGATGCACAGGCAGGCCAGTCGACACACAGCGAGCACACATAAGACTGACAGAAGCTCTCAAACTAGACGTGAAACAGTCTGGACACCTTCAACTTTTTTGACAAATTTGATCTGAAGTGGAGAGATAGGGGTTGCATTTCACCTGCAAACACCCTGGCTGTGGTCGGCTGGACTGAAATAGGGCCAGCTCTCTAACAAACCCACTGCTTAACTAAATAACTCATCTTATTTGAGCTGGGTTATCTAGCCAACAGTTGATTAATGCTTGAATAATATTATTCTATGATCCACTGATATTAACCAGTTCAGACAGCGTTTGTGAAAACATCAAAAGTAAAAGGATCAGGTCAGAACGCTCTTCAGAACGAGGAGAAGGTTAAAGCTCTTAGCCTCGTTTCAGTCAGTTCGCGTGTGTTTATCAAACAGAGATGAAAGATTGGAGCGCCGATCCAGACTTCCAAAACCTTGACCTCATTAATACTCAAACTCTCATAATCCAGTGAACTCTGTTTTAGCTCATCTTACTAATCATTGAGTCACCATGTGGCTCCGAGCAGGGATAATTCAACAGAGAGCCATGATATGCATATCAAACATACTATTTAATATGTATATCAGACACACCACTGAATATATATGTAGATATGTATGTAGATAGGTGGTTGGATTGAATACACAGGCCTGTAGACCAACCGTCGGAGAGTGAAGCGGGAGGCAGTGAGAAAGCGGAGACAAAGACCCACAGGGTTTTATCTGTCTCTTCCAGGTCCTGAGATGAAGGATAATTACTGGACTGATGTGATCCAGCAGAGATTCAAGGATATCCTTTGTTTGTCTTCCTAAAGGCAGTGAGTTCTTCGGGGACAGGCAGCGAAAGCACACGGATTAAAATGAAGCAGTGGCTTGCATGTAAAGCCCGGCCCAAGGTCTCCTTCCCCACGCACTGCGGCTGGCCTGGCCTGGCAGCAGTAGTGCTCGCACCCAGAGCTCGCTGGGCTAGCCATTTTTAATCGCTGTTCGATATTAACGGACAGCCCCCTTCCCCCCCCAAAGACTCTATTCATCGCAAATGTCTAAGGCGTTCACCAATGTGAACTTATGTTAATGACATTGACTTGTTTATCTTGTAGATCCTATGGCCCTTCCCAGAATCCATGGCATTGTGTTAGCCACAGCACGGTCACTTGCGAAGAACCCATTGTTGACTAGGGAAGGGGCGGATTATGGTGATTAGGCGTTTACCGAACACGGCAAGGATTGTCAATGGTCAGTGTCTCATTATATTGCAGTTTCAATATTTCTGACATGCATTATTGGACTTGGAACAAATCCTTCACCAGAAGGGCTGTCATTGTTGTTTTTCAGTAAAATAGATTCCTTCGTGGTCTACCAGAGACATGCCTCAGGAACTGTTGAACAAGAGCAGAGCAATACTATGAGAACTGACTTCGATGGAGTAGACTGCACAGCTTTATTTATGACTAACTTTTGAGGTCCGGTCACATCTTATGAACATCCCTTAAGACACATTAAGAGCCAAAAAAAAAAAAAAAGTCGGACAGTCCTAATTAGGATTGCCATGCTGCTGGCAAATTAAATGTATCCACGGCAGGATCGACATGGCTTAGCAAGAGTTTTACACCCGGCCCCATTGATTTACAGATTATCCTCCATTGGAGACCAGGCGGCTGTGGAAGGAGGAGGGATGGAGGGATGGAGAGAGAGGGAGGGAGAGGAAGGAGATGCCATGATGGTGGGAAAGAATGACGAGAAGTTTCGCTCCTCCCCGAGGTCACATTGATCACCCTTGTCTGGGAAATTAAAACAAAAACTCTCAAAGGATCTCTGACTTCCTCCTCCTACATTTTGGATGCTCCTTTAGAAGGCTTTGTCGTTTCACTTTAATGTCCATATTGATGTCTAAGAGCCCACAGTGGCTCATGCTCAAAGTTCAGAATCTATCTTATTTATGGACGTGTTCTCACCTGCTTGGGATGGGATAAGTTTGGGAGCTGAATGCGCATGCCTGTGTTGATCGTGGCTGTCCTTGTTGGGTAAAGATTATTAAAAATAAACAAACATTATATGGTTTATTGACTTTGTAGACAAGGAAAATATCATTGAAATATGGGATTATTGTATTATGAGAAAAAATTCATAACCCCCCTTTGTGTTTTTATGAAACCTTTATGAAGTTATCTTTTTGATTTGTCCTCATTATTTATGCAATATTCATTGCCTCTTTGAGAATATAACCAAAGTTATTTGGGTTTCACTTTGCAGGGGCTGGAAAATAGTAGCATTCTCGTCAGTTGTAATTTTTCAGACCAGTGGACATAAAACAAATTGAATCCTTGAAAAAACAATTTTGCCCTCTGAAAAACTGTCGCTTCCGCCCCAAAGAAGGATCAGCTTGCTCTTTGTGTCATCTCTCTCATTCGATGCATCCTCTCTCTCTCTCTCTCTCTATCTTTCTCTCTCTCTCTCTCTCTGTCTCTCTCAGTCTCTCTGTTGACTCCTCGGGAAAGTTTGGAGTTTGGCATAGAGCGAGCAGAAATCCATATGTCCATGGAGGGGCATTGATATGCACGCGACTCACCTTGCTCACGCCTGGCCCACTGTGTCCAATCCATCCTGTGTGCCCTTAACCGAGCAGGTCACAGAATCCAATAATCCACAGATTCAGATTTCTTGCTCTTAGCCTCTTGGCCTTCGAGAGGCCCCTGGCGACCTCTTCGGCCTTTCTCTCTCTCCCTCTCTCTGCCATGTTCCTGTCGCAGCTTGAGCTACATTGTGTAGTTTAGAGCAGTAATTTCTATTCTGCTGTCTTTTGTGTATGGGGGGGGGCATTCTCAAATTGCACCACATTTTCGTCTATTATTCTTCTCTGACAGCAGGTGCTTGACCACTAAGCAACGTCACACAGGAGACCAGAGATTGAAACGCTGGGATCAGTGTATGTGTACATATGTGTACATATGTGTCTCCAGATGCCTTTTCATTGTGATCAAAGTAAATATGTAAGTATATGAATATATATGAATATACTAGTTACAAGATATCAATAAATAGTTTTTTAGCTATTTAATGATTTGTTAATGTCATCTAATGACAGTAAAGAGTTAAGTAACCATTCAGTAATTAAGCTTTTACAATATTTTAATACGGTTAATCAAGCATTTACAATATGTTTATTGTATGTTTGTTTAATAAGTTACTTATAAACTACTGGTAAGTAATATTTACTAACGTTATCTAATGAGCATAAATAGATAACAGACTATTTATTAATACCTTGTAAATGGTTAGTTAACACACCTTATTATAAAGTATTACCAATATACTTACTTGAATGTATACAGTGTACACAGATAGATGCATTCACACTATCACAATTAATCTTATCAGATGTATTCACACCAACACAGATATTTTGATTGTCACTAATGGTCAATCTCACTTTACGATTAGCGATGCTTTTTACACGGCTCTTCACAAGGCAAGTAGAACGCTCCATTGACTTGAATGGGATTTCCCAACGTTCTAGCAGTCATTATTTCTTAGGAAAGGACCTCTGAAAAAAATAATGACCGCTGTCAATGGCAACGGAGTTTGTGCTTCTAATTCAGGTATTTCATATTACTACGCAAGGACTGGAACTTCATTCAAAAGTTAAAGCAGACGGTTGATCAGCTGTGTTCTAAAGAATGTTTGATTCAAGTTCAGCGTGTGTTGCGAACTATTTGTTTCTCAGCAAATGCCACGATGAACGGTAACAAATAGGCTAGGCTATGTAGGCTAAAGTCATATCGTGGGGAGTTTATTATTTCGTTTTGGCAAGTAGCCGTGTAATAAACGGGATACTGTATAGAAAGCCGGTCATTATTGGGAAAATAAGTCCCTTCAAGGCGGAACAAGATCCCTTCGCTGCGCGTCGGGGTCCGGTTCGCCCTGTCGGGACTTATTTTCCCAATAATGACCGGCGTTCTATACGTTATCCCTCACTAAATAGAGTACCGAAGAGTGATGTTCCGTCTCCATGACGGCAGAATCACTGGATCTAAACAAACTTTTGAAGTGGCTGAAATAGCATTGAATGTAGACATGTGACATCATTTCTAGCTAATAAATTGTTTTAAATGTAGGCTATAGCCATTTAAACATATTGTTAACGATTGATGCGACACCCAGTTGTCCAATCAAAGGTTTATTAGTGGAAGCGGGAAACACACACATACCAAGACACCATTACAGTGGAAGTCAATAAAACAAGCACGATACACGAACAGGGGGGGTATACTACGAAGTATGTTAGACATATCTAGGCTATGTAGACATATCGAGGCTTCACAAAGCCTTGACTCAGGGGTATACGTTAAGTGATACTACGATAGCAGTTATGTGATATATTTGTCAAACTAGGCTTTCAGCTCAGATCTGTGTGCATTCTCGGTGACAGCATAAGATACCATGGTGATATAGCGACACTAAAACAGATCCACTTTCGTGTCACAGCATACCCTGGCTTTGAGCACAACATACCTCGCTAACCCACTAATCGAGATTCGTAGTATACCCCAAGGGTCACATACAATACACCGGGTAAAACACATGAGGTACAACTTAAAGAAAGACTACAAAAGCTAACACATACATGACAAGGTAAACGCAATTACACTCACTAAAACCGACATTACACAAACCAGCATTCACACATTGCATTCTGGGAGGCTAGCACTCAGTCCGGAAGACACCGACGTTACAGTATTTTAAATGCTAGCAGCAGCTTAGCCACATAACACGGATTCCCTGGCACACATCCAACAGTTTTTCATCCCTGGTGTAATAGAAAGAATCAAAATTCCAGTGGATATTTCACGTCTTCTCAAAGACTGGCGGCTGTTAATAGTGACGTTTTTTGCCAAAAAAATAAAGCCAAGACACGTCTGTGAATTTAAGGATTTTTACTGCATGCTGTGAAGTTACTTGCAGGTCTCCTTTACAGAGGAAACCCATGCGAAAATAAAACTCTCTAGTCACAAATGTCATTGTGTTGGTATGAATATGTTGTAGTATGTGATTCCTACAGTGTAAAAAATATATACTAACGTCTTGGAAACTTTGTAAAATTATTTAAATAGATTAGGAAAGTCACCGCTATGGTGACTACTACAGTAGGTTAGATTGCTTTGTTTAGATCCAGTGAAATTGTTGCCTTGACAGCGCTATGTCATGGCTTCGCTACTCTATGGGGTGCATTGAGACTTTTCTCCAGACTAGATCTTTTCTGAAATCACTGCATTCGGTGACTTTTAGACCTGCAAACGCAAAAATTGCTGACAATAGCTGGCCAGAAGCTGCCCAGATCGCTCAGCAATCGAGGCACGGTGTCAGGGGAGCACATCTATCACCGGCTGACAAACAGCGGATTTACTTCATCCCAACACAGGGACGGGATCATCGGCAGAATTGCACACCAAAGTAGAAGAACTCTCCAACTCGTACTGCTGACAAAGAACAAAAATTACTGTCTTTGTTCCAGAAAGATGTTCATTCCACATTCCCATACCTTAATCACATATCATTGCTTTATGTGTGTGTGTGTGTGTGTGTGTGTGTGTGTGTGTGTGTGTGTGTCATCAAGGTGTATACTGTAGGTATGTCTGTGTTCACAGTTTTGCCATCTGCAAGCTTCAAAACAACATGGTAGAAGTAAATTCACACGTTTTGTCCGTGCCAGCTCATTAGAACAACCCACTGCACAGACAATGTTTGAAGTCCCAGAGAAGTTCCTCGATGTGTTCACTGAAAGGGAGCCAGTTCCCTCGCTGCATCTGGTGTATATAAATTATGTAAATCGAGCATATTTGAAAATGTGAAATGCGACTATTCAAAAGGGTGCTTTTATTAACTTTCTTTACCCATGAGGGAGCAGACACAACTATTTTCAGACTATTTGCTCTGTCACATTATTTCCAGTGTTTTCTGCTGCTGTACTTTTGCAATTGGCTGCTCTTGTACTGAGTGGTGATGGGTATGGGTTGGGGGTAGCTGCCATGTGTGTGTGTGTGTGTGTGTGGGGGGGGTTGGTAGCTGCCATGTGTGTGTGTGTGGGGGGGGGTAGCTGCAGCCACCAGTCACTAGCATTCAACTAGCACTACCGATGCAGACAGTAGTTTCCCCCGATCTCATCATAGCCTCCTTTTGCACCTAGACAACGGCTTAAGGGGTTGAGCCACTGAATGATCTCTCGCTGGGCTGTAAGATAATGAATGGTGTAATGGTCCCACGTTCAACAGCATTGGATTGCAGTTCATCTAGCACAAGTTTTTTCTGTATACATAAGCGGCAGGCAGCCTAACTGACAGTAGTGGAGTTGTACATTATTCTTTCTGCAGTGTTACTTTGCCTCCCCAGATATGAGCCAATGCCCTTTGCATGGCATCAGGAGGGCAGCTGATAGTAGACAGGGCTTAGCAAAATCCCATTAAAATCATGTTCTGCACAGTGGAGCTGAATGACTAACAATGCGCAGCAACTGCTCTTAACACTTCTATTACAGTATGTTCACATTTTGCACCCTTTCGGGCTGTTTGGGTGATATTGACCCAGAACATTATTTTGGCGTTATTTCAAATCAATAGAAAAATACAAATATGTAGGCTATATAAAAAGTTATTCAATATTGTATCTCAATTTCTCAATTACCCCAACATTTCTGATGGCATATGATATGATGTTAATGTGATAATTTCTTCTAGATCACATTTAACAAGTTAAGTGCTAATTTATATAGAAAATCCACCATAATAAACACTTGTGTAGTATGAAACATGTTGATCTAAGAAAAATGATTAAAAATGAAATTACAAGGTTTTCATTTACATTTTTATTTTCAAATACGGGTGAATAACCTGGAGGGTATTCCAAGTATGTGGTTTAGTGACAAACCTGGATAAGTTAACTCAGAGTAAGTGGTAATAGAAGAGCTGTGTGGCTTCATTCTCCTTATACAATGCCATAGGGCTCTTGTTGTAGGAGGTTTACCACTTACTCTGAGTTAACCAACGTGATCTCACAGCTCATCGTAGCAAATCATATGATAATGCCACCCCTCACTATCATAAGAATTCCTACGATACAATCATAAAAATAATACGATGGAAGACTTCTAGTGGGGTTATTTGTTTAGTTTAGCTCTTTGTTTAGAGTTAACTTATCCAGGTTTGTCACTAAACCACATACTTGGAATACCCCCCTGTTGTGGAGGTCTTCAGCAGCTCCAGGTTAACTGTGGGGTTCACTGGTGTTTAAATCACTGTGTAGTGTTTATACTACACAACTATGCTGTAAATGCTGCCAGTAATATAATGTACTTTTATGCCTTTTTTTTTTTACTGTGACCAAAAATACAGTAAAATTGATGCGGATGTATTACTGTAAGTTACTGGCCAATAGCTGCCTGCAGGGTACTGTACATGTCACAGGGAATTTTTAACAGTGTTCCTGCAGTGATTTGCTGAGAGGTTCCTTCAATGACTTACTGTGGTGTTCCTCTACCAGCTCGCTGTGAGGTTCCTTCAGTGGCTTGCTCTGCATCACCTTAAAAACTTGGTGCCTACACTTCATACACCATGCCTTTGAAGCCTGAACAAAGGTAAGGCTACCATTCATTTTTCACTGCTGCTTCCTTTTATAAGCCTATAATGAAGTTTGTCCAACATGTTTAGAAAGGCAGTTACATCACACTCCATAAACACACTCTGAAAGCATAAACAAAAGTGTTATTAATGAAAAGTAAGCAGTTAGAATTTTCATTTAATTCAGCTCTTTACAACAGCCTACATGGGCCTTGGTATGTTACTGTATGTCTTAGCTATTTACTAGGCCTTAACTCTTGTCACTATGTCTTCATTCATTGCTGTGTCCTGTGATGACATCAGGTCAGAATATATTGGGGTTGCAAATATCTGTCATGCTGAATGGAAACTGTGGATCTTGTTTTCATTTGCACATTATTTTCGCCTACTTTCTACATAATGCCGCTAATAAAAATGTAGTGGAGTAAAAGTAGGAAGAAAAATAAAAACTCAAGTAAAGTACAGATACTCCCCATTCATACTTAAGTACTGTACTTAAGTGTTTCTACTTAGTTACTTCACAACTCTGCTAGTAAATCTCCGTGGGGTTCCTCTCAAGCCTAACTTAGGGCCCGTCCACACGGAGACGCTTTTTAGGTTAAACGCAGAGGTTTTGCTTCGTCTTGGCCGAGCGTCCAAACGAATCCTGTAAACGACTGCCCTAAAACCGCACTTTTCTGAAACCTGGTCCCAGAGTGGAGAAATCTGAAACCGTAGCCTGTTTGAATTCGTTTAGACAGCGAAACCGCACATCCTGCTTGCGTATCGATGATGTCACCTCAGCTGCCCTGGACTTGCACTTATAGGATTGCCTAACAATACTAGTTTTCATACATGACATTACCTACGATTACACTCCGTAAGATAAATATCACAATTGGTGCTGCGCAGCGCCGATAGCTTATGACTTGGTGGACTGAACACTGTTTTTCCCGTTTTTTTTTAATGCATTCTAGCTACTGTCAGTGACGCGAGAGAACTTAAGTTATTAGGAAAGTGCGGTGTAAGTTCAGGCTACATTAATTTGTGCGTAGTGCCAGTGTCATTCATTTATTTTACATGTCTTACAACATATATACATGCATTCACAGTCGAGTGAAATCAGATATAAGCATACAAAGACGCTTAGAACTCACGTTAAGCCGATGGTAGAACACTGATTGCAAATGCTCGATTTGATTTGATGCAGGCAAACGTATTGTTACTAACAAAGGTTTTATAGCAATATTATAAATGTGGCGACAGAATAGCCTAGAACTTGGGTAAGCCTTGCGTTTAGTGATAGCCAAAACTAATGTGAATCACAGACTACAACCAAAGAAAGTAAAGGTGATTACTAGGCCTACCTGCGTTAGCCATATAAAGGACGGGACTGCACCCTTCACAAACCGTAAAATAAAGTTTATATATAATATATATAATATAAAAATATTAATTTTACAGTTGACTACAGTTGACAGTTCACCATCAGTCCACACAAACAATTCTGGTTTCCTTGCACTAGCCATTTTGTCATAGCTTATTCTGTCTGTTTGTAAAGCACAAACTTTGGTCAATTTCTGTAAAGAAACAGTGCCACCTATAGGCCTGGGGTATGAAGTAACGTGTTGAGTCGTGTTGAGATGGATCCGTTTGGACGCAAATATTCTTGATGCGGTTTCAGGGAAGACGGAGGAAAAAAAGATCGGTTTCGTACGTGTGGACTAGCCCTTAGAAGCTCCTTAGTGCATGCACATCTTCAAACTCACTTACCTCACTTTAATTATCTCACTCTTGTCCAGTCCTAACTCCATGGCTCTCTGAGCAGATTGTCTTTCCTCAATCTTCAGTCTCTTACTCATAATAAAGGACTGTAATTGAAGGGAGCTACACACTATGAGTTACAGCTATTTATCGGTGCAGACTTGAGGGTGTTTGGACTGCTCTGAAATAACATCATGCATGATCACACACTAGAGAGGGTAAAGACTGTAGGAAAGCTGGAACTTGTGTGTGTGTATGTGTGTCTCAGTGTGTATTTAAGTCAGATATCTTGTGAGGGATATGAATGTGTAGGATCATTATAGCACTAAACTATTTTTAAGTATCAGGCTGAAAAACATTATTGTTAATACTTATAACCTTATTTTTTGCCCCGAACACCACCCAAGGGTTCTTTTTTGTTTTTTTTTAAAGCACACCTATAAAATAGTTTTTGATTAAATATAGTGGTCTTTTCGAGCAGATGCAATAAAGCAGAATATCTTGATGAGCTGTGTAACATGTCCTAATAGGGAAATTACATTTGCATTTTACATTTGTGTTGTATTGTCATCAAGGAGGTAACATATGTTATATTTTCAACAGAGCAGTCTGTTTTTCAAATTGCTCTCGACAAATGAAATGTTATACTGGTGTAAAAACTACAGAGCATTTTTTGTTTTATGGTGTTTTTCAGACCCTATAAAAGAAAATAGTTAATCCAGCTTCATAATGTCTGTCATTAGTGATGCAATTCATAAGAGTTTATCTGAGCCTCTGGCAAATCCCTTAATAGGTTAGATCATAACCATTATCATCACAGTATTGTGTAGCGGCAAAGCCACACATTTGTCAGACCTGAAATGTTTGCTGTGTCGTCCTCATACCTCATAACTGCATCCCAAAACACCATACTGGAAGTCGTAAAGGGAAATTGTCAGGGGCAACATAAAAACTAAACGCTCCCAAATAAACATATGGCCATCAGTTACCCTTTTTGCTTCTGCTTTCAACGATCCTCAGGAGAAAGGGGCAATGATTAGCAAGCAAGACAAACAAAAATAATAAGCAAGGACTGACAATCAACTGTGGGGATTTTAATATTTTTCCCCCTGTTCGCCTCATTTTTTTCTCTCTCTCTCTCTCTCTCTTCCAACTTAATCCATTTAGGGACCAGTTCAATTATGCAATCTGGCATCCAAATGTCACTCATCTTCAGTAGCTTTAGGAGGCTGAACTGGCTGATTGAATTCCCTTTGTCGTCTGCGTTTGACATTTACGTCAACAGGGACTTTGTGTGTAGGCCTATAGTTACCATGCAAGCAGCAGCCACAGGCACACAGCCCAACGCTTGTCTATACAGCTAAGCAGCGCACCAACGACCCAATGCTTGTCTATACAGCTAAGCAGCGCACCAACAGCCCAACACCTGTCTAAGCAGCGCCCCAACAACCCAACGCTTGTCTATACAGCTAAGCAGTGCCCCAACAGCCCAACGCCTGTCTATACAGCTAAGCAGCACCCCAACAGCACTCACTCCTGGTCAAATCCAGGCGGATGTGTTAGACTGTATGGGCTGATTACCTGTGCATGGATCAAGCCAGGTTCTAAAACTGATAGTTCCGGTCCTTGATTGTGATTGGCTGAATCACGTTTGATGCCGTTGTAAAATGCAGCATAAACTTACACCATCACCGCATTTCGTTCTATATTACTGCGCTACCATAACTTGATAGAAAAGTTAAAGTAACTGCGTCTCGACGTTGCTTGGAAACCATTCAGATAGAGGAAATATATTTCTTGGCGGAAGAATGAATATCTAGGAATAACTCGTTATATTTCTAGTTGCTGTGCCTTTACTTTATAAACCTTTGCCAGGTATTTATACTGTAGTAACAGTTTTATCAAAGCAATAAGCCACTCGAGTCTGTAGGTTATAGCGCGTCGTGCCTAACAACGCCCCTTAGCTGTTGTAGAATCAGTGTAACCTATGGCCTCTCTGGGCTTATTGCTTAATCCTAGACTATAAGACAATATTAATAAAAATCTCCTTTGACAAAAGCATTTAGTAAAACCAACAGCCCCATATGTTCCTTTATGTTATGTCCTAATTGTGCATTTTGTACAGTGCTTGATAATAATATGTTCACTCATTGCCACATCATTGTTAAAGGGGAAGTACTATTTTTTTTTTTACTTAATTTACCTAACTTACATTTGCCCCTAGAGTCTGTGAGCAAAAAAACAGCCTTGCAACTGGTCCGGCAAGCCATCAGCCTCAGAGTCAAAAAGTCTCACAGTCTCGATGTAACAAATTGCTTTACAGCACCACACACATACACGCCAGGCACCGGCTAGAACAACGCAGTGATGGAGTTTCTCAGACATTCGTCATGGCAGAGCCGGCAAAAAGAATCGAGAATCGAGAAAACGAGTAAACCATTGTCAGATGAACGGCAAACTGATTGAGCGAGGAGTGTCATACACTATATACGGTAACACTTTACTTGACAGTATCAACATAAGAGTGACATGACACATGAACACTAACCCTAATCCGAATCCTAACCTCTAACCCTAATCCTAATCCTAACCCATACCCTAACCCTAACTCTAACTCTAACCCTAACACTAACCCTAACCCTAACTTATTATGACAAAAACCGATTGTCACTTAATAACAGAAACGTTATGTCATAAACGTTTATGACTTGTTTATGACACGTTCATGATGGTGTCATGTCACTCTTATGTCGATACTACCAAGTAGTGGTAGTCTAACCCTATACTCTGAAGCTGTAAATGACAAACAAAGTCAGACTGACAAACAGACTGAGCCATACTTCCGGCCAATCAACACATTGTTTCAGAAGCTCAGAAGGGAGGGGTGCAATTTGACTGGCAACCGAACCTTTTAGTAGAATTGCGGACTGTACCATCAATGCATGGAATGGGGGGGGGGCAAGCAGTGTTTGTGTCTGCTTGGACTTGGTCTGGTTTGTAGTAAGCACTGTTGAGGGGCTACTAGAAATCACTTGAACCAAATTGTAGAAAATGAGTTTGGGAGATATGGCCTTAGTATCCTTTCTTCTTTCTGTTGTAGTTGTTGCTGTTGTTGTTGACACATGCTATGTAAATAATAAAAATAAATAAATAGAAATAAATTGTGCACAAGGGTGAAAATGTGCTGTTTACTATATGTCTAGAAACGGAACCAGATATTTTCATACCTTTGTTACCAACTGGAGGGGAAAGGGAAAAAGAAACATTGAATTACTTTCAATAAATACTGATTCTCTGAGCTATTATAGTCACTTCAATTCATTATCAACTGTTGAAAGAGGAACAACATTGCATGACAATTGATTTTTGGCAGGCAGATGGAGCCTGTCATTTTCTTTAAACACACTAACACTGCAGTTGTATTTATACATTATTATATGTTTTATATCAAGAAAAAACGTCACCAAAGCCATCACACTGAGTCGTTCAGAGTAGATTTACTGGGTTGAAAGTAAGTGATATTTTGCCATGAAAAATGCAGTTCTGAGAGAATGAGTAATTTTCCCATTAAGTGGTAGCTAATTATGACATTTGATGATAGAGATAAGATCAATGACTTGGTTCACACAGTGATCAAAGAGCTCAGTTGGCATGGTCTCAAATCACTTTTAGCTAGTCCATGTTTTGCATTTTTTTTATTGTCAAATAGGTCAATTTAGACTCTCCCTCTCTCTTTCTCTCTCTCTCTCTCTCATACACACACACACACACACACACACACACACACATATATACAGCTTTACCTTTAGGTCTTCATAACACTTCCAGCTTAGATCCACAACTTCTTCGAATTGCCGGGTGAGATTCCAGACATAATGGCTTGGGCCTGCCGGGTTACTATGACCTGATTCCATTTCAGCACTGCACAGTTCAGGCCCACTCTCCTGACCCTGCCTACTTGCCCCTCACTTTGCAGCACGGCCAACCGGCTCTCCACTAATTTAATCCACAGGGCTTAGACACTGATGTCCAAATTGCCAGAAGAGCGCTGTGCCACTGCCCGGGCTGTGAAATGGCCTTGCTCTCACTTTTTTTTTTATTTGATTCTTTTTTATCGAAACGGGGGATTTTGCCAGAAAGAGGACACTCGTGTAATTCCTTTCTCAATGGAACAAATAGAGATGGGGGTTTAATGTAATTTTCTAGCATTACAGTGGATCTGAGATCTTCTAGCGTCTGAGTCAGTTATCGAGAGAGAGAGAGAGAGAGAGAGAGCGAGAGAGAGAGAGAGAGAACAACTGGTGTTTGGGTCTATGAGGTACCTGTTACTCAGTATGACTTACTACTGATAAAGATACAAAAGACATGCTGTAAATTAATTGGTAAAACCACATGTCCAATACAGGAAACAATGATTAAAGGGATATTCCACCATTTGTGGAATTACACTCAATTTCTACCTCCCTTTGAGTTAAACAATTGATTTTTACCTTTCTCAAGTTCTCTGTGTCTGGCGATACCACTTTTATCTCCAGCCTAGCATAGATCATTGAATCGGATTAGACCATTAGCATCCACCTGCTAGCATCGCGCTTAAAAGTGGCTAAGATTTCTGGTAATTTTCCTATTTAAAACTTGTCGCTTCTCAAGTTAGAAAGTGTAATAAGACTAATGGAAAAGGAAATGTGGCGATTTTCTAGGCTGATTTGACATGGAACAACAATTCAGGCGTAATAATCCAGTCACTAACCAATTGTCTGCTGCAGCTCAACCTTGTTCCTGGAAGTTAGCCTACGGCGACTATTTTCAGGTGCTGCATAATATCATTGTGCTGCTAAGCCCACGGTACGTTCGCAACGTTCCTTCATTATTACGCCGGAATGAGAGTCAAATCAGCCTAGAAAATCGGCACGTTTCATAGTCATATTACTCTTTCTAACATGGGAAAATGACCAGAAATCTTAGTCACTTTTAAGCGTGAAGCTAGCAGGCGAGGCTAATGGTCTAATCCGATTCAATGATCTATGTTAGGCTGGTGCTAAAAGTGGAATCGCCAGACTCAGAGAACAGCTGGATGAACTTGAGAAAGGTAAAAATATTGTTTAACTCAAGGGGAGGTAGAAAATTTGTGTAATTCCCCAAATGGTGGAATATACTAAGAACAGGTTGACAACAAAGATGAAATACATTCATACTACGTATATACTACATACTACGAATACTACGTAGGCCGGCAAATTTGCCCGTGCTTTGTGCTCTCCAAACAGACACATGTTTCCAGAAAGACTCTAACCATATTGTCATTGTGTCTACAAATTCCGGAGACATCTAGACTTAGAGTCCTGTCTGCTCGCATTAAGTAGCTGGAGTGTGTGTGCGTGTGTGTGTGTCCCTGAATTTGTTTGTGTCTGTCTGTGTCTGCATCCTCACCTCCAGCCTCACCCCCTCCCCTCCATAAATACCTTCTTCCCAATTCCACCATGGATATGCAGACGGGATGGTGGCTGCTGTGGGATTCATTCATGCTGTCCTTATCATGCACAGTGCATTGCTAGCTCTCCTGCAGAGAGCAAGACACTTTATCACACATACACACACACACACAGGTCAATGCACTTTTTCACCCCTATGGACTCAGCATTAGTCTGGACAGGGACAGACTCTTTTAAAATACATTAGGAGATTTATGGCCGAATGTATGCAATGAGTGTAATGCCCCTCTCTCCTGCAGGTGTCAGTTGTGATGATAAAGTATGGCTCAACACACAAACTCTTCTCACGGTTTTTATTTCCCTGCATTCACACATAAAACAAAGAATCCATTGAGATTAGACGATTGGCGACTGCACATCCAAATCTCCAGCAGACTGTAGTTCTGACTGGCTAGCATTGTCTATGCTATTCTTAAACATAGATAAAAGAATGCATAGTCTGTTCAAATAAGTTTAAACAAACATGAAAACATACAAAATAAACGACATGCAGAGTTGGCATTTCACACTTTGTGATCGTATAGTTTTTTTGTTTTCATTGAACATTAATTCACAACAAGAATTGATTCATTAACAGTGTATATAAACAACGTACCTGCATTCACACATAAAACAAAGAATCCATTGAGATTAGACGATTGGTGACTGCACATCTAAATCTACAGTATAAACGTAAAAGGAAATCAAGAAATTGCAAGTGTTTTCTGCATAAAGCTAGTGAACATAACGTGGCTGCCGCCAGAAAGATGTAGCCTACAATAGCTCGATTAAATACCATCTTAGACAACACTCTAGCATTACTTGCAGAGATTATCTATTAATACAATTTATGTATATACCAGTGTGGAAGACAAACATGTTATTTTATATTAAAACACAAAATTATTCACGGAGCACTCTCTATGCACAGCTTACCTCCAGCAGACTGTAGTTCTGACTGGAGTACGGGAAGCGCAAATGCTCAAAATATTGAAATGCAAAGTAGAAAGGAAAATACAATTGCAGTCGCAATGTCTCATGTTTTAAACTCATGTGAATGGATACGACATATGAAAACCTTTTAAACATGTAAGAACCAGTGTGGATAAAAATAGATTACAATAACATGGTAATATCATAATTTTGAAAGAATTTACTTTACTTAAGTAAGGTTATTTTCAACTCTGTTACATGAGCCTATTAGCACTCACCTTTTTTATTAATTTTTTTATCCATTTAGTTATGACATTCTTTTTTCAATTCTTTTTTTTAATCTTGTGTGCTGTACTTTTTTTTATCTTTGACGTGTTTACTTTTTTTATGAACAAGTGTGTGTCCACCAGGTAGGGGCGTTGTGCCCGTTTTGGGGGTAATTACTGTAGTTAATTGACCATTTAAACGCTGGCTTTTCTCTATGCAGTAGTTGGAAGTTTTGTGACACGCGGTAAGGGGCTGGTGTGAGTCCTTTGGTCAGGTCTGCTTTATATAGTGGCATGTACTGTAGCCTAGCCATGAGAGTCCTTTAAATATTTGTATCTGTGAAATGTTTTGTTTGTCTTTTTCTTTTTACTTCACGTCGTGTGCGACCGAGTGTCGGATAGGAAGTGGACTGTATTTTTGATTATTTTTTCACGTTGTAAATAAAACACGGCGGCGGAGACACACACGTTCTCCTTTCATACGAGAGAAGCCGTTTGTCAAGGTAAAGGCTCCTTTGGCACCTCAAAGAACTGTGGGGTTGCTAGACCCTCCCTTTGTGCAACAGACATGCTCTACATCTAATAGACTATTGGATTCTTGGTTTTGTTCCCAATGTTCAAATGGTTATCTTGCCATGTCTGATATTATGTGTGTTGAATGGCTTATTTACTTTTGTGTACGTGGTGATTTCCTTTGTACTTTCCCATCCATTTTGGTGTGTACCTGCTATGTTACGCTAGCCTGACCAGCCAAACCCACATCAAGACGTACTGTAGTGTCTGGGGATTCGCAGTGCTCAGTCCGAGGGACGGTTGTCTTTCAAATCCCCTCTGCACGCAATAGGATAGCGCTACAACTCACGAGTCCCATGCATTTTCCCACCCCACTACCCTGGCAGCAAATTATATGGGTGCGTCTAGATTTCTAGGCTGATGTTACCCCTGATTATGCCTGTCCGAGGCGGGCTAATGCTATTCGCTAATTAGGCATATTATTTCTTTCTGTCTTTTGTTCTCCCATTGCGGGAGCGTGTCAAAGTTTTGTAAAAGCACTCAGTATTACAATGTAACAACTATATGTAGGTACCCACAAATGCATAATGCAAGTACAATGATAGTACCTGATAGTACATGTTGTTACACATGTTGTACCACTGTACCTAATTAGGTAGGTACACTGTAACAGCGACACATTAAAATAAAGTTTTTACTTCACGTCGGGTGCGACCGAGTGTCGGATAGGAAGTGAACTGATTATTTTTTCATGTTGTGTGTGTGTGTGTGAGAGAGAGAGTTTTTCTTAGCAAGTTTCCTCTGTATGTGATCATGAAGGATAATATCACTCTAAGCGTGATTGCTTTGGTTCTGCACACGTGTCATTTGCCCCCCTTTCACATCTATCCTGTTGATATGATACGAATATTGCCCAACAGAGGAAGGAACTGGAGATAATAAGAGCTTCACAGCAAGGCCACAGGATCAGGGCCCACCTTTCATTAGTGCCTTATTGAATCCCAAATCCCCTCCACATACGAGCTCATTAGGCTACTGCAAAGACGAGAAGTAGATGCAGCAGATAAGGACAGATAATAGGATCCCTCCTCAGTTTAATGCTGTTGTCCACTAGCACGAATGTAAGTAAGACCCAAAGAGTTCATTCCTGCTTCTGGTCAGTGGGCAGCCTCAGTTATAATGACACACTAGCACAATACAGGGCCTCGGAAAAGCCTGAATGTAGGAGCCGGAAAATTTGCCAGTCCAAATGGGAAAAAAATGCACCTTGATATTTTTACCTAGCAGAATAGGAGTACAAAAAAAAGGGAAAGCTTTCAGCCCAGATGAGTCCTCGAAACAAGCATGCTTTCCCAGCCTAACAAGCCAGATGGAGTCTCTTTAGCCTCTCATTTCTTTTATTCCCCTTTTTCAAAAGGAGGGAAGGAGGATATATTACATTGCAGTCAGGCAAATGCATTTTGAAGGTCACCCGTGATTTACTATAATGGCAGACATCTTTAAAAAGAGCAACCTTTGTTCATGCAATGGAAGATGCACCTCAAAAAGTCAGTCTGAATAGAAACACACCCATTTGAAATCAGATCACTTAACCAGTGATTATTCATTAGTTTAACGACTATGTCTTTCTCTAAGCACTTACAGTAAAGCAAGCCTTATGCAGGCAGCAAAGTCCATACTGTCACAAACACATCCACCTGCAAATACAAAAAGACATTTCACACATACTCTTTCATACATTTCAATGGATGTATATTTACTTCCTTTTACTGCAGCCACATGTCTTGTCAGAATGCACCAGCTCTGGAAACCATAGTTACTTCCATCGCTACTTCCATCACCTGCTCCCTTCAGTATGTTGTATAGCACTGACACAAACTACTGACGGACAGGCATGCATACTGTACGCCTCTTTGGACATTTCTGACCCACATGACTTTATTAATGCAGTAGCCAATTATGGAGCCGAGACTGAGGCCAGAGAGATCTTTCTCTCCCAGAGAATCTTGTTTCCATCATGATTAAAAGATCAGAGAGCCAGCTGTGTTGATAACTGCTGCTTTGAAAAGAAATAACGACTTTACATGTAAATCTATTCGGTCTGATAGGTAGCCAATCTGTTTAAAATTACGTGCCGTATGTATGAAGCCCCTATACCATAAAATGTTTGAATATAGGAGAGGACAGGTCGACTGCATATCAGTTCACCTTTAAAGGACTCCCTTTCCCTCGTCACTTCGCTTCTGCTGGCGTGGGTCTGCTCACCATCAGGGTGCTCAGTAATGTCTGTTTTGTTCACTGAGTGAAAATGTTAAATCACCACATGTACACTGAATCACTTTTCCAAATGAGTCATTTTCTCTCCATCTGTCATCTAATGTATTTTTTTCCCAACCCAGAGCAAAAGTAAAAGAGTATTTCTGCAGCTCGGGGTCAAGAGCGTGCGATAGACAGGGCTTTATAAAGGCATATTTGCATATGTGCCCTGTACTCTACAAATGTTTGTTCAACAAGAACATTTTCTGCCCGACATCACGCGACCTATTTCAGTAGACTGTGAACGAGTTTTAAACAGAAAGAAAACTTTCCCATCTAAAGTGCACAACTCTGCATAGGTTTCTGAGAATAACCTATTCCAGAAAGGAATCAGCATAAAGTGTGTGTTGATCAGCAAGTTGGAAGAATATACGTGTTTATGACTTCTGTTGTTTTGTTTCAGTGTCTGCCCTAAATTGTCCTTGGCAAGACTTCTTTCCAGAGTGGGGCATCCCACAAACCAAATGGCTAAAGAGTTTGGGGGATGCTGTATTATAGAGACAGTGCAGTGCCTCAGTCCCATATGGTGAATACTGATGACTCATTGTGTAATTCTGGCCAGGGGTGAGGAGTTTTTCACGGTCTAAACTTCTGACATTTCTGCCATAATGTAATTAGTCCCTATTATATAGTACAGGCTACGATGGACACTTTATCAATCTCTAATGGGAAACCGATTGTCTTGTAATGTCTGTATTATAATACCTTTAAATACTCAAATATCATGTCAAATGTCAAATATTTAAATTAACTAAAATGTACAATAATATCACTACAGAGGTTGAACACATTAAGTATGTCTGTGCAACTACATTAGTTAAAACTGACTTCATTATCCATACAAACTTGCCAATGAGTTATAATTTCAGATGTATTCTGTCTGAATGCTTCAGATGTATTATGTCTGAAGGAAGAAAGGTTTCTCTCAAACAAGCTGTAAGACTGAAACATAATGAGAGCCTTACAAAATCCACGATATTCATCCAAGTATCTTGGACCCTTCTCTGATCTCCTCACATGAAAACTCATTATCTGACACAGGTTGTCTGGCCCAAACTTAGCTAACTATCATGCAGTCTTTGACATCTGCAGGCTTTCTCCTTCCATTACTGGAACCTCATACCCTGGAAATCCAGAGTTCTCGCGAGAGCACAATTTTCAATTTGCTCAGCGTGTGACTCTGGCGATGAGTAATGATGCTCATTACCTATGCCCATGGAGCCAAGCTGCACCAATCACATTGGTGTATCTGATATAGGCAGGCCAGAGGCGTGCTAAACAGATGACGACAGCGCTGCAACGTCGAAGTCCAGAATCAGTCAGTAAACATTGGTCGTATGTTATCCAACTGCGTCGAAGTACGGAATCAGTCAGTAAACATTGGTCGTAGTGTTATTGTCGTGGGTGGCTATGGACAATGGTGTATTGGGCTTGAGTACTGGGTACTGATGTTATATGGTGTATATCCTGTTTAATGTTTACTGGCTGATCGTTGATATAATGACCATTTTGTGTATGATGGACTGTATGGTGACTCGCGATGGGACTGTTGCTTTTGTGTTGATGAACTAAACTGCGATCGTGTGGGACACCTGACTAATTGCCAATTATGTACGATTGCTTGATGGGTCTGAAATGAGCTCTGGAAAGGGATAGGTTCTCCCTCTCCATCAAAAGGGCATTTTGAAATGATGGGGCAGAGGGATCGCGGGCTGACTGGGGACGGCGACGCCCGCTGGCTGTGTGGACCTACTGGCAGACGGCCAAAGGAGCAACGCCGTGGTGACTCAATGATTCAACGCGAAGCTAAGTATTTTAAAAGGGATGTGATTGTTATGATATTGTGCATCTGTACCTGTGTGAAGAGCCGCGGTGCACAGCGGCTTGTGTCTGATTACAGCTGTTTTGCAGCCGGGAAGTGTTGCTGGAGGAGGCCAACAGCTGACGAGGGGCTACACATTGGGAGAGGTGTGTGGACAGCGACGGGTGATCCGACCAACATCTTGGACCGGCTAATTTAACAGCACGGATCTAAAAGCTTTTCCAGCTTCTATTCGAGGAAAAGGGAAGTCCTTCTTAATCGCTGATATTTAGCTCGTAACCTCTGCCTAATGCTCGGTGAAGGCTAACGACTAAGCCACTGTTTGTTTGTTCCGCTTTAGCCGCGGGGCGGAGCCTGAACCACTACGCCTGCAGCCGCCGACAAGGGGGCCGCTCGCTGAGGCCGAACTGCACAACGCGCCCATTGTCCTCACTGAGGCTGGACTGTGAACTTGGGTTGGTGGCCTAAATTGACTGAACATTGTATTTGGCTGCCCCGAGCTTTGACTGTTTCTTTTATACTGGTCGGTGGGGACAGCCGACCAGTACGGACAATTTTACTAAGGGACTGTGGGGAGGGACTTGTGGGCTACTGGGGGTGTTTCAGAACCAGCTGCTGCCTAGGTTGGGGGCTTCCCCATCCCCCCCCCCCCTTTTGTGTGGATTGTGTCACTAGTGTGCATTGCTATTTGAACTGAGTTGGTTGGCTGAATTTGAACTGATTGCGTGATTATTGCTGTGATCTCCTGAAGTGTCTCCTGTGGGTGAATGCACTGTGTGTGGGGGGGGGGGGGGTGTTCAACCTGCCTAGCCTAGTGACTGTTAGCTGGTGTGTGACTGCCCCTAGTGGTGCCATTTTCTATCAGTCTGCTGACCTCCAGTCCTGTGTGCCTTTGTATAAATAAATAAAATAACAATCTAAATTAAACTTTGTTGCATGTGTCTTGGGTGGATCTGAGGCCTGTGTTCTGGGGAAGTTGTAGCCCCTCGTTCACGACATTATTTTGGCGTAGTCGGCAGGATCCACCTTTGACACAGACAACATGGATGGAGAGGCACCACCGAGAGAGGCTAGTAATGTGGCTATGATGCCATGGTTCTTGGGTGGGCCCTGGGTGCCTAAATTTGGAGACAAAGATAAACAGACAGGTTTAGCAGATTGGCGCTTCCAAATTGAGACATTCATTCGAGCCCAAAACCTAAGTCAGGCCCAGCAAGTTGACTTTGTGTTGAGTGCTCTACAAGGGGAGGCGAGAAGAGAAATCCTGCTACTCACCCCTGACAACCGTGACAGCCCAACAAAGATCTTTAAAGCCCTGGAAGAGGTGTATGGGGAGCAAGTCACTGTAGTTCAGCTGCGGGCCCGTTTTTTCACCTGCAGGCAACAGGCTGGGGAGGAGGTGGGGGCATTTATCCTACGTCTTCGTGAATGTCTTGCCAGGTGGCGGAGTAAGGAGGAGAGGCCGGTGGGTGACGCGAATGACGATGAGATGATGCGGTCCCAGTTGGTGACGGGTCTTCGGCCCGTCCACTACAGGCAGAGCTGCAGAAGCTGTTAAGGAGGAACCCCACCATGACGTTCTCAGAGGTGAGCAGAGAAGCCAAGGTCGTGGAGCAGGAGCAGACCACAGCATTGAAGAGGCCAGCACTAGACGGACCTACATGCCCTCACCAGCCCCCGCGCCAGCCAAGACTACCAGAGGATTGGCAACAGATCCGAGAGACTCTGAAGGCGGAGGTGTTGTCAGAGGTGAAGGAGCAGATCGACACACTCAAGGAGAGCATCTTAGGTGAAATACGGCAACAGTTTCGAGCAAGTCAACCCCCCCAAGCACAGTCTGACGCACGTGGTGCTAGGAATCGTGGCCGGTGGGAGACCATGGATCCGCCCCCACGACGACGTTGAGAGAGAGCACTGAGGTGGGACGACCAAGGGCAGCCAATATGCCTGCACTGCGACCGGCCTGGACATATGCAGAGGGAGTGCCCACAACGATCAGCCCCGTCCCAGGATTTTTGACCACCTCGGCCACTGTCGGGCAGGTGGCCGAGGAGGGAACCCAGACTGAAACCCCCATAAGCCCGCTTTTATTGGACAGTGTCCAGAAGTGGAGATTACAGTGCAGGGGAGAAATATCCCCTGCATTCTTGACACAGGCTCGCAGGTGACATTGTTTAGCCAGTCATTGTTCCAGCATTATGTGCAAGAGCAGGTCCATGATGCTAAAGAGATTCCTTGGTTGACTTTAAAAGTGGCCAATGGACTTAACCTACCCTATATTGGATACGCCATTCTAGATTTCCAGATTGGGGGAGTAGTGGTGCCTGCAAAGGGGGTTGTGATAGTGAAAGATGACTGCCTTCAATCGGACTATGGCATTTTAGGAATGAATGTGATTACTTACTGCTGGGAGGCCCTTCTCAAAGACACTCATCCTGGTCTGACTGCTTTTAAATCCACTCTCCCACGTAGAGCAGGTCAAGCATGGGAGAAGGCCTTTCACTTCTGCCAGCGTGTACAAGCAGCCAGCCCGAGTACTGAGTTCCAGGGAACAGCACGGCTGCAGCCAGCAGACGCCATCCGGCTCCCCCCCCAGACAGAAATGGTAGTATGGGCTTTTGTGCCTCAGGCCAAAGGGCTCCCCAATTGCTGTGTAGTGGTAGAAGATCTGGGGGGAGAGGAGAGGGAGTGGAGAATAGGCCGGTCAGTTGTGCAATTAAAGGCAGGCAAACTACCCCTCCGGGTATGCAATCCACACCCCTACCCTGTGGAGCTACCCCCCCGCAAGCCGTTGGCCCAGGTCACGCAGATAGACCCCGCTGATGTTCAAGGCCAGAAACAGCTGGTATTGCGGCCTGTGGGGGGAGGTGAAGTCGAGGTCGACGTACGTCCAGTGAGAGCTGAGGGCGACCATAACCATCCCGCCATGTCCCTCCAGGGAGAGGGGTTGACGGAGGACCAACAAGCGCAACTGACCAACCTGCTGCGGAGATGTGTGTTCGCCGCCCATGAGGAGGACTACGGGCAGACCAGTGCAGTGCTGCACCCAATCTCCACTGGTGAGGCCCCCCCAGTACGGGAGCGCTACAGGCCAGTTCCACCCAGTCTGTATTCAGAGCTGCGCACCCTGCTGCAGGGGATGTTGGCTAGTGGGATTGTGACCGAGAGTTCCAGCCCCTGGGCCGCTCCAGTGGTACTAGTGAAAAAGAAAGATGGTACCTGGCGGTTCTGGCGCTGACTATCGGAAACTTAATGCCGCGGACCCACAAAGACGCATTTCCCCTCCCTCGCATTGAGGAATCTTTGACAGGCTTGAAGAAGGCATTGTGGTATTCGACCCTTGACCTTGCCAGCGGCTACTGGCAGGTTGAGGTGGACCCCCGAGATAAAGAAAAGACTGCTTTTGTAACACCGATGGGGCTTTTCCAGTGGGAGCGGATGCCGTTTTGACTTTGTAATGCGCGCCTACCTTCCAGCCTCATGCAGCGTGTCTGGGGAGCGGGTCCACGATTACCTGTTGATTTATCTTGATGATGTAATTATTTACTCTTCTGATTTTGACAGTCATTTAACCCACCTCGAAAGCAAGTGTTTGATCGGCTCCATCATCACGGACTTAAGTTGCAGCCCCAGAAGTGTCGGCTCTTTAGACGGAGGTGAAGTATCTGGGCCATGTAGTGAGCCAGAAGGAGGTCCCAGAGACCCAGAGAAGACTGCGGTGGTAACGGGAGTGGCCTATCCCCACCACGGTGAAAGAAGTCCGCTCCTTCTTGGTTTTGCCGGATACTACCGGGACGCTTCGTGGCCCCAGGGTTCTCGGGGTGGGCTGTCCGCTGAACAACCTGCTCCAGGAACAGAGGGGGGCAAGAAGACTGCCGCCATAACCTGGACACCAGTCTGCCAAACTGCCTTTGAGACATTGAAAGGCCCTCCTCCAGGCTCCGGGTTCTGGCCTATGCAGACTTTAAGGCTCCCTTTCGGCTTTACACTGACGCTAGCTTCCAGGGCCTAGGGGCAGTGCTAGCTCAGGTGCAAGAGGGGAAAGAGCGGGTAATCGCGACGCCAGTCGCAGCCTTCACCCAGCCGAGAGGAACGACAAGAATTACAGCTCCTTTAAGCTGGAATTTCTTGCATTAAAGTGGGCGGTAACTGAAAAGTTTAAGGATTACCTCTGGGGGGCGTCCTTCAAGGTCTTCACGGATAATCGGCCCATGACCCATCTCCAAACAGCAAATCTGGGGGCGACAGAACAGCGTTGGAGCTCTGCTATAGACCTGGGTCTTCACACCAGAATGCAGACGCCTTGTCCCGGGTGCCGGTAGAAGTCAACAGCCACCTAGTTGAGGCCCAAGTCCTTCCCCGACCCCCAGATGGACAGGACACCAGGGGGTCCCCTGAGGTGGACGTTCCTCAGGGGAAGTGGACTGCTCTTCAAGAAGCCGACCGAGACCTTAAGTTGATACGCCAGTGGAAAGCCGAAAGTAAGTCACGTCAAGAGCTGGACCCACAACCCCTCACATCCAGTGGACGGAGGTTGCTAAGAGAATGGGAGCGCCTACAGCTGTGTGACGGGGTGTTAGTCCGGGCCAGTCGGGACCCGATGACAGGACAGCCTCTGACTCCAGCAATTGTGCCAGCCAAGGTTCAGCGGGAGTTGTGGACATCATACCACCAGGCTTTTGGCCATGCCCGGGGTCAGCGAATGGTGCAAGCCCTCCGAAGTCGGGTTTACTGGGATGGCATGGCTTAAGATTCTGGGCAATGGGTGGCTGAGTGCCGGCAGTGTGTGCTTGGACATGCAGGACCAGAGGTGAGGGCTCCCCTCCATCCAGTGGTGAGTCAGTACCGCTTGAGATCCTGGCCTTGACTATCTCTCTTGGGGCGGGCCAATGATGCATATCCTTACATACTTGTGATTACTGACCTGTTTTCCAGGTATGCAGTGGCCATCCCCACAAAAGATCAGACGGCCCAGACAACCGTGAAGGCTCTGTGGAGGTATGTCATCCAAGTGTTTGGTTGCCCTGAACGTATCTTAACAGACAGAGGGGGGGCTTTTGAATCTGAGCTCCTGAAGGAGCTGTGCCATGTGTATGGATGCACAAAGAGCCGCACAACCCCATATCATCCACAGGGCAATGGGGCTTGTGAGCTGTTTAATCAGACCCTCTTGGGGCTATTGAACACGTTAGACCAGGAGGGCCAGACGCGGTGGGTGGAACAGTTGCCATATTTGCTACAGGCTTACAACAACACCCCCCATAGTTCCACAGGCCTTGCTCCCTTTTATGTCTTGTATGGGAGACATGCTCGGCTGCCAGTGGACATGGCCATGGGGATCTCCCCACCTCAGATACGGGGCTCCATCGATGGGTGGGTGGAACGCCACCAGAGACAACTAGTTACGGCCTATAGGCAGGTGCAGGGGCATAGCAAACGCCGGCAAGAGTTGGATCAACAGCGTTACAACCGACGGGCCAAAGCTCATCCCCTGGTGCCAGGGGAAAGGGTCCTGTGTAAGAACTTTAGGAGGAGGGGTAGGGGGAAGTTGGGGCCGTACTGGGTACAACAACAGTACTGACTGTTGTTGTCAGTCAGCTCAACCCAGAACAGCCTGTGTACGTGATACGTCCTGAAGGCAAGGAAGGCCCCACACGTACAATCCACCGAAACAATCTGCGCTCTTGTCCTGGGGGTTGGCCATTGAGCAGTGAAGTGGGAAAGCCAGGAAGGGTGGCTTCGCAGGAGGGGGTAGGGTTCTGGCCTGTGAATCTTCAGTATATGAGGCACCCAGTCCCTTCCCAGAACCCACTAGGGGTAAGCAAACCTGGCCCAAGTTCAGTGCAACAGGGTGGGGCGAGGACATTGCTTACCTCAGTGGGAAGTGCAGAGAGTGGGGATACTGGGAATACTGTGCTCGAACCTAGGCGTTCCAACAGAGGTAACTTTGGGGTGCCCCCTGCACGGTTCGGACATTAGCTTAGTGGTCGGGACGACCACTGGTAAAGGGGGGAGGAAAATGTCGTGGGTGGCTATGGACAATGGTGTATTGGGCTTGAGTACTGGGTACTGATGTTATATGGTGTATATCCTGTTTAATGTTTACTGGCTGATCGTTGATATAATGACCATTTTGTGTATGATGGACTGTATGGTGACTCGCGATGGGACTGTTGCTTTTGTGTTGATGAACTAAACTGCGATCGTGTGGGACACCTGACTAATTGCCAATGATGTACGATTGCTTGATGGGTCTGAAATGAGCTCTGAAAAGGATAGGTTCTCCTCTCCATAAAAAGGGCATTTTGAAATGATGGGGCAGAGGGATCGCCGCTGACTGGGGACTGGGGGCGCCGGGCTGGCTGTGTGTGGACCTACTGGCAGACGGCCAAAGGAGCAACGCCCGTGGTGACTCAATGATTCAACGCGAGCTAAGTATTTTAAAAGGGATGTGATTGTTGCGATATATTGCATCTGTACCTGTGTGAAGAGAGCTGTGCACAGCGGCTTGTGTCTGATTACAGCTGTTTTGCAGCGGGAAGTGTTGCTGGAGGAGGCCAACAGCTGACGAGGGGCTACACATTGGGAGAGGTGTGTGGACAGCGATGGGTGATCCGATCAACATCTTGGACCTGTAATTTAACAGCACGTGATCTAAAAGCTTTTCCAGCTCTCTATTCGAGGAAAAGGGAAGTCCTTCTTAATCGCTTGATATTTAGCTCGTAACCTCTGCCTAATATTTCGGTGAAGGCGGCGGCTAAGCCACTGTTTGTTTGTTCCGCTTTTAGCCGGGGGGGCGGAGCCTGAACCACTACGCCTGCAGCCGTCGACAAGGAGGAGTTAAGCTGAGGCGAACTGACAACGGCCCATTGTCCTCACTGGAGGCTGGACTGTGAACTTGGGTTGGTGGCCTAAATTGACTGAACATTGTATTTGGCTGCCCCGAGCTTGGACTGTTTCTTTTATACTGGTCGGTGGGGACAGCCGACCAGTGGACAATTTTACTAAGGGACTGTGGGGAGGGACTTGTGGGCTACTGGGGGTGTTTCAGAACCAGCTGCTGCCTAGGTTGGGGGCTTCCCCATCCCCTTTTTTGTGTGGATTGTGTCACTAGTGTGCATTGCTATTTGAACTGAGTTGGTTGGCTGAATTTGAACTGATTGCGTGATTATTGCTGTGATCTCCTGAAGTGTCTCCTGTGGGTGAATGCACTGTGTGTGGGGGGGGGGGGTGTTCAACCTGCCTAGCCTAGTGACTGTTAGCCGGGTGTGTGACTGCCCCTAGTGGTGCTATTTTCTATCAGTCTGCTGACCTCCAGTCCTGTGTGCCTTTGTATAAATAAATAAAATAACAATCTAAATAAACTTTGTTGCATGTGTCTTGGGTGGATCTGAGGCCTGTGTTCTGGGGAAGTTGTAGCCCCTCGTTCACGACATTATCCAACTGCGTGCAGTGATATTTTCAAATGCATGTTTGTTGCTGCCCCTCGAGTTGGGCCATTTTCATTACTCGTAGTCAGACTCTTAATCTTTCGGATTGGGCCTGGATTTTCCAGGCTAGGAACCTCTGGTTGTTACTCACAAATAATCTGGACTCTGGGTACTGCGCTTTGGGTAATGTTTCCAACCCCATCATCGTAATTGACATAGTATTAAGCAATTATATTGATCGGAGATTCCTATTGTTGCTTCCTACTTCTCATAATCTTTACAAGCTGATGATTAATGCCTGCATCCGAAGTCAGGAAACAGTTCATTGACCACTGCTGTATAAATGTTTGCAACCATTGCTACTACCGTTTACCACTGCCACTTTCAATTTAAAAACTAACGTCATCCCCTCTCATTGCTGATTGGCCCACCCTCCTGGTGGCTGAAGGGAAATCTAAGTGATTTGAAAGCAGCCAGACTAGTGTCTCAGTGAGATGAAAATGAGCTGAGATACAGGGGTGCGTTTCCCAAAAGCATCGTTGCTAACTACGGTAGCAACTAACATGGTTGCAACTATGTAAGTACGACACAACTGTTCCCCAAAACGATAGTGTGAACTATGGTGGTGGAACTTACATAGTACGATGCATCGTGACACTGCGTCAGTGTTTCCCAAAACCATAGTAGCAACTAATGTTCGCAACCAGTATCGTAAAGTTGTGTAGTTACAGCTACACCTCTCGACCTGTAGTATGTAGTAAGAAGCATAGTTGCTGGAGACAACGTAACCCTGATGACGGAACACGCAGAGGACAGATGGATGAGAGGTAGCCATTAAACGATCCCATAACATTGCTGTGGGATACCATACCATAGCATTGCTGGAGGCTACAATTGCACATTACTGGACAACGTTATGTGGTACAGTGGAAAGCGAAGTGTTGTGGAGTTAGCCTACAACAGAGCGGCCTGTGGTGAAGTGTTATGGTGACCGCAATCATCTGTGTTGTTATTATTTGTGAATTTACATGTAGCCTAATGCTAATGTGTCAGCACAGATTCTTTCAAACACTCATTAAGTTATCTGGTGATAAAGCTTTTGAATGCCAACGGTATTGTTATGTGAGGCTAGCATTGTAATTGTTATAAAAGAATAACGTTACATTGTAGTCGTATGTTAAGTGTGTCTGGATGAAGCATCTGCTAATCATACACATAGCTAACGGTATATGGACTCTACAGCCCATTATGATGTGGTGAAGTAAAACTGCTCTGCTGTGGCAGAGACTGTAGCGTGTGAGCTTTACATGAGAGAGGTCAGGGGTTCAAGACTGAGTCGATGGGTGTGAGGTGAGCATCCCCGTGGAGTGGGGTTTGTGTTGTATCTTGTCTGATCACAAGCTATGTTTAGCGGGTGTATAAGTTAGGCTACTCTTAGTTATTATATGATCTTGATATTTGAACACATAGCTGAATTATGTTGGTACAATGACATTGGAGAATGCTGCTGTGAAGTTGAGTAGCCTCTCGCTTGGAGAACTTTAAGACCTCTGGGACTTGGCGGATAAGTGAGCATGCAGAGTGCTGTGGTCAGTGTCAAAATGTGACATGATTTTCACTGGTTTAACTTGTCCTTCATGGCCCAGGTATGGGTAGGCCTGTCATGGGAGGCGGAAAAATGGTAAGTTGCCTTTGCTTTGTGACCTATCAATCTGTGTATGTATTTTGATGTCATGGCTCATAGGAAACGTGTGTGTGTGTGTGTGTGTGTGTGTGTGAGAGGGATCATGGGGAGAAAGTGATGGTGGGAAAGTTAAGTACATTTACCCCCTCACCCCCACTAAACTAAAAGAAATGTAAAAAACATAAACAAAAGGGGGAAAAAACAGGGAATGTGGCAGGGAATTGAGGGGTTTGGGTGTTTAGGGGCCAAACATATGTGCAACTAATTCCCAGTGTGCTTCCAGGCCAGCAGGAAGGTGTGCAGCAGCCACTGGAATGACCTCTTCCACCTCCTCCACTAACAGCTCCTCATCAGCCGGCAGTGGGATGTGATCCTGAAGGGCCATGTTGCAGAAGCGCCGCCACCCAAACTACACTGCACGCCTTTGCAGGATTGAGCTTCAGGCCACCAGCGGATTTGCTCAAACACCTTTCCACATGCCCAGGGCCCTCTCCACAACAACGCGGGTCCGGCCATGGGTGTTGTTGTACCGCGCCTCTGCCTCGCTGTTGGGCTCCTAGATGGAGCAGTTGACATGCTTGTATTATCATAGGGGGTTGATGGAATAAAGTAGGTCTTGAAATGTCAGTGCACTCAGGGTATATAGACATGCATTTGAAAACAACAGTATAGACTTTGCTACTATCTCAGCAGCAGAAGGCAACAACATGAGCAGCACCTACCGTAACACTGTGTGTGTGTGTGTGTGTGTGTGTGTGTGTGTGTAGGTACAGCTGGCGCAGATCCTTCAACCATTTGAGCATTGAAACATTTGTGCTATGTGAACTGTCATTTTGTGGTTTGTGATTCAACACACAACTTCATAACTACAATGGATGAAAAGTAATGGTAAAAAAAACTGTATCTGTGCATTTAAAATATCATGAAATACTTGTGTGTGGTAACAGTATTCAGTTTTCAGTGTCACAATAAAAACACATAACAAGGGCAACATTGGAAAAATGCTGCATAAAGGCATGAACATATTCCAGTGAAATGAAGGGCAATCATAAAGTAAAGTATTCATTTATATAGCGCTTTTAGAACAGAGTGAAACCCAAAGCACTTACACAACAATATGTTGTTCAACACTGTTCATATTACATATCCATATTTATTCTGCTCTTACTGTAAGGTAACATACTGCACATATTTATATTACTCTAAACCACCTTCTGCAAACCAACTGTATACTACTGTCTACACTGCACTATATTTATTGTCCTGTCTATGCACCACCTGTCTATACTTTATATATCACATTGCACTTTTCTGCCTTTTTGGCACTTCTGGTTAGATGCAAACTGTATTTGGTTGTATTTGTACTTGTGCTCTGCACAATGACAAGAAAGTTGAATCTAATCTAACCATGCCAATTTTCATAGAACATAATATACATTTATGGCATATGGTCTCCAATCAGTAGTTAAAACTAGGACTACAGGTTCTAAATGGTCATAGGAATATTTAGTGATTGAGCCTATCCAAGATTCCAACACCATTGTTAATTGATCATTATCCAGGCCCGAACCTACGACTACAAGATCCGAAATGCAGAGGTCTATCCTTTCACGCCACCTTGTCACGCTATAACAAATGAAAATATTGGCCAGTATTTAGCCTATATGTAGGCTATTCGGTGTGTTTCATTAAATGTGTAACTTATTTGTTCACATTTGCTCGGTTGGCGATTTATGCTTCACTGATTAGGCTAATTAGTAGGCTACGTTCAATAGACTGTGACGTTATTATTAAAATTATTATTATTATGCCTATTATTATTATTAATAGCCTAATATATATATTTTTTAAAAGCATACATAGCCTAGGGCCTATTGAAATTACTGCCTATTGTTGTAATAAGTATTATCATTATTATTATTATTATTATTATTGTTAATGATATTATAACTGCTGGGCCCAGGAAACGTCATGCAATGTCAAATTTCATTACTTTTACGTGACTTCATGCATTCGGCTCTAACCGACATAGCCCGACATTCTCCGAACACATCTGCAAACATTGTAGTCTGAACTATGTTGGTTGAAACCAACATGGTTCAAACTAACAAAGTACTATGTAAGAAATGACGGTTTTGGGAAACAGTCGTAACTTACATGTTGGTTAGTTGAACGATGCATCGTACCACGTTAGTAAAAAGCTAACCTCCGTAGTTGTACGGGAAACGCACCCCAGACTAGTATCTCAATGAGATGAAAATGAGCTGAGATACAGACTGTTCTGTAGGCCATTGTTCTGTCCCATAACATTCAAGATGTGCGTAACCTCAGCAGACAAACTGTTTCTCTTCATGGCACGCTTCTGAGGCTACTTTATAAAGCCCTCAAGCCTGCTAACTCTATTCTGGAAACAACGTCTTAGAATATTTATTGAAGTACTTTGCTGTATTACCAACCACTGCTTAGCATAATTGACTGGTTGTTCAAAAAAATGACATTCCTCAGAACGTCAAGGCAGCGGTTATGAAATAGCTCATTAAGGAGTCAATTGTTGTCCTATTTCTCGTGTACAAATGTTATTTCCAAAATCCTGTGAATCCTGAAAGCGGTGAGGCACCATGCAAATGTCTTAGCAGAAAAAACATTTATGAGAGTACAGGGTAGATAATAATGTTGCTGGCTTTATGTTTAGGCAACGTCTCTCACATACATCATTCATGGGGCAATGTAATCAGAGATAGAATCAAATAGAAACAAACAGTCAGAGCCTCTTGTCCTTCCTAGGATGAGTTGGACAGCAATTGTTGTCAGGCTGAGTGCATTATGGGATGTTGATAACTCCAGAATCGTAGCACATTTTGTGTTATTAAATTACTGGAACAGAAGTAACTCTGATTGCCCGAAGACCTGCAGGCCCACACTCAGAGCACACCTTGAATATTCATGACATTCATTTCCCTGTGCTGTGGCCATTGCTTGGGTGTTTCCTTATAGATTATTCAGCTAAATGGTACAGAGTGGCCTATACTGCCCAAGGCCTATCTCTCCCTTGCCCAACTTTTGAACCCTGCTGAATGTATCCCCTTGAACTCCGCCAAATTCAGCTATAGGATTCACAAGTGGCAAAACATTTACATGTGATGATGTTTACTGAAAATAGGTATGTTTTATTTATTCACCTTACTTCCTTGTAAGATCAGTGGCACTGCTTCAAAAATGTGAAGAAATATACAACCAGAGACGGTTGATAAAGTGTTCTGAAGGATCTTTGATATAACCTTCACAAGAAAGTAATCACAAAATGGCTATTGTCATGGTAGCAGAACGGCACCATGTATCTATATATATACACAATGAAGAGAAGCGTATCTTTGTCCTTGATAGAGAGTTTCAAGTCTCTCAATGCTACACTGATTCAGTGAATATGCTCATACGCTAGGTCAAAATTCTGGTAAGTTCTGTGTTTGAGGTGCATTAGTTACAACTACCGTCTGACACATGTCCTTACACTGGAGATGAGACCGCCAACATTAGCTGAATCCCCAAAGCTTGCTTTCGTATGATCGTTCTGTCATCAAGTTCCATGGGTTATCGGTGTGGTTCGCTCTGACGGATCGAAAACAGAAGAAAGAAGAGGATGAAAGGTTTGAAAAAGAAAGGGAACTCTGGTTGAAGTTACACGACAAATTAAACACGCACACACACACACATGCAGACATAGATATACACACGGACACAAACGCACCTAAACAAACACACACACGCACACACACACACACACAAAGAACCAACAGACGGAGGGCAGGAAGTGACACAAGCCCAGATTGGGGAGACAGACTGCAATGAGAAAAAACATGGAAAGTTAGGGGAGACACAGAGAGAGAGAGAGAAAGAGAGAGAGAGGAAAAGAAGAACAAATTAAAGGATGAGAGAAAGGGAAAAAATATCATTTGCAACACGACGCAAATTCATTGGTGTTTACTTTGCTGACATATGTCACATGGCAGGAGTGGGAATAATGTGATTATCTGGCTAAGGCTTGTGATTGCAGATCAGAGATTTTTCAATTTAATTTGTCTGAAGGAAAGATACATCTGTGTTCTGCTCGAAAGAAATTGCATTTGTCAGTGTAGGAGCCGCATTTGAGTTTATTTTTGGTATCATAATTTACTTATAGTTGTCTTTTTCGTTGCATTGGAGAGTGCTCCTTCTACAGGTGGAGAGGGTGCTATCCTATAAATTGGGGCGTGTAGCGCATGACGAGGAGAAGGCGTGCCAGCAGATACAGTCTTTGACCTCGGCCTGGATCTGCGTTACCGGAGCTTGGCCTACGGAGAAAGCTGAACTCTGCTCCAAAGACATATTTATGGACATTTAAAGCAATTTGCAACTTTATTTTGTACCTTATTTATTTGCAATAAATACCGACAACCTTTCAACAACAACATTCTTGGATTTTCTTGGATTCGGGCCGCGAGTCTGACCCTGCACCCGCATTCTCCAGGTGGTTGAAAACAATAGGAAGAAAACAGGGGGTTACAGGAAAAACCTAAGCATTGTTTTTTGCCACTACATTTCGTCAAAGATTTGCTGTGACTTCGTTAAAGACTTCCCTTTTGGATCTATATTGGAGGATTTATGTTGGAACTACGCGATCTGAAAGCAAAGGAAACGTCGGCCTAAAGCGTGGCAGGCCAAACAAAGAAACACTTCGGGGGAGGTATGTGCTTTCAAAGTGAATATTTTTTAAATATTTTTCGTTTGGAAATATTATTTGAAGGATATAGAAACGAATTTCACCGCAGATTTTTGAGTTGATGAACTGTGATCTTTCTCTTTTCAAGTTTATTAAAGCGTGGCCAAACAATTGAGAGCGGTGAAATCGCGGCCTTACTCGAATGAATGAAACGCAACGATACGTTGATTTTTGAAAGAATACGAACTGTTTTCTACATTTTTTTGAGAACCTTTTGCATTGACTGAAGTAAGATAAGTACTTTCTGTGATTTTTGGAAGTTTATTTTTTGAGAATAATGGCCGATTCTGGCGAAGAAGAAACAACTCCTGTTAAGGACATGAGTGAAACTGTCGCGCAATTGCGCTCATCTAGAGGAGGAAAAATGTCTCATGTAACACAGAGAATGAACATTGTGAATGATTTAATGACTAGTTCAGAATTTCTTGATTAAGTTAAACAAAACATGATTAAGTTTAATGAATTTCTTGAGTTCAAAGCCGTACAGGCCTCATATAGTGAAATGTTGGATGAGGAAGCAAATAAGGAAGACCACGAGTCATGGCATCAGCCTAGATGTGTACAGATAACTGCTTTCATGGCTAACGTTGAGAAATGGATTTCAGCCATAGAGAACCCAGGTTCCCATAGCATAGTTGAAGTCTCCTCTTCTGTCCCCCAAGTAGAAGAATCTCTTCCTCTCGAGTTGCTTGACAATGCAAATGCAGATCTTCAGGATATTGAAGCACAATTGCGTATTAGTGCAGAGGCAGAGAGAGTAGTATTAATAGCTAAAGCTGCAAAGCTGCAAGAAATGCATGCAATTGAGGAGCAAGAGCATATGCTAAGACAAAAGACCGACTCTAAAGAGTTGCATTCTGAAATTGAAGCCACTACTGCAAAAATTGATTATCTGAAAGAAGCTGAAATGGAAATGTATAAACCTGCCCAGTCTGATGTCACATTTCAGATGACTGTGTTAGGTGCAGAAGCAGATGAAGTGAAGACAGAAGTACCAACAGTTACAACAGTTACACATGTACCATTGGATGAAAAGCTTGATAGCTCACTTTATTTCCATGACAGAACTTCCCCAGTAGTGAGGACCAGGCCAGGTGTTCAGGTTCAATTTCCACTTCTTAATTTAGGCCCAGATAGACATCACAGCAGACCTGTTGTCCAGCCCAGGACCAGAAGTGATGTCCAGCCACAACTACAGCAGACCTCAGCTCACAGTGTTCCCCCTGTCATTCCCCAGTCACTTGCAAGTTCAGTCCCAGCCACTCAGTCCACTGTACCTCATTTGCAAATTCCTACACCCAGTTCAGTACAGGAAAGCCATGTGATCAGAATTCTGGAGAATCAGAGCGAATTAACAAGGATTCTTATGAAACAGCAACTTCTGTCTACACTACCGCAAGGTAGCATTCCACTCTTTGATTGACAAGTTCTTGAGTACAAGTCATTCATTCACTCCTTTGAAAATATGATTGAAAGCAAAACTGATAAAGATAGATTGCAGTTTCTTATTCAATATACTAAAGGCCCAGCACAAAGGCTAGTCAAGAGCTGTGAGTACTTGTCCCCAGATAGAGACTACCAGAGAGCAAAGGAGTTACTAAAGGAAAACTTTGGAAACGAATACAAGATCTCTTGTGCTTACTTGGAAAAAGCCCTATCCTGGTCCCACATAAAATCTGAGGATTCTAAATCACTACAGGATTATGCCATGTTCCTTAGGAGCTGCTGCAATGCTATGGAGGAAATGGAATATATGGAGGAGCTGGATACAGTATCCAATATGAGAAGCATTGTGCTCAAGCTACCATACAAGCTTTGGGAGAGATGGCGAAACAAGGCTTATGAACTGCAAGAGCAACGTAGTCGTAGGGTAAGGATTTTAGATTTAGTCTGCTTTATTGAAAAACAAGCTCGCATAGCAGCTGATCCAGTCTTTGGTGATCTTCAGTCATCAAGTCGACTAGTAGAGGAAAGGCTAGATCCCCAGTCAAATCACAGGCCTCAAAGTCATCTGGCAGTAGTTTTGCCACTAGTATAGCTATTGCCCAAAAGGAGACCAAGTTTGATCTTTTTTGCCCCTTTTGTAACACACATTAGATTTGTGTAAAGACTTTGTAAAGATAACCCATAGAGACAAGCTCAGTTTTTTAAAGACCAAAGGCATATGCTTTGGGTGTCTCTCCACAGGCCACGTTAGCAGAGACTGCAAAAGGCGCCTCAGCTTTAAAGTATGTAAGCAAGCTCACCCTAGTGTCCTACATGTTGAGGCCAAAGATAGTACCATCAAAAAGGCCGAAAGATCCTCTGATGTTATAGGCAGTGCATCAGCAGGTCATGTAGGGGCCTGGAGACCAAGAGAGTGTGCTGTCCATTGTCCCAGTTCAGGTTAAGGCAGCAAAGGGCAGCCAAGTCTTACAGGTGTATGCTCTCCTGGACCCTGGATCCTCCGCCACCTTCTGCTCCGAGGATCTTATGCTTCGGCTCAATCTGAAGGGTAGAAAAACACACATTCTTCTACGCACAATGAATCAAAAAAGGTCTGTTCCTACTCATGTTATATCTGGAATGGAAGTTTCAGCACTGGACAGCAATAACTTCTTACCTCTTCCTGATCTCTTCACTCAAAAAGAAATGCCAGTTACCACAAACAACATTCCCAAGCAGAAAGACTTAGCACAATGGAAATATCTAAGTCTGTTGATTGGCACAAATGCTCCAAAGTGCATAGAACCATGGGAGGTTGTTAATAGTCAAGGTGGGGGCGCCTACGCAGTTAGAACCTTATTGGGTTGGGTTGTAAACGGGCCACTGAGAAGTGCTGATGGCAGTGCAGAGAGTGTGACTGAATAGGATATCGGTCGCAAGTCTAGAGCAGCTTCTGATCTCACAATATAATCAGGATTTCAGTGAGGTAGCATCTGAGGAGAAGACCGAAATGTCAGTTGAGGACAGAAGGTTTTTAGAGATAGCCAATGAGGCGGTCTTACAAGATGGACATTACCATCTGAAGTTGCCCTTTAGGAAAACTTATGTCAGCATGCTTAACAATCGTCAAGTTGCAGAACAGCGCCTCCAAACGCTGAAAAGGAAAAGGAAAAAGGATGAACAATACAAGCAGGAATATGTTGCATTTATCAATGACATCTTTGAGAACAATTATGCAGAGGAGGTCCCAAAGGAAGAACTCATACAGGCACCTGGAAAGGTTTGGTACATACCACACCACGGGGTGTACCACCCCAAAAAGAAGAAACTTAGAGTGGTGTTTGATTGTGCAGCTACTTACCAAGGTGTATCCCTCAACACAGAGCTACTGCAGGGTCCTGACCTGACCAATTCTCTTGTTGGAGTCATTTGGAGATTCCGCAAAGAAACCATTGGAATTATGGCGGACGTTAAGTCAATGTTCCATCAGGTTAGAGTAGAGAAATCAGGTGTGGATTACTTGCGCTTCCTGTGGTGGCCACAAGGTGACACCAGTCAAACCCCAAAGGAATACCATATGGTTGTGCACATATTCGGTGCTGTGTCCTCCCCAAGTTGTGCAAGTTTTGCATTACGAAAAACTGCTGATGACCATGAAAGCTGTTTTCCCCCTCACGTAGCTGAAACAATACGGCACAACTTTTATGTGGATGATTGTGTTAAGTCAGTGGCCAAAGAATCTGAAGCCATCCAGCTAGTAAAAGACCTCACTGCACTATGCTGCAAAGGTGGATTCCAGCTAACTCAATGGGTCAGCAATAGCCAGGCAATTCTAGCATCCTTTCCGAAAGAAAAATGGGCAAAGGAAATCAAAACACTGGATCTTGGCAAAGACAGCCTACCCATTGAAAGAACCCTGGGACTGCAGTGGTGCGTGGACTCTGACCATTTCCAATTTAACATCAATTTAAGTCAGAAGCCACATACCCGCAGAGGCATACTTTCTGTTGTAAGTTCCATTTTTGATCCCCTCGGCTTTCTTGCTCCTCTCATTCTCCCAGCCAAGCAGTTGCTACAGGAGCTCTGCCAGAGAGGCTTTGTATGGGACGAACCTTTGCCCTAAGCTGTAGTAGACAGGTGGGAGGGATGGACAAACAGTTTAGAAATAATAAAAAGCTTCAGTGTGGCACGTTGTCTGAAACCAAAAGGCTATGGAACAACAAAATGTGCAGAACTACACCACTTTGCTGACACCAGTGAGAGTGGCTATGGCTCGGTGAGCTACATAAGACAAGCTAATGAGCAGGACATTGTACATGTCACTTTTCTACTGGGAAAGTCCAGAGTCCTTCCTTTAAAGAACATCACAGTACCACGGCTGGAGCTGGCCGCTGCAGCATTGTTGGTAAAGGTGGACAAAATGCTAAGGAAAGGACTACATATAGCCTTAAAGCCCTCAGTTTTCTGGACTGACAGCCAAACCGTACTTAAGTACATTAGAAGTAACACTGCAAGATTTAAGACGTATGTCGCAAACAGGGTCTCGCTGATTCGGGACAACTCAGAGCTGTTTCAGTGGAGATACATAAGAAGCAAGGACAATCCAGCTGATGATTCTTCAAGAGGATTGAGTGCAGGCAAATTCATGGAGCAGAGGAGGAGGAAAGTTGGCCAGTGGTGGAGGCGTTGGGCTCAGTGTTACAGGACGATCCAGAGGTCAGGAGAGGCACTACTATGTTTACAACAGTGGTGAACACTGAAAAACCCACAGACCAGCTCATTTCATACTTTTCAAATTAGATGAAGCTACTTAAAGCGGTGGCATGGTACCTCAAGCTGAAAAATGCCTTGATGCTAAGAGACAAAAAACAAAAGGACTTTCCTTCATATCAAGTCACTACCCGCTCAAACACCCAAAAGGTGAGCCCAAAACTTGAGGTTTTCAGGACCAAACCCGGTGGACAGCTCCTCACAGTGGAAGATCTCTCACAGGCAGAAAGATCAGTTATCTCTTATGTCCAGAGACGATCATTCCCAGCTGAATTTACAACACTGCAAATGACCCCACCTCAAGTGAAAAGGAGCAGCAGGATCTGTAGGCTTGATCCTGTGCTAGATGAAGGCATCTTAAGAGTAGGTGGCCGGCTGCATAAATCTGCCATGCCTGATCAAACTAAACACCCCTGTATCTTGCCCAAAGAGTCACACATTCCAATTCTTCTTTTAAGACTCATTCATGAACGCTGTGGTCACAGTGGCAGGAACCACATGCTCTCAGAGCTCCGTAAGAATTATTGGATTAGTAAGGCCCAGAGACGTGCACAGGAATTTTGAGGGGCAGTTGCTCTGAAATTACCTTTAAAATAGCCTATGTTTTTTTTTTTAGATTACAATTATTTAGCATGCAGCTCTTTAATCCTGTACTTTCTAGCATGGTCCTCTCATCTCATCTCGTGATCATCACTTAGGCCTTACTGTCCTCTGTGCCTCCTCCTGGTCCACATTTTCCTCACATACAGTAGTCTGGAGGCTTATGACTGCTCCTCATCTTAAATGTAATGTAATTATGAAATATTGCCATTAGTAGGCTAGGCTAAAATATGAGTCTGATTATCAATTCGTCTACACAGTGTCATGTCATCTTTATCACAGTGCAAAGTCTCTGTCTCACCTGCTGGTTGGCTTTTTCGCAGCCAACCCTGCAGTGATTGCCTCTCTGAATTGTCTCTCCCTCTCCTGAATCTGACTCTTTCAAGTGGGCATCTTGGCTTCAAACAATACCCAAAATACTTTTAGGATTCAGGCATTTAACCATTTTGAATAAAATAATTAATGTGATGCATTACTTCCATCATTCATTCTTCTTGCTAAAACGAAATGAGAGAAACTATCAGCAGACATGTAGCTTAGTTCGCCTAATGCCTACCAAAAAAAAAGTAGCCTATAGGCTATGTGATAACGGGCTGCTTCTCTGCAAGCTATCTGTCTGATTATTTAGGATAAACGTGGCAAACTCAGCCTGGACTTATGAAGATTTTAATTCATTTCATAAAACTTGATGACTATGATCGTTCGTTTGTTATACATCACAAACTCACCTTTTCCGACAACGTTGAGTCGTCTCATACGACAATCGCAACAATCTCCTTAGGGCCGCTTATGCAGGCTCAGCTCAGGTGCCGGTCGCGTGCAGCGCTGCAGCAACAGAGTTTGCCCTTCCCCTACTGACTTTCACTTTCGGTGGCCGAATGAGGTGAATGAGGCTTTGCGATTTTTTTTTTTTTATCTAGGCCTACGCGAAATTCTGCATCCATTGTACGATTTATTTATTTATTTTCCCTATTGGAAGGGCAACATGAGTCAAGAAGGGCATGTGGGCAGTTGCCCGGGCAACCTGAGCAACCCCCCTGTGCACGTCCCTGGTAAGGCCAACTCCTTAGCAAGAAAGGTGCTCTCAAGATGTGTCATGTGTCGACGTGTGAGGGGCAAAGCAGGTGAGCAGAAAATGGCAGATTTGCCCCTGGAAAGAATCCTACCTGATCTCCCTCCCTTTACCAATGTCGGATTGGGCTACATTGGCCCGATTGAAGTGAGGCGAGGAAGAAGCACCATCAAAAGGTATGGAGTTCTGTTTACATGTATGTCCAGCAGAGCTATTCATTTGGAAGTAGCTTTCTCATTAGACACTGACTCATGCATTCATGCTTTGAGGAGATTTGTTTGCAAAAGGGGTCAGGTTAAGCAGATCAGATCTGACAATGGAACGAACCTGGTGGGTGCTCAGGTGGAGCTCAAGAAGGCTCTGATGACACTGAACGAGACGAAGATCCAAGATGCCCTGCTTCCTGATGGAATCAAGTAGAGTTTCAACCCACCAGCCGCATCACATCATGGCGGAGTCTGGGAAAGGCTGATAAGATCTGTTCGTCACGTGCTGAGCTCCACACTCCATCAACAGTCCATCGATGATGAGGGTCTTCAAACTCTATTCTGTGAGGTAGAGGCTATCCTAAACAACCGTCCTCTCTCCAGTGTCCTCAGATCCATACGAGCTAGAGCCGCTGACCCCAAACCACATCCTCCTGCTGAAAACCCAGCCCATTCTGCCTCCTGGAACCTTCCTGAAATCAGACCTTTATGCCAGACGCCGCTGGAAACAGGTCCAGTACATGGCTGATCTCTTCTGGCATAGATGGACCAAAGAATACCTCCTTCTACTCCAGGAAAGGCAAAAATGTTGGAGACCTTGTCCTGGTGGTTGACCCCAGTGCTCCTAGAGGATCATGGCCATTAGGAAGAGTGCTTGAGACCAAGCCTGATCGAAAGGGGCTGGTCCGGTCCGTGAAGCTCCGAAACAGCCTTCAGTCCTTGAGAGGCCCATTACCAAGCTGTGCCGAATTCTGGAGACTGAAGAGTGTCCGGTGCTTCCTAAAGGTCACCAATAAGGAACGTAATGTATACACATATACATATTTTTTTCCTAAATATTTTCATATTTTTCTAAAGGCATTACGAGATTATTGATGTCTGGCTCCTTTTTCGTATTTATTTTAAATTGATTCTATAGAGAACAATTAGGGGCCGCATTTGAGTTTATTTTTGGTATCATAATTCACTTATAGTTGTCTTTGACTTTGATTTTTGACTTTGCTCCTTCTACAGGTGGAGAGGGTGCTACCCTATAAATTGGGGCGTGTAGCGCATGACGAGGAGAAGGCGTGCCAGCAGATACAGTCTTTGACCTCGGCCTGGATCTGCGTTACCGGAGCTTGGCTACGGAGAAAGCTGAACTCCGCTCCAAAGACATATTTATGGACATTTAAAGCAATTTGCAACTTTATTTTGTACCTTATATTTATTTGCAATAAATACCGACAAGCTTTCAACAACAATATTCTTGGATTTTCTTGGATTCGGGCCGCGAGTCTGACCCTGCACCCGCATTCTCCAGGTGGTTGAAAACAATAGGAAGAAAACAGGGGGTTACAGGAAAAACCTAAGCATTGTTTTTTGCCACTACAGTCAGAAGTAGTCATATTAAATCTTGTTATCATTAGGTTAACAGGATAGAATTTATAAGTGTGGAGAATGGTGTGATATTGCAGGAGGGAGAAATATTCATTTTTGATGGGTTTACAGTAAAACGTATTTGCCTTGGTTGGGAGCACTGTATTCTCCTGCTGCTTTGACAAATAGCATAATGACTACTTTTTGTCCTGAAGAGAATCATGAGTCAAATGAAAAGAACATTTGAAAACAAGAAAGGAAAATTGAAAAGCACACAAAGAATACAGACAACAAAAAGAAAGCATTATACTCGATCAAAACAATAAGGTACATTTTGATTTTGATAAAAATAAAAACATGTGTATTCAAAATTGCATTTCTGCATCCACAGACACATTTAGCTAACAAGTCGCTCTTCATGCATTTTTCCACTACAGTTATCACCTTTTTGCATAAAACATTTACATAATGCCTTCAATGAGCCTCCTATTGTTACAACTCTACCTAAGTCAAACATTGATATTTCATTGCACACAATAAATTCTGCGAAGACTGTTGATGTGAAACCAAGATGTTTGACTGATTGATCGCAGTAGATCCAGCATGAATACATTTGAATGATAAGTGGTTCCGATTTGCACTCAAATGAACCCAAGTGCACAAATGAACCCTACGTAACATGAGGATGTTTCATCAGAAAAAACATTATTGAAATGTTCAAATCTGATCGGCTGTTGACTTATTGACCCACCCTCAACACACACACACATACCCAACACACACACACTCACACACACACTCAGGCACTCTCAAAAGGTGTACTTGTAGAGTACACTGATACGTCCACACAGGGGTGAGCGGGGTGCTATATCTGAGAGTAGTTCAGCGCTGACAGCCTGTTTGAGTCCATGGGGGCCCAGATAATTATCAGATGTGCCCATTTACTCTGGCATTTTCCACGCGCTTTTGGAGTTCTCTTAACTTGACCTTCATACGCGGCCTATTACTTGATTATGCATGAGCTGTCTAATTGTGGCCAATTAGCTGTGGAGTAGATGGGGGGGACGCATTGTTGAGTGTGACCTAACATTGTTCTGCTGGGTAGGATGTGGCGTGGAAGAGTTTTTACAGCTAATCACTGAAGGGACGGTGAAATGCGCGCTTGACGCCTGCTTTCGGTTTCCTTCAGATGGATTCACGCAACAGCTGTCACAGAAGGGGAGAGTGGGTAACAGTGAGAAGAAGAAGGTGGTGGTGGGGATGGGGGGCACCTACTGTAAACTGCTGTCAGCTTGGCTTAGTTCACATTCAAGTCCTGAGGTGAATCTCTCAAACTTTAAATCGGAATTGCCCGGACTTGTCTCTGCGTGAAATGTGGTTGTCATTTATTCATATCGGAATGTAACATTATCCTTCAAGGTTGAACACTTCTAATTGCCCATCATATCAATTCGTAGCAAAAATAGGGGTCCTGAAAGAACAGTGGTGATAATAATTGCTCATTTAAGTGCACAGAGAAATGAATAAAAAGACAGACTGGCTTTTGCTTCATGGGCAAGTGGTTGGTGCCTATCAATGATATATTCTTTCAGTTTCCGCTGCTTGTCTTTCTTATCATTAAGTCAGCAGAAAGAAAGGCTAAATAGGTCAGGTTTTGTGAATCAGTGTGATGTTTGTCATGTGTGAGCGTCAGTGTCATATTGGAAAAAATCCAAGGGAGGCATGCTTCTGATTAAAGGCAGGTCCTTACTTGCATGAAAAGCTCCATCTGTATTGACCGTGCACTGCAGTCAAAAAAAAAAACTGTAAAGACACACACACACACACACACACACACACACACACACACACACACATGCACACAAAAAAACCTGAAGAACTGTTCTTCATTTTCTGCCTCTGTTAGATACTCTTGTCCAGTTGCTTTGACTACACAGGCTCCTTGTGGACCAGACCTGGTCAGAGAGAGTGAATCTGTGAAAAAGAGAAAGACATATTCTCTGCAGCTAAAGAGAGTGTGGGGACATCTGGAACTTTCTACTGAGAGCGTTGTTGTTCCAGTAATGAGGCTTGCTGTGCATGCTGGCCGAATGGAGCGGCAGTGGCCAGTATCTCTTGTGGACACCTGAGGCACTAGGGCAGCATTTCGCATTCCGAGCGAAGGGTCCTCTGCAAGCGTTAGAACCGTGCATCGCTAATGAACTCACCATCGTTACAAAGACTGAGACTCTTCACCTCTCTCTCTCTCTCTCTGTCTCTCTCTCTGTATCTCAATCTCTCTCTTTTCTCTCTCTGTATCTCTCTCTCTTGCTCTCTTTCTCTCTCTGAATGCTCCCGGCGGTCGCCAGCTGAAGGAGACAGGGGGCAGCAGGTGAGGAATTTTCCGCTGGCCCTGTCTTCTTTTGTTTCTCCCCATAGTCACCCCTTCACCCCCGGCCCACCCCCCACCCCATCCCGCTGTAATTACCAGCTCTTTTGTGAGAAGAGCGCTGGCCTTCCTGAAATATTGTTGCAATAACGCAGCCGTCCTATATATCACTTTGATAAAAGTGTCGATAGGGTGGGGGCAAAACTAAATTGACCCTGTTAACAAGCTGAGGTGGGCCCCACGCCTTATTGTTATATATGATGGGCTCATCCTAAATCAGGTCTAATAAAGTCTGCAGACCAGGCCTCTCCTTTTGCCCTGTAATCTGAGTATTGACATTTTTGACGACACTCCAATAATGACTTATAAGTCACCTTTATGGAGGAGGGAAATAAACCCAGCCATATCTGTTGGGGATCTCCTGAAGCATGGCCCATAAAATGTAATAGAGTTAGTGCCTCTTTATTTATGGGGAAAGTTAAATCCCACAGAGGAGACCTCGCTAACAGTTTCCAAACACCAGGAATTGAGTAAATTGCCTAGAAATGAGTGGCTCTTAACTATCTTGCCAAAGGTCTATATGGAATAATGTCGTGGTACAATCCACGTAACTTACCAGACAATCAAAGCAGGCAAAGTATTGATGTCCAACAGTTAAATATGCAGCACAATTGTCTGTAAGCTTCATGGTCATGAAACCAGCATACACATAACCTTCATACATTTCCCCATAACAAAACCTAGATATTCCTCTGATACATTCCTCTGATACAACCATCTTATCCTTTTTTTGTTCACATAAGCACTGGTTTCATCAATGAATGGGCTATTATTTGAAGTGAATGTTCCACTCTCTCAATATCAGCACTTTTCTGGCAGGTTGTGTGATCTGCCTCTCTCTCACTCTCTCTGATCAATTGCCTCAGAAATTAGTATAAATTATTGATGAGGGCATTCTGTCTGCGCTGATGAAAAAATCATTGCCCGATGGATCCTTCTCCTGGCAATCATCAGTTGTTAAGGTGTCAATATTAGTTTCTGATGTGGAGCCACACTTCAAGAGTGCAGAGTGCCCGACATGAGTAGGTTATATATTTACGTAACCTTGTGCTCGACACTTAACCTGACGGTCTACCTTCTACATATTCATAAGGTTCAAAATGACTAGACTAACTAGCAATTAGAGGTACAGTGCCACTATCAACAAGTTTAGGCTTTAAAGGCAACAATGCATTGTGAAAATGATACATACTTAATCACACCTTTTTATAGTTTATGTTTCATTCTTATGAACACCCCCATGTGCAAAATAATACATTGACGTGATAAACAACACACCTACACACACACACACACACACAAATTAGCATGTGTGCACTGCACACCCAGACTCAAAATCATACTCACATAGAATATATCATTCTGCACCATTATTCGGTGTTATGCAGGAAGCAATATAACACATTTCCTCTTACTTTTTGTTTGTGTTCAAAATCTGTTCTCATATTGTTAGTACTCATTATTTCACCAGTGTTGTTTTTCTCTTAGGTATAGAAAAATGTCTTATGTTTTATGTCTCATGTTTTATGTAAATGTCAGAAGTGGTTGAGACATTTTATTCACATAGTCCAGAAATGGTTTGTCCAAAGCAAAAAAAAAAAAACATTTTGAAACACATTTTCAACCTCAGGTACAGTAGACCTACATTAAAAGAGCAGGAAAAAGTTGAAATAAAATGAAACAATAATATAATCAAAGTTAAATGATTATATGTTTTTACAGTAATTATAGTGAGTAGACTAGAAACTAGAATATGATTGATCCACTTGTCCATTTAAGACTATAAAAACCCTTGGAGGACATTGCATATGGTCAGCTTCTGAATGACTTCCATTATCCTAGTGTTTAGGGACTCATTACCTTTGCTAATAACAGACAATTTGGTCATACACTTCAATTCAAGCACAGCAGATTGGAGTGGTTACAAACATTTGGTGCATTTGGAGTTTCAAACATTTCAAACATTTCTGATTTTATTTTCTCTAAATGGATGAGTGTATTTGGGACATGCGTTCCAGTGTCTTTAGTTCTGCTTCTCTTGCACATACACACATACATCTCTCACCCTCTTACAGAAACCCTACAGAGACTTGTTGTATGAGATTGCTTGTGCATGTGTTCTTGTTCTTGTTAAAGTGCGTGGTCTCAGTTGGATACGTCGGCTCTCCAATCGCTTCATATTTGCCTGACAGCTTAGCAAGTCATTAGGAGAGAACAGTATGACATCAGAGCAGATCAGAACACTTCTTTTTTTCTTTTTTTTGGTTGGCTTTTATTAGGGTGAAGGTGATGTTGACCAAGATGTGCAATTATTCCTGTGTTTGCCGTCACCCTCGTTAAAAGTGTGAAGTGTCAGGCCAAGTCTTGAGTGCCTTTAATTGGAACTGTTCACCTTTTTGGTCTTTGTGGCCCTCAACGCACAAATAATTAGACTAGGCAACGCTCCAGTTCGCTGATAATCCTAGAGATGCTCTCGGCTTAATCAGGTCTGGGGTCAAAAAAGGTACAGCCCCAGGAAGTCACATGGCCAGAACATGGAGTTTAATGAGGGCTACTTGTCAAGATTTACAAAGTTTTTGTATCTGTACAGAAAATGGCATTGCCAAGCATACCCAAATATGTTTAAAGGTTTGTGTTGTGGGTTTGTGGAAACGGCAAGATACAAATGGATCTGGTCACTTCACAGTTTCTGTCATTTAAACAAAGAAATGCTTATTTTTCTCATGAGTTCTACTGGTTGCCTCATGTCTCTTAATTGTCACTGTTTTGCTTTGTCTCTCATGAATTGCCCCTACCACTGAGAGAGACTGGAATTAAAGTGTACCTCTCATGGAGTAGGTCTGTGTGTCATTTTATAGCTCCCTGTGCCACTATTCTTCCAGTGTGGAATTGTGTATTGACAAAAAGAAAAAAAAATAGTGTTGAGTGGTGAGTCTCAACTCCAGATCTATCTGGCTGATAGCAATTAGTACGACTATTATCCTGATTAGGGAAAATTGATCCATCAAGACCGTTTGAATCACCCCCACTCTCCTTTCTCCCCCCATTTTGGCTTTTTCATGGTATTATTTCAAGTGTCATTAATAGGATTCATTAGAGGAAACTGGGTTTTAACATGGGATCCTGCCACATTTAAATGTGCCATTAAGTGTAATTTCATAGCTCAGACTTGATGTGATTATGTGCATTATCCAGAGCATGGGGTTTGAAAGGCCGCTGTTAAAAGCAAAAAAGTAAAAGAATAATACACTTAAAGCAACAGGAAACAAGCTGAAATGATCTCAAGGGTGTTTTCTGTGTTACGCTTCAAATTGCGTTGTTTATGACGTGAGTATGTGGATATATTGTATCTTGAATAAAAGTTGCTTTACAAGTTATTTACAAATAAGGGAGGGGAGTTGGGTGTAATGGGGGTGAGCAGGGTATGAAGCTATTATTATGTGATTTATGTGTAGCATTGAACTGATTCAAACAAAATACATCTTTCCTTTGTCTTTCTTTAGTTCTCTTGTCCTCTCATACAAATACTTACATGTTGATTGACCATATTTGCCTAATTGATTGACTACCAATATGATAGACAGACAGACAGACACACACACACACACACACACACACACACACCCACACAAAGAAAGAGAGAGAGAGAGACACACACACACAAATAGGCACACACACTATAAAATGGATCTTCAATCACATCCTACGTTGTGTGTGAAGTCAAGCAGGCAGTTTGCATTGATGAAAAGCAGTGGGGGGTGGAGGGGGTGGGGGACTCAGAGTGACGTTTGTTAATTAATCATGACACACAAACACTCCTACGCTCACACATATTCACACTATTTCTTCTACTGTTGCACCCCTCACTGTGATCTTCATGATCAATACAAAGCAAATGCACACTCTGGTCCCTTAAAAGCAGAGTGACACACAGCAATGTAATGTTACTGATGAACTTGTTGCTAGTATGCTGATAATACCATTTACCATACACCTGAGAAAATGTAAAGAGTGCTTACGAGAACAGGTAAGGGTGAGTGGAATTTTGAAGAGGCTTTTTAAATTCTTTTTTATTTCTGGGAATTCAGGTTAAAGCGTTTAAACTTGGAGCCACATTGCGCGTCTATTACAGTTAGCGCTGTTAACCCACAAATACTTCACAACCACACGAATGGTATCTAATGGATTTGGTCTTTGGTCCTGCCTCTGCGTAGATTCACTGAATCCTCCTCAGTGGACCTCTGAGAGCCACTTTCGTCTCAGTATCAGTCAGTAAAGTTTAATGTTTTTTTTTTTTCCTTTTTTATAAGAAAGCTTTTCAGATGCTTTGTACACAGCCCTCAGTCATACTAGCCATCATGAGTTCACACTTGCAATCTGTTCAACTACACAAACTAACACTTGAAATCTGTTCAAGATAACAGAAATAATATGGAAGGTAGTGTAAGATTCTAGTTGGTTTTGTCCTCTTGGTACAGGACTTGGTGTAGGTAGATACTGGTACATTAATGTGTAATTAAACTGTAGTAATAGTGTAATAACTACCACAGACCCCAGACATGAACTGGAATGAAATCTACTTTAATAGATCTGCTTTTTATTTAATGAGAAATCAAGTATTCATCATATAGAGCAGAAAGAGCCCTAAACTTTCATTTTATTTAGGAAGTCAGTGAGGCACTCTATAAATTACTTCAAACTCAAATGGACACTCTGTCTTTATGAATCATAAGTGCACTTTTAAACTATTATAGTTATAGCAATTCGTAGTAGCAACATGCTTCACCAAAGGGGGGATGGGGTATGGGGTATTTTTGTCAGTCAGCTTTCAGGGGTATTTACCTCAGAGAGAAATCCACTGAGTGAGTTCCAGCGAGCAGACTTCAGATGGAGTGGACTGATTTCAGCGAGGGATGAAAACCAGACCAACTCTGAGTAGTTGTCACTTTTTGTCATCCGCAGCATGACATAAGTGACAAGTGTCTGGGATTTTGATCCAGGCATGGACAGTGTCAGAGTGTGCTGATTTATTGATGCCCCCCTCCAACCCTCTTCCTTTTTTGTTCATTGGGTTCCATCCTCCAGTAACTAATGCATGATGGTACAGTGTAACATAATATTCCTTTTACTTTTCCCATCCCTGACCCCTCACCCTCACCACCACCACTATACTCACTTTCTCCTAAATGCATTCTGCTGTAACAGTGTTCTTGTTTTTCCAAGGGTTGTAACCTCTTTTCATCTCGAATCTGTCCAGTCCCATAACATCTCTCCTCTCTCCGGCCAGGGGGATCCGCCAGTGTCTCTCTAAACTGCAGCTTTTTAGAGTTGCCATCTAAATATCACTGAGCTTCCTTATAAGGTCAGAGCGCCCCGACAACAATGGCGCTCCGTGTGTGATGAACAAGTGCACGTTTTTGTAATTGTTGCTGTTTTGTCGACAGTTTCATTTCAGCTCTGTTTAGCTCCTGTCAGATGGAATCAAAGTCACACATTCCCTGAGAATCCAAAGGCATTCAGGAGGTGAGCTGAAAATAATTAATTTACTCTTTCTTCAATGAAGAGTGACCATACTGCTGAGGCTACAAATGTTATTTCCTGCAGGCCGTGTTCTTGAGATGACCTGCCTGATATCCACCAACCTTAATGTTGATTCACAGTAGTAGGCTTTCGAACAATAGTAACAAGTGACACCGCAGCACTTTCCTTGGCATATCTGAGGTAAAATCTGAAAACTACCATAAAAAAAAAAACTTTTGATAAAGCACTATTCTTCCCCTAGTACAGTAGATTAGCATAAATCGCGGTCTAATGAGTAGCATGTGGCATTTTTACTGCCCTGCCCAGCAGGATCATTTGTGCATCACGAGGAGATTTAGTGACGCTTATTCCTAAATAAAACTCCCCACGCGTCTACACTTTTATGCCATCTAACTGCTTTATATTCCATAACATTACTGCTCTCTCTCTCTCTCTCTCTCTCTCTCTCTCTCTCTCTCTCTGAATATGCTGAAGCCGTCCTATAGGCTGAGTAAACAAATGCACTCTCCGTCCGGTATAGACATGTAGACACCAACCAAAGATAGCAGCTGGAGAAGAACCGAGCTCTCCAGAAAACTTTCATCCGACAAAACTCGGGTGTGGGTTCTTGGTGAATAAATTACTGACACATTACAGGCCTGCCACTGGGAGGGTGAGTGTGAGTGTGTGTGTGTGTGTGTGTGTGTGGGGGTTACTGGCATGGGGATTGTGCACTCCGCTGCATAATTAGCTGCATGTTAGATTGCAGGAACAGTCACAGAGTTTCCACCTCCACAATACCTATGAATAAAACAATTCATTATAATTCTAATTATGATCATGAAGCCGTCTTGGCAGAGACAGGCAGGCTAACCTTTGAACCGTTTGTGCGTGCAGATAAGATAGCTATTTAACACGCCCTAATTAATCTGCCGCAAAACGACGGCTGCAAAGAAAATATTTTATAAATATGTTGGTGCTGCAAGTGGTGGGTGGTGGGAGAGTTTTATGCATGTCTGTGTGGGGGAGAGAGAGAGAGAGAGACAGAGAGAGACAGAAAAAGAGAAAGAAAGAGAGAGAGACAGAGGGAGAGTGTATGTGTGTGTCTGTGAGAGAGAGAGAGAGAGAGAGAGAGTCTGTATAATTGTATGAGTTTTCACTTGTGTGCATGTATGTGTGTGTGTGTGTTTGTGTGTATTTGCACATGTATGGGTGTATTTCTTTACATGTGTGTGTGTGTGTGTGTGTGTGTGTGTGTGTGTGTGTGTGTGTGTGTGCGTGTGTGCAGAGGGGAGGTGACTGCATTACTGTCTCAATAGCAGAGGGTCCTATATGGTAGGATGCTCTAGGGGAGTGCTGGGGAGTCGGGCTGGGCTGGGCTGGGGTGGGGTAGGGTGGGCTGGGCCGGCACAACAGCTGGCAGGCCGGTTTGATGGGGCTGGGGGGACAGGTCCGTGCCTCCCCTCCTGGTGGCTGCAAAAAGCAGGGGGGACTGTCTGGCAGGTGGTGCCCGCTTCTAGTTTTAATGCCTCCTCCGAGCCACAGGAGAGGTGTGTGTCTGTGTGTGTGTGTGTGTGTGTGTGTGTGTGTGTGTCTGTGTGTGTGTGCGTGTGTGTGTGTTTAGCGGCTAGGATAGACTCACACCCTCTAATAGGGAATACCAGGCTCTGTTCTTTCCCAGAGAGAGGAGGGCAGAGATTTTGGCTGGTTACTCTGACAGATTCAAAAAGTTGATTACAGGGAGGTCAGTGAGAGAGAAGAGTGTTTGATTCTTCTCTCCGGGTCTTTTGCATGTGTTTGTTGTGAGCTGTGAGTGTTTGCACCTTTGTTCCTGATGAAAAGGCTATTAGTCTGCGAGTAAAGGCAGGCAATGTCGTTGGACGGTGTTACCTTAGCAGTGAGAGCAAAGCAGTTCTGGTGGAGAGGAACAGAGATGGGAGGGGGGTGTCATCAAGGATGCCTTACTGCTGGAGAGAGAGAGAGAGGGAGAGAGAGGGGGGGGGTTGAGCAGCCGATCAGCAGCTCTGTCTGTTGCCATGGAAACAAAAACTCACAGCGCGTGCGGCGCCAGCTTTTTCATCAGATAAGTCAGGGTGAATATTTGTGCAATGGTGCCAAAAGGACTCCCATGCAGCACCCGCATCTGACTAGGAAACAAAGCCTGCACAGCATGTACTTCTTTTGCGAGAGAGAGAGAGAGGAGAAAGAGAGAAAGAGAGAGAGAGGAGAGAAAGGAGAAAGAGAGAGAGTGAGAGAGAAAGGAGAGAGAAAGAGAGAGAGATGCAGCAGGCGTGGCAGTGCTAATTCCCCTTTAAGCTCCCAAACAAAAATAATATTCCACTCACATTGAACTTATCAATGTTTTAAAGCAACACCAAAGAACTTTTCCTCTGTCGCACTCACTATTTGTTTATCCAGCACTGGCTTTGGAAATAACGATGTCCACAGAGAAGGTAGAATATGTTGCATGATTTTATGAAAGTACGATGTATTGCGACATCTGATGCAAGTCAAATTTGTAGTTTCTTATGTCTCATTCCATCGAACTACAGATCCGCTACCTGATCTGGCAAACTTACATAGTGCGGTTATAGCCGATAGAGGGTCCTGGGTTTAATGCAGAAGTGCCGTTCACCCTGTTACGAGTTGATGAACCACTGAAACGATTTTGGAAACATTATTTTAAGGTACAAAAAACTCTTTGGTGTTGCTTTAATCTATTTCACTGTTTGTATTCCTCCAACTTTTCGGCACTGGGAGAATACTTCAACATGGGTCCATATAGGAACATCTCACTCAACGCACTTCCACACCAGACAGTGAAGTTCTGCAAAAACTACATCTATCTTGCAGTCACATTACCAAACTTGTAGAATAGCAAAGTAGGCTCATGCTGACTAAAATTCTAAGTATCATGTACAATATACTGCTCCAGCAAAGAATCAGATGCAATAAATGTATAAAAACACATTACAGAGAATGTTGTAAACTGAATAAAATACATTTCAGGTTGCTTTACTATTTTATGAGTGTGGAGCTTTTGCAGATCTTAACTGTGGATAGCCTGCTCCTGTTTTTTGCCTAGAATACATTATTCTGTTCCAACTTTTGCACATAGTGGTCATGTTTATTTCAAACTCTGCTGTCTAGCCGGTAGGCTTCTGCATATGTAATACCAGCAAAGACCTGCCATCATCCGCCTCCTGTGCGGAAATGCTGGAAAGGTGATGATTTTTAAACCATATTAGCCCAAGAGTGCAAATGCAAATGATGCGAATATAGTTGTCTTCCTCTCCGATAAGCCACTCTGTTGAGACATATGGGCCGGCCGATTCCCTTTTTGCTGTGGGGCTGTTGCTATTCATCTTCCTTGTCACTTAGTTCTATAAAACATTGAGTTTCACCGATAATGCTTTTATGATTTGACACCACTGTATTGCGGAGATCATAACTTAAATCAAAAGCCCACTGGAGTTAGTCTGGCGTTTGGAAGAAGCATAGTGTACAGTCACTCTCATTCAATTAGAGACTTGTTTGGCTTTGTTAGCGCACTGATCTTGACAAGGTGAAGAGACTTCCTCTCCAGGGGTGTGGAGAGGATGATATAGGAGCTTCTCCAATTCTGTACTGTGACAACTTGCCTTTATGTCTAAAAATCTCTTTCTCTCTACTTCTTTTCCCTCCGTTGTTTTTATTTTTTCTTCCTGAACTGTCTCCCCCCCCCCCGCCCAGACAACTGTAATAATACCCAATTATAAACGAGGCTAATTGGAATCCAAGTCTTTGTTTTTCTTTCTATTATTTCCAAAAGCTGACAGCAACAAATCACAGAGGGATCGATGGCGGATTACAGCGGCTCATGGAGCTGCATAGAGTGAGGAGCTTTTCCTGACGTTTCTGTGTGTGTGTGTGTGTGTGTGTGTGTGTGTGTGTGTGTGTGTGTGTGTGTGTGTGTGTGTATGTGTGTCTCTGAAGAGAAAACTCATTAAGCTTAAGGAAGATTTCAAACAACGTGATGGTGTGGGGTGGGGGTATAGGGTGGCAAGGGTGAAAAAGGCACTAAGAGTGGGAATAACAAGTTCAAACTTTACCAGCCTCACTGGACTTGGACTCCCCACAGCCATGCAATAAACAGGGGTGTGTGTGTGGGGGGGGCTTGCCATCGTAAAAAACACTGGAGATGTTTATGGGTTTGCATTAAAACCTGCCCTTTATTTTTGTTTAGGGATCCACAGTGACATGATAATTCGAATAGATCTGGCTGATGTGCCATAAACATTTACACAAGCACTGACCTGGCGAATAGACAATGAGCAACGCATTATGGCCGTACCGCCGTTTGGGGGCCGCTGTTTGCTGCGACGCATGCAAGGGGCAAAACATTTGAAGGTTGCTCCTTCCTGGCCAATGATGCTCCCAGGGCGCGTAATGGATGGCTTTGATTTCCTGCGCCAGGCTTTGAGCTTGACAGTGAGACCGCGCCGTTTTCTCTGTTAATGCGATATCACTGCGGGTTAGACCTCTCGCGCTGATCTCCCGAGACCCGACACACATGCAGCAGAATCCGATCAGGCTGTAATCACACACGTGGTGGGCCCCAGGGGGTTGATGGGTAATCAGAATGATGAGCAAATTCACAGCCAATCACAAGACAGATGTATCACCTGTCAATCACTGTCCCTTGCTTCACTTTTGAATCTTTGTGGTTGTTTTTGCGGTTGTGGGAAAGTCTAGTTGTTGTGATGAACGAGAATAAATATTCAGTCAAGAGTGACAGGAAGTGAGGGATCAGGAGATGACCGCGGGCCCCCAAGGCCACTTAGACCCAAATGTGTTATGGATGCTGCAGACACTTGCACCACAACTCCCCCCAGAACATTTCTACCATCAAGCAGTGAAATTGCAGATGGCAACCAACCAGGGGCAACACTGGGGGTGGTTAGGACGATTAGATAATCCTATTTAGAACTGTTGCCAGTTTCAAATAAAGACTTAAACTAGTATTCCGGAGATTTTTCACATAGATCTCCGTTTCTCGGGGTCACCGAGTACTGCCGAGTACAGTGCTACACTCTGGGGGCATGTCCGTGAGATCCCATGTTCATGCCCCCAAAGTGTAGCATTGTAGCTGCCTGGCTGCTAAAACTAGCAACTTGAGGTAAAACCGATTGTTTTCTGGGGATTCGCCGGATTTCTCCTTTAAGACCAAACCATACCTCTGTTCTTCTAACTGATAAAATGCAATCAGATACACGCTGTGTTTTATGTCTTTTAATTATTCAATTGTATGTACTTTTTATCTGTATTAAGCTATTGCCCTTTTATTTACCATTATTTGATACTCCTTACTCTGTTTATTTAATGTACATTGAATTACCCCTGCTCATGAAATGCACATACAATAAATAATTCTGGCCTAAACACTCCTCAGCCTTACACAGTGAGCCTTTAATATAATAACAGAATCATGAAGTCCTTCTTCACTGTTTGTTTGAGGGTTTTTTTGCCACTTTCAAATGAACTGTTTGTCTTTTCATAAACATTTGGTTCCATCCTAACCTGCTGGGTCACACTTGCCATGACACTGTTCTTGTTTTTGAAACAACTGATGTAAAAACATAGTCCAGACTTTTCTCCAATAAAACAAGTCTTGTCGATGTAAATCATTTTTACATCTCTCACACATGTGACACTCTTTAGTGATAATATATGATAAATTGCAATATCATACATACATATCTATGAGTGAGTGAGGAATTTATTTTAGCTCATGTCACTGACCATTGAGTGCTGCTGTTCACTGTGTGCTTGACTAGTATCACTATCACTGAGTAATCATTCCATGTTGTTTTTTATGTCTATTAATTATTACTTTTTAAACACTTTTAAGCTATTGCTCTTTTATGATTGTATGCACTATTACCTTGTGTTTTATGTTTTCTTTTTCATTCTTTACTTTTTAAACTATTCTTTGACTATGTCCCTTCTATGCTTTTATTAGCTGTTCCTGTTTGGTTTTGTAAAGCACATTGAATGACCTCTGTGTATGAAATGCGCTGAATAAATAAACTTGACTTGACTTGACCTCATCCTCTGCTGCTAGTTAATATCTTAGGTTACAGGTCAATTCTGTTTTTTCTCAATGCTATAGCACAATCTCTGCGTAGGATTGACTGATTACTGAATACTGATCAACTGAGACACACAAACAGCTCAGAGCACAGTAAGTCAGCTCCAGATGACATTTTGCTCTCACCACTGTAATTGACCAAATACAGTGATTGTGGGTGTCCATTCTCATGATGGATTGTGTATGTGTCTATTTCCTGTATCTTGTTTATGTAGTTCCATGTGAGTTTGTTAAACAAATTGGCAAAGTGTGTGGATAAAGTGTAATGATGACATATGTCTCTCTTTGTCTGTGGGTGTTTGTGTGTATATTTGTGTGTATAGTAGGTGTGTGTCTATGTGTTATGTGGAGTTGGGGTGTGTTTAGGGATGAAATATCTCGATGACACGATGTGTGTCCTTCTCCTGTGCATTGGTCACGGTCCTGCCACTGCGACACCATGGGGATTTATCTCTCATGATCCAAAGCCATGTTTCACTTTCCCAGCTGGTCAGGGGCCTTACACACTGTGGGACTAATAACATTCACAACATCCACTATCAGATTCACTTGTGCTAATACAAAATAATACACCATTTTGCATCTTGTTCCCCTCAACACACACATTTTTTTTTTTCTCTCTCTCTCTCTCTTTCTCTCTCTCTTTCTCTGACTCTGTCTTTCTCTGTCTTTTTACTAGCCAAACTTATTGCATTGTTATTGTTGTCTACCGTACGTCATCCAGATTTGGTATTCCAAACATTCCCTGAGATGTATCTAGTGGAACCAATGATTAACAATTATGCCAGTGCATCTAATTACTGTCTAGTAATTAACAGGGCGAGGAGCTCCAAAATGACAGGCAAAAGATAGAGCGAGTGAGAGACAGAAAGAGAGTGGAAAAGAGAGAGGCAGAAAGAGGAGAATACAGCAAGATAATGTCTCTGAAGGGCTGAAAAGGTGTAATTGGTTTGTTTGGGTTTGAGGTTTCACTTATTTAGTTGTCAAACAAAAACAGCCCATTCTGTTGGGCAGTCACAAACAAAGTTGTGCATGTTGAGAATCGAATAATCACTCTCTTTGTTCTGATCTCTTTTATTGACAGTAACAGCAAGTAATTACGTTGTGTACCATTTCAAAACTATTTAACCCACAAATGCTGAGATTTAATTGAATATTTGTCTGAGGCCTTAACTATGTATCCTAGGAAGTCTATCTTTTATTATGTATGTTGTTTTTCAGATCATCTCTGTTGATTCAGATAATACAAGCCTGTACGAGCTTACATAAAACATACCTCTTTGGAAATGCTCCTTTAATATTTCATAAAGATCAAAAGTGTTCTGATGAAAATGTATTTTTACTGTCACATTTTTAGAATTAATTCATTATATCCTGTAAAAGTAACTGTAAAAGCTGTGACCCTCTCATCTAAGCACTACTGTCATATAATCCTATTTATTGTGGATTTACAGTCTGTGATAGTCAAGGGGCCTATTCATCATCTTACCTGTCACTGTCTCCCATTTCTCCTCTTTCTAAAGTGCCGTGTTCAGTAAATCCAGCCGCTTCCGGAGATTTCTATGATTTCTCTGAAACAACAAGCATGGACATTTCTTTCCCTTTCTTTGTCCCCTGTACGATCCCTCCCACTATTTATAAGATGTGATAAGTAGTGAGCCTCTGAATGTGATATCTCTCTTTAGCTGTTATCATGCATATTACTATTTCAGGAGAGGGAATAAGAGTAGTTGCCTTGGGTACACTCTGATGAATCTGCACACCAATACTTTAAGACAGAGGATATTGCAAGGAAGCTTCTTTTTATCGCACTTATATTGTTCATTATGGAAGAGATATCACCCTTTTGAAAAAACATGTATCACCTCACCACAAAAATACTTTACAATTCAGGGGTGTTTGTGGAGAAATATGTCTGCAGAGGCTCAATAATGAGTGCATATTAAATGTTCATTTGCATAGGCAGCACCCATGCAGTCTGGACACTTTTACAACAGCGTGTATTCAGCAGGCTTCCCATAATAATGTCCCCAGCCTGTATATTACAGAGCAGCAGTTTCTGCATGCAATAAAAAAAATAGCCCCCTCAAAACCACAAAAGGCCCATACAAAGCAAAGACAATGTGTTTTCACATTGTGAATCGTAATTATTTTCCCACAATGAGCTCAATAACGACGACTTTGTGCCAGCTACAAATGAGTTTTGTGTTTCATCTGCAATTTGTCCTTAAGTCACTCTCTTTTGTGGAGACAGAATAAAGGGAGAGGGATCCATCTCACCATGCCACTCTGGAAAAAGGAACTGAAACTTTGAGAAGGATCAGATAGTGGATCTCCTTACCTCCCCCCAAATAGGAACACTTTGCAGAGCATGGTACAAAGAGCATTTTCACACTCTGAATCTCTCATGGCATTGTTGACATTTGCAGGGTATCAGGATATTAATTTGCTGAGATTATCAGCACTATGAGTAAATGTTATGATATCAATATGACTATGCTCTTAATAAAATGATTTGAGCATGCCCTGTATTTAGGGCAGATTTGTGTAACAGACCCAATCATTCATTGCAGACATGAGCTCAGGTACAAGGAGATGCTTTTCATGACAAAAAGTATTTCCATGGGCAAGACACTTTCAAATGTACTGCTTTGCTTTTTTGTGTTTAACATGTCACTGCCAAACCTGTGTTAAATCTAAATGCTTCCCCTTTAGCTGCCATGCCCTGCGGTACGTCCCAAGCATGGTAAATCTGAGATCAAATCCTGTTAATCGTTAACTGACAGCCGTGGACTTTTCACTCCTCTTGCCTGGCAAAGCCCAACAACATCTTCTGACTCCAAAATCAATTATAAAAGAAATACCATCTTAGGCGTTTGGCTGGGGAGAGTCGGAGGCTGAAGGGGCATGTTGGGGACCATTCCATGTTTCATAAAAAAAATAAAATAAATTTAAACCAGAAAAAGAGAGCGATGGGTCTCACAACAGAACCAGGGTCGTTCTCTCCATGTGTAATTCAGATGCCCAAGATATCAGATTCACTACGCATACCACAGCCCCGTCTGAAACCACACTCGGAATAATTGTGAGTTTCTCTTTAAGATGAAGAGCCTGTCTAGTCGTGATGCATGAATCCTTTTAGCACTTAGAGTAATCTTTTTTTTTTTTTTTTTTTTGAAAGGATATGGGGAGGTTTTTTTTTCTGTTACACATGGTGACTGTGAAGCCGTGGCAAATGAAACTCTCACTCCCCCCAGCTGTGTCTCTCTCTCTCTTCGGTGTGTGCTTTACAAAAATGACTCTCTTCTCTTCTTTTCAAATACAAGAGAGGGGAGAGAGAGAGAGAGAGAGAGAGAGAGAGAGAGAGGGAGAGAGATAGAGAGAAAGAGAGAGAGAGAAAGGGGGGCAGCGAGGGGTGGGGGTGGAGAGAGAGATTGTGAAAAAAATCCATTTGACTCTGTGGTGGTGATAGGGTTTGGTCTCTGATTAATTTAATTTAACAGTCAGAAAATTGCACAATACCTATTCTGTGGGTACAAATTAATTGCCCATGACAGAATTTTAAATTATACACAAAAAGCTTGTCAGAGCAGCTAAATATGGTTGTTTGGATCTATCTATCTATCTATCTATCTATCTATCTATCTATCTATCTGTCTATCTGTCTGTCTGTCTGTCTCTCTCTGTCTGTCTGTATTATATCTGTATCATAATCTATATTAGTGTTGTAAAACAGATACGTCATGCCTATTTGTCACAGCGCAGTGCAGGGTGCTAAAAGAAATATGGGAAGGCACTTCTCTCCCCATGGAAATGATTGAGCCATTTAAGCACACACTGCGTGACCTTTCCCTACTGCCGCAAACGTGATGAGGTCGGGGTGAGCCGGTCAGCCCAGCAGCAAATGAGATGGAAGAATAACACCGTGATGTCTCCATTCGGCGGGTGGCGGCGGGTTGCGCAATGCGTAATGGAGACATGATCTACAGCAAATGGTCAAACCAGCAGTGCAAGGACACACAAAATATTTCACATCATTAAGAGCTGGTGATTACATGGGTATCTGTGCACTTTAACTGTGTGTGTGAACCTCTTATATGGTTGAGGTCTTTATGAATTGACTGGTTTATATAGATGCCATTCATAGGTCATCATTTGTGCTGCCATTATTATGACCGCCCAAGCAGCTGCGGCATATAGGTTTAGCGGATTTTTTTTTTTTTTTTTTTTCTTTTTCGCGATGCCCAAATTTCCGTCAATGATTCCGGGACACTGAAAGACCGGGTACCTTAAACTTGGTGGGCATGTAACCCCACATGGATAGCATGGAACCATCGTTTTTTCGTTTTTGATCTGTAGCCCCCGCTGGACTGGACCCCCGAAAGGAGGGTAGGGCGAACACAGTTTTCTGTGAATATCTCAAAACCGTAGGGTTTAGGAGGACCATTTTTTTTTGTATGTTGATCTCAAGGGGCCATGTCAACCCATTCCATAACCACTCATTTAATGTATAGCGCCACCTAGTTAAACACAAAAAAGTAAAAATGAGGTGTTGTAATTGAAGGTATCTGTGATCCTCTGTATGCACAGAGGATTATGTTGACGGTTCGATGACGGTTGACGGTAAAATGACGGTTCCATGCTATCCATGTGGGGGTACACAAAACTTGGTGGGCATGTACCCCCACATGGATAGCATGGAACCGTCATTTTTGGTTTTGATCTGTAGCCCCCCCGCTGGACTGGACCACCCCGAAAGGAGGGTAGGGCATAGTGTTAATTTTGTCACCTATTTTTAATTTAGTCTTAGTCTTAGTCTTGTGACAAAATGTCCTTTTTAGTCTTTGTCATATTTAGTCATTCAAATATCATTTTTTGTTAGTCAAGTTTTTAGTCGACTAAAAGTCTCATCATTTTAGTCTAGTTTTAGTCAAAAGAAAACTAAAGGTATCTTAGTAGTCTTAGTCAGTTTTAGTCAACACATTTTAGTCTTTTTTTTTTATAACAAATTATTTCTGATTACCATTTGAGTCAAATAGTGTTTCACACATCTCAATTTTCTAACAATATTGTGTGTCCACAGGGCTACTCGTCTGTTATAATTACTCATTCTGATTTTTTGTCAGTCAGTATGTTTACATGCACAGGTAAGTCGAGCTACAGTTATAGCTCGGCTGGGATTTGACCATAGACAGTAAAAGATTTGATGGGACCACTGTCATATTCGTAAACCAGTGTTTCTCAAAGTGTGGTCCGGGGATCACTGGTGGTCCGAAAGCTATCCCAAGTAGTCCGCGAGCAGACGTGGTAAAATATAATATAGATGAGTTGTTTGCAATATTGAACCAACTTGTATATAAAAACAGTTCTGCAACACTGTTTATGTAAGATATGCCAGTTTAAATCATACAGTATGAATCCACACAATAAGCAAAGTGCAAAGACAATAAGCAAGGTGGTTCAGTGAGTAGGCCTATTGTGTAGACTAATTATAGGCTACTGTTGAAGTAGGTCTAATTTTTTTTTTTTAGCTAGGGTTAGTTAAGTGGTCCTGAAACTGAAAAGTTTGAGAAACACTGTCATAGGCCAAAGTATTAATGTTTTACTCCTACCGCTAGATGGCTTATATGTTTTAAACACAACACATTCCCCAAACAGACTCTCCATCTTAGCCATAGCTAACTTGCTAGCAAACTTTCCATATTAGCTTACTTGCTAGCAAACTTTGCATCATCAGTCTAACTAGTTAAATAGTTGACATTACATGATGAACATTTTCGTATGGACATTCTGGGGGATGTTAATTTGTATGAGAGAAGCTTCAACTTCTGGGTATGTAGCATTGTGGCATAAAGCTTAGGTAGTTAGCTTGCTAACTCTGGCAGAAATCTCCAGTGTTCTTGTTCTATGTAGTTTCGTGTTGCAGCCACAGGGTTGCAGCAACAGCACTTAGACTAGCCTACAGGAAAGCTGTTGCGTATGAACTCATTCGGAATATTTTGAAAACATAACAGCTAGATATTCTGTCTTCTCATTTTGTAGACGAAAATTAAGAGAGATTTTATCTTAGTTTTTATTTCATGCAAAACATTTTAGTCTCGTCTTTTTTCGTCAACAATAATGCATCTTAAGATAGTCTTAATCAGTGTTTTAGGACATTACTGCCGTCTCGTCATCGTCTCGTCTTAGTCATGAAAAAAAGGTCGTTGACGAACATATTTCCTCTCGTCTCGTCTGACGAAATTAACACTAGTAGGGCAGACACAGTTCTCTGTGAATATCTTGAGAACTGTAGGGCCTAGGATGACCATTTTTTCCGTATGTTTGCCTCCAGGGATCATGTTAACCCATTTCATGTGCACACATGTGCACAAACAGATACACACACACACACACACATACATTCACAGTAATCATCATTATGACACATACTCACACAGTAGACATATGCGGCTTGCATGCACAGGCACATACGCAGGCACACACACAAGCACGCACACACACACACACACACACACACACACACACACACACACACACACACACCCACACACATAACATAAACATAACACAAACAATCAAGAATTTCTCAGAATTATGAACAGGGAAGATGGAGGTGGGGTTGTATAAAATGAATTTTACATGTGAAATCTATGAACTAATCATGTTTTGGTACTTGTTGTCTAGCAGATACCAGTGAGAATTGAGTGTGGATAATGCAATTTAGTGAGACAGAATCATATAGGCCTTTCAGCGTGATTTCTTTTTGTGGAAAAAATGTGCTGGACTGGGCGGCGGTCATATTTTGTACCGCTCTGCTTTACATCTAGTTTTTCTTCTACCCATGTGTTCTGCCTTTGTCTGCGGTGAGGTATTATATTTTGACATTCGGAGTGAAAAGCTATTGAAGTGAGTGCTTTAAAATTTTTAAAAAAAAAACATATGTGGTATAGACACACACACACTCACACTAACACTCTCTCACACACACACACTACACACACACACACACACACACACACTACACACACACACACACACACACACACACAGCAATAATTGCTTTTTGTTACCATATACAGATACATACAGACTCCTGCTCCTGGATGCAGGACTATGTGGTGAACACAAAGATTTTAGTGCCCATCTGCGAACCCTCAGGGCATAGCTGGAGTTTTGGGGGTAAGATGGCGTCCAGCCAAGTTTAAGCACTTTAATTTCTCTGGCCCCAAGCTCCTGGGCTTCTCCATGGCTTCCCACAGCCATGCCCGGAATGGGGGAGCCACATTGAGAGGCTTCTAGCTGCAGCCTTACAAATATCTATTGCATTGTTTTATTGGTAGGCACCAATGGCATAGTATTAAATTTAACAGCAATGTAATAATCTCATTCAGTGTGGTCTTTGTTTTCCCTTGAAATTGCCTTCATCAACCATGGGCGGTCCAGTTTATGCCGACCTCAGAACAAAGTTTGTGGCCTGCATTGTAGACCCAATGTGGATATACTATTTGAGGAAAAAAAGATGACCATTACATTATTAATCCAATAAATGTAAGTTTGAATCATTATTTCATTGTGTGGTACAAGCAACACAAGTGTAAGTGAAGTTCAATTTAGTTCATTGTATGTGGCATTTCTCACAGTAGTCTACAGTAAAGATATGTTAGTACAACATATCTTTATTCTGTGAAAGCACCTTGTATTTATTGTACTTGAGAACCGTAGGGCCTAGGGTGACCAATTTTTTCCGTATGTTTGCCTCACGGGGTCATGTAAACCCATTCCATATGCACACATGTGCATAAACACATACACACGCACACACATACATTCACAGTAATCCTACGTATGACACATACTCACACAGTAGACATATATACGCATGCATGCACATGCACACACACAGGCACATAAACAGGCAAACACACAAGCACATGCACATGCACGCACACACACACACACACATAAACATAAACATGTACACGCACACATGCACACAATTCAAGAATTTCTCCGAATTATGAACAGGCAAGATGGGGCTGGGGTTGTATAAAATGTATTTTACATGTGAAATCTATGAATTAATCATGTTTTGGTACTTGTTGTCTAGCAGATACCAGTGAGAATTGAGTGTGCATAATGCAATTCAGTGAGACAGTTAGAATCATATATGCCTTTCAGCGTGACTTATTTTTGTGGAAAACATGTGCTGCACTGGGCGGCGGTCATATTTTGTACCGCTAGTTAAAACACATTCTTCATAAAAATTAAAGAAGAATGAGATGTTGGACTGTGTTTCCATGTAATCAGAATATGTTAAATCCATTTGAACAAAATGTTAAATCAAAAACAAAAAAATATTTTCCAGTTCATGTAAAAATGTTGATATCCAATAGTATAACATGCATGTTATCAAACAGGCTCATACTCTGTAAGAAGTTAAATTGACAGTATTGACAATATTATAGTCTCCTAAACCCATTCCAAACAAAAAACGATATGAAAATCTCTGTTTCTGAGGTATTTCTTACACATTTGTGGGCCAAAAATGTGGTGTCAAATAATAATTAACTGATTCAAACTCAGAAGAATTGTGACAAAACAATAGAATACTGCAGAAGGTGTAGCTTTAATCCAACACAGAGCATAGGTTCATGAAGCCAGCTGCTTCTGACTTTCTGTACATGGTTCTTATACCTTCTCATGTCGTCACTTGTTTGTGTGAACTCAGAATAGAAAATATCTCCTGTGTCCTCCTTACCTCTTTTGGTAATACATATGTGCCTAGGTATTTATTCTATTTCTACAAAGGACCTTTGACCTGAGCTGAACAACTGCTATGTCCAGTCTCTCCTATGCATTCATATCCTGATAGGTAAACCTCTGGGCCCCTAGCTTATGCTATATTTACCCCTGCTCTTTCACCAAACAGAGGACACACAGTAGCCCAATGTATAGAACATCTTTTAGCACAACTACAGAATATCTTATCAGGAAACTTACAAAAATTCACCACATATTCCCCCCTATTGAGGACAGTATGTACTCAATCATGCAGCAAGATTAAACATTATTATTATTTTAACACAACCCCCACTATCAAGAAAATTCAGCAGTGAAGCTGATTCACTGCAAACCGTCAACTAGGCTAAAATGGCACAGCAGCACCTATACGATCAAACATTTGTTACCAACACTAATAAGAACTATCACACCCATAAACCATCCCTCAAGACACCAAATCCAACAGTGTAGTGACATTATCAAATAGAATGGCAAGTTTCAAATCCTCTCGGTGGAAGCGAAAACCCTTAAGGAAAACCTCTCTTGTCTGTTGTCTTTTAGAAAAAAACCTTCAGAAGGGAAACTCTTCTACTGTCCCGTTATTACAGCAACACTTGTTTACAACAAGCGAGAGGAGAAACTTTCCTTCAACTACACATATGCTTTTTCCCAACCCCAAACATTCCCATCAAACTGAGCAAACGAATCACATCAGAATACCTGATGGGCTTTTTCAGATAGGGCTAGTCCTATAATATTCTAAGATTCTACATGAAGACAGGTTACATGCTATATTTGCCCTCTTCTCTGAAAACATGTCAACACCAAACTATTAATAACTCATACTTCATTGCACACAATTTGTAGTCCATTGGTCCTTGGAGATAGCAGAGTGTAAATGCAAACGCAGATGTATTAGCAAATGTTGGATGCTGCACTTCAAGTGTGAAGTGTGATACGAATGAAGGAACTCGCAAAAATCCTCTTCAATGCTTTGTAATCCACAGTCCATTCCAGTAGCTCTAAGGAGCTATTGGGCACACTGTTGAACAGGGTTGGTGTCTGAATCCAACACCCCTCATTTCTCCCATCCTCTATGAGGAGCATCAGTTCTGGCATCATTGGCATGTTTCCATTTCCTTGTCATCAGTCCTGGCCCTAGTATCTCCTTCCACAAGGTTTGCCATTTGTTCTTCATTCATCAACAACAGTGGCATTTGACTACTGATTCCTTCCACCACTGTTTAAGCACTATAGACCTTAGACACGGAAGAAACAAAAAGAACACAAACCCAACTACAAGTAAACATATTCCTATGACTATTCCTATTGGTGCTAGCCATATTCCTAATCCTCCTAATGCCCCCTTAAACTGTCTTTCTATCATTATTAGTTTTACCATAGCTGTGTTATGGGAATAAAATTATTGCACTATACTCCTATGTTGACACACACTCCACCTTCTTTGGCTAATATCTGATCCAACATCATCCAGTGGTGCATAGCTACCCTGGAGGTTGCAGTCACCTGTTCTCTTAGTGCTCCCAGCACATAACGAACTGAGTTCATTCTGGAAGATTCATCAATATTCCAGATTCCTGTGGTGGTAGATAAGATTTGGTCAGTCAATAATTTCTGTGTTACCTGACTCTTCTTTGTCGGGCTCACTTGTGAAAGAACAGTTGAATGGTTCATCTCCTGGTGGTTTGGTGGTATGGTCATAAACTGGGATTTCAGTCCAAGAGTCCCTGAACTCTGTGGTTCCTTGTTCACTTCCTGATCGTTGTTGAGGCAGATGAGGTTGGGATGGGGTCCCCCCTTCCAGACTGGATTCATCGCATGAAAGTCTATAGTCAACAGGGGAACAGGAGCATACATGCCAGAAACACTATACCCACCACTGCCAGGATCATTTCTGTTCATCCCTCCATTCTGTTGCTGCGGGTTACATGAATCCTGACTCGGGCTCTCCTGAACTGTCTGTCTGGCCTCCTGTTCTCCCTCTGGTACACCATCATCATTTGAGTCTGTCTCTCGGGCATCAGCCGGTTGTTCACCTCCTGTTACACTGTCTTCAGGAATAGAGGCTTTGAAACAAGATGTGAGATGATACCAAGTTTTGCACCCTTGTACTCTCACCGCTGTTGGAGTGGCCTGAGTCACTCGGTATGGTCCTTCTGCCCTTGGTTGGAGACAGGACCACTTGAACATCTTTAAGTACACCCCATCTCCAGGGAGTATAGGTTGTTGACTCTTTTCCTGTAGGTCCTTCCAAAAGTCCTGTACTTTTCCTGCTTATAAATTGTTTTGTGAGTTAATAACAATTATTCCATATCATTTCTAATTTATCCTCGGAGCTGATCCACAGGTGGGTCTCTCAGCTTTTATCTTTAGTGCAAAAAGTGAGTACTCTGGTTATGTTGTGACCTTATGTGCATTGAAGCAATGTGTAAGGCATCACACCAGTTTAAATCTGTTGAGGCACATAATGGAGCAATTCTCCCATTTAACGTCATTTGCCCTTATTATCTAATAAACCATATCTAGTATTTCAATTCTAGGAACATTTTTTTTACTTTTAGTAATAAAACTTCAATGCATGTTTTTTCCATCAGGCCCTAGGCCTGAACGAGCTTCTTCCCACCTTGAAAAACCCTACAAACCACTAGCAGCATTCTTTTGTTTTTATCATATAAATATAATCAATCACTAAGTGTTTCATGATCCTTCTGGGACCGGTATGTGTCCTAATGGTTTAGACAAAACTATCACTTTCCTGATATTATGATTATACACATGACATTTTCTTAGACTATCATCAATAACTTCCTGTAACTATGAAAATCAAAAATCCTTCAATAAAAATATTCCTCCTTACTACTCCCCCCTTGCGCATAGATCCCAAATATGCGCAAGAGAAAGCAACATGTCAAATATCTGTTGGGAAAGAATCTAGTTAGTATCATTTAAATGCCACTAACCATTAGAGTTACGGTTATGGGATTTAACAGACTTTTTTTTTCCAAAGGGACGTTCAACTAAAACAATAATCAAATAATGACAGTAAAAAATTGTAAACATCTGTAACCCAATGTAACAAATGTAACAAATAATATGATTTAACATTATACCAGGGGTTCGCCAGGGGTTCGCCCCTTTGTTACTGTGATTAACAGTATAGAGTTGGTGGACCTCCATTCCTTCCATGAAGACCAACATCTTTCCACCAGCTTTTCTATTTTTGAAATAATAAAGCATTGTAATCTTCTGACAATGACTTATGATTATCCTAATTCCATCTATACTCTCTTTGCACAGAGACTAAACAAATTTCCCTATAAACAATGTTATTTTACTTATGTTCAACTTGGGATACTACTTTAAGACTGGTTATTATGTAATCTATATTAATTAGCTGTTGTAGAACATACAGTATTCTCATAATTTCTTCATCATGCCTTAATCCAAATTTCTGCATGCCATAGCCTTTTGATTATGTTCTATTCATCAAACTGACCTCTATTCCAAATAATTTTAGCCCTATAGTACTTCAGCTTAGACTATTTTTAAGTCCTAGTTCTATTTTCTTAGGCCTAGTCCACACGTACCAAACCGATCTTTTTTTCCTCCGTCTTCCGTGGAACCGTATCAAGAATATTTGCATCCAAACGGATCCATCTCAACACGACCCAACACGTTACTTCATACCCCAGGCCTATAGGTGGCACTGTGTCTTTACAGAAATTCACCAAAACTTGCAAAACTTGCGCTTTAAAAACAGACAGAATAGGCTATGGCGAAATGGCTAATGCAAGGAAACCAGAATTGTTTGTGTGGACTGATGGTGAACTGTCAACTGTAGAACTAATAAACTTTATTTTACGGTTTGTGAAGGGTGCAGTCCCGTCCTTTATTTGGCTAACGCAGGTAGGCCTACTAATCACCTTTACTTTCTTTGGTTGTAGGATAGTCCGTGATTCACATTAGTTTTGGCTATCACCGCAATTAGGCTACTAAACGCAAGGCTTACCCAAGTTCTAGGCTATTCTGTTGCCACATTTATAATATTGCTATAAAACCTTCGTTAGTAACAGTCAATACTTTTGCCTGCATCAAATCGTGCATTCGTATTCAGTGTGCTACCATCGGCTTAACGTGAGTTCTAAGCGTCTTTGTATGCTTATATCTGATTTCACTCGACTGTGAATGCATGTATATATGTTGTAAGACATGTAAAATAAATGAATGACACTGGCACTACGCACAAATTAATGTAGCCTAAACTTACACTGCACTTCCCTAATAACTTAAGTTCTCTCGCGTCACTGACAGTAGCTAGAATGCATAAAAAACACCGGGAAAAACAGTGTTCAGTCCACCAAGTCATAAGCTATCGGCGCTGCGCAGCATCAGTTGTAATATTTATCTTAACGGAGTGTAATCGTAGGTAATGTCATGTATGAAAACTAGTATTGTTAGGCAATACTATAAGTGCAAATCCAGGGCAGCTGAGGTGTGGCGATGACATCATCGATACGCAAGCAGGATGTGCGGTTTCACTGTCTAAACGAACTCAAACGGGCTACGGTTTCAGATTTCTCCACTCTGGGACCAGGTTTCAGAAAAGTGCGGTTTCGGGCAGTGCGTTTACAGGATTCGTTTGGACGCTCGGCCAAGACGAAGCAAAACCTCTGCGTTTAACCTAAAAAGCGTCTCCGTGTGGACAGGCCCTTATTCTATCAATCCTATTTCTCTGCTTCCTTTATCTTACCCATTGTTTTTTTTTTTTTTTCATCAAATGTTATAGTATAGTAAGTGGGATCTTTTGGCTTCACATTATGTAAAGCAGATATTACATCATTTCAATATTCCTACAAACTTTATATTTCCACATTAAAGCTGAATCACTTTATTCATTAGACTTGTTGAGTGTGAGTGACCACTAGGGAACTGTTAGGATCCAAAGGTAATCTTTCAATGAACAACAGTTCCTAGGGCACATGCAAGTTAGTCTTACTTACTTACACCACCAGCTCTCCTGAAAAATTAATGGGGTGTCATTTGTATTTTAGAAAAACATTGTTGTCACTTTGTCACTTAATTTGATAAGGACATTTGCATTTACAATGACTTAACAGTAACAGTAGTCACTTCTATTCAAATTAACAATCAAAATATAATAAAGGTAAAAATAAGAGTAAATCATACTTTAAATTTTTCTTAACAAAGTATTTACTTACTTACCCTGAGATGTCTTAACTATCTTTTCTGTGCCTAGTCTGGGCATCGTTGGGTATCAAGTGGGCTCACCCATAAGATAGTATCTTTTATTATTACCCAACTTCCCTCAGCATGGTTTCCTCATCATCTCCCTTTGATAGTTGTGGTATCCAACCTTCTCCTGTAGAATTCTCTAGGCCTCCTTAAAAATATACTATTTCACAAGGGAAAATGAAGGCATGCTCGTTGGGTTCATCCTTCAGTGCCTAGGTGTCTCCTCCCTCTCCCTGTCCTGTTTTGTCCAGACAGCTTCTGACAAATGTCCACTTTCTTTGACAGTCAAAACAAACTGATGATTGTCTTGCTTCAGATGTCCATTTTCAAATGATGCCTCCTCTGTAATGTCCTCTCACTCTGCCTTAGTTATCCCCATTGTGTCTGTCCCCACTGCTGCTGATGTGGAGATTGTGGCTGCCATGGGCTTGACTGTGGCCCACTACAGCAGGGGTTCATAGGCCATAGGACAGGGTTGGGAACACCTATGGTTGTGGTTGCTGCTGAGGTGATATTGGGGTAGTTTTCCCCAGGCTTAAAGCCTTAGGTCACCATAGGTGCCTGTATTGTCCTTTTGATGCTGAAAGAGCTTCCATTGCACTTCCAAGTTCCATCTTTGCTCTCCAGCTTGCCACTATTGCCTAGACAAAGGCCTCAGGGTCCTCATCTCTTTTCAGTTTGTCCATGCTCAGCCCAGTTGTGCTGAACTTGCTCACAACTCAGTCAGGACAGGGAGTACTTGGATTAACCCCTGCACATCAGCATGTCCTTACGGCTGGTAATGAGCCTATCCCCCCTTAGATATAAGAGGCAGCATTACATTTACTGTTTAGCTGGAGGGGATGAGGAACTCACGCTGCAGGCAGATTATATTGTTTACTATTTTAGCTATTTTACCTTGCCCTTTTATAGTTAACCATTACATTTACTCTTTAAATATTTTTCTATAACACATGCATCAGTTATTCCTTCATCTATGGTCACTCACTCCCAAGTCATCTCCTTACTTCTGCCTCTTAGGTCCTATTGTATTAATCTATCAAAATGTCCCACTGTTTCTTTGAGCATTTTAAATACTTCTATTGTGACTGACCTATTATTTTTCTTATATCTCTAATATTTTGTAATTTTCTCATGTTATCCCTGATCTTTGTATTAACAGTTTTAAATCCATTAATTCTTGTATGGGCCATACATCTGTATGTTTCCTCATTCTCTCAGCCACTTTTATGCAACACTTTTTCATTGTACTGTTTACCAACTGATCCCTTTTGGTCTCTTTAACTATCAAAATGAGGATTTTACTTTAAACTAAGTAATTTTACTTAACCTAGGTTTTCTATAATGCTACTTTATTACTTTAAGTGACTATCAAACTTCAGTATTTACTTGGTTGACTGTGGCATTCCCTTTACCTTTTATCAGATTACCCAGTTTCTCTAAACAATGACTAATGATCTTATATGAATTATATATAAATTAAACCATTGAAGTATAATTCCCAAGTTGACTCTATGTAATTATTTTATATTCTTTAGCACTATAACTTTACCAGAAGGGTGATATCAAAATTTACTTAATGCAATGAAAATGATCATGACACCTATCCAAATTTAACCTACAGGTAAATAAATATTCTTAGACCTTTCCCTTAGTATACGTTTACTAAATATATCTATATAGTATTAGCATAGACTAGATATACTTAAAACCCTTTATGTATACTTATCAAACTAAAACAAGCATTTTCTCCCTGCTTAGTACACAAAAAATCAATCTATGCATATTCTTAATTAAAAATAAATAGACCCACAATACATTTCATAAACTTTGTTTTGCTAAGGGGTTTCACTATTCCGTTCCTGCTATACTGGGCCCCCTTAAAACCACAACAGTAACTTAACTAACACCCAATATAAACCAATTACTTATAACAGTAGTTCCTAACTTCTAGTATATTTAGCCATACAAATAACAAATTATACTCAAGGACCGAGCAGCTTAGCACCACTTTCCCCACAGTGCTAGCTACAATTACTGGCCTTACACCACATGATTTTCCAAACAATTTGATAGTTGGAAACTAAATATTCAAAGTCAGAATAACTTCCCCAGAAATTTACTGACCATGAATATTCCCATTATTTAGATGGTTACATGGAAGTCGTAATCCTAAACGTTTTAAGTCAGTCAAAGTCAGTCTTTTTCAGTCTCAAAGCTCTCGTGAGCTTTTTCCAACACTTAACAAAAGGGGACAGGGAAGGCTATAACCGTAGCCTATAACCCTGATTGTTTTGTTATTTTGTTTCTTATAAACTATCAGTACACCTTTTTTTCACAACAGGACAGCTCTATAGCCAAATGACATTGCCCAAAAACACTTCTACAGAGCTAAACAGTCACCTACAGTACACCTTAAATGTACATGGGGACTATACATGATCTAATTGTATATAATTACCCATAACACTACAGATTGGGCTGTCACACATAACCTACTACAGACACAGTACCACAACATATAACTATAATATGAGTTATTTATAACATTTCTAAAATCTATCTGAAGTTCTTCTGATGTATGGGTAGCCTACCTAAGCTTCAAGAATATGTTAACCTAACTAAGCTATTTAATTTAGACCTATTAATAATACTACTATCATGATTATCTTATCCTTACCAATGCTACTTTAACAGTTGAGCCTACTACCTACTGATAAACTAATATGTATCAGTAGTAGGCTACCACTAATATAACCTATGAATTATCAACATACTACTACTACTTATACATAATATATCTTAGTCTTTTAATCAACACTGGACACAACAACATTCTTCAACACCTGGAACTACCGTCAGCATTCACCCCAAACCCTGGATTTTAAACTCTATATTTAACCATGATGGGCCTACTTATGCATCTGTCAGTACTCATCCACAACATAGCACATAATATGTCTTTCTCCCACAACTTCTCTGTAACTTCTAATAATAGTCTTATTATAAACAGGCTAACTTGATGACCTTTTAAACGTAACAAAAACCTAAAGAGACTAGCCGGTAAGCGACCAATAGCCTACACTTCATAAACTGTGGAACTACTGCAATAGTGAATTATTTATACACATAAGTTATATGACTAAAGTATGTAAAAACACTAATATCTATGCCTTTTATACGTATCATGAAAACCTTTTAACATGAAACTGTAAATTTCAAAAACTAGCAGAACTGTGTGTCTCTCTCTCAAAACACAGTTATTGTAAATTCAATTTGTACAAGGTCAAGATGACCACCCCGGTAGTTCCAGTGTAAAGCAATGAAGCCATTCCTCTTTCACTTTGCCAATCTACTTTTGGCAATGTTATATCACTTTCTGCTCAGTGCTTAAAAAGTGCTATATAAATACTATTATTATTTATTATTATTATTATTATTATTATTATTATTATTATTATTATTATTATTACTACTATATGCTATTTAAGCTTAGCTTTGCTTTATATGGTTACTGAAACTTAAGTTAAAATACAAACCTCTCCAATCCCTATTATTTTAACTCTCAGACTGTTCTGTCTCTTAACTTCACAAATGCATTGCCTTTTAGCTTGAGGTACACCTCATCAAGCAGCAGCTGCGACAGCTGTCCACTGTATTTCAGAACTCTAATTCTGATTTGCCATTACCAACCTTTTACCACACAAACATAACTTAGCAGGTATCAAGTGGAAAAACAATTTTCCACTACCACACTCATTATCAACCATTTCTAATATCTCGATCAGGTGAGACCAAGACATCCAACACAACACTTGCAGCATTAAACATTTCCCAAAAGTTTTTCAAACTGAAATATTTTCCAATATTTTTCCCATTTTAAAAGTCAACTTCAACCATTGCTTGGCCATTTAAAGGTAACAATTTAACTCAGACATACATCCTCTGTCCCTGACCAGCATCCACACCAAGCATTCCATTGCTATTTTTACATGGGGCCCCCACTCACTCTCCTGTGCACACAGACACACACACACAGACACACAGCCTCTTCTTCTCAGTCACAAACTATGCAAGTGTGCCAGTATATGCAATCTTTTACAAGCACTCTACCATGTACTTCTAGTACTTAACTCTACCAACAACATATACTACACAACTATGATACTTCCACACAACAATACTTTATACTCTATTTCAACTTTACATCCACAACTTTTACACAGAATTATTACACATTATTCCAGGCACCAGGCCTCAACACTTTTCTCTTAGTCAACTATCCACTTTTGTCTTGAAGTGATTATTCCATGCACATAGTATTACAATCAATCAGACCTCTTTCCCTTAGAGTGTCTCCCATGCACATTTTATTACAATGAACTTAGACAACTTTCTCTTAAAGTGTCTCCCATGCACATAGTATTACAGTTAACTTAGACAACTTTCTCTTGAAGTGTCTCCCATGCACATAGTATTACAATTAACTTAGACAACTTTCTCTTGAAGTGTCTCCCATGCACATAGTATTACAATTAACTTAGACAACTTTCTCTTGAAGTGTCTCCCATGCACATAGTATTACAATTAACTAAGTTAATTTTTTTGATTTTCTCTTGCAAGTGTCTCCCATGCACATAGTATTACAATTAACTTAGACAACTTTCTCTTGAAGTGTCTCCCATGCACATAGTATTACATTTAATTTAAAGCCTTACCCCACTCCGCAGTATTTAATCACTTTGTCTTAAGTTTAGATTCTTAATGAAAGATTCTTTGACTGGAGGACTTATAAGTCAAGACAACTAGCTCAGAGCACAGTCTGGTCAGAGAAGATTAGCTGCTATTTAAGCAAAAGTTGCTTACTTTATTTTAAATGGCGCCTCAGCTTTTCTCCCCTGACCACCTGGACGACAGCCGTCTTGTCCTTATTGTTTTTTGTCCTTTCCCAGGTCTTATTCGTGGTCGCCAATTATGTGGTGTCAAATTATAATTAACTGATTCAAACTCAGAAGAATTGTGACAAAACAACAGGATACTGCAGAAGGTGTAGCTTTAATCCAACACAGAGCATAGGTTCATGAAGCCAGCTGCTTCTGACTTTCTGTACATGGTTCTTATACCTTCTCATGTAGCATCACTTGTTTGTGTGAACTCAGAATAGAACAGAGCTCCTATGTCCTCCTTACCTCTTTTGGTAATACATATGTGCCTAGGTATTTATTCTATTTCTACAAAAGACCTTTGACCTGAGCTGAACAACTGCTAGGGATGTCCAATCTCTCCTATGCATTCATATCCTGATAGGTAAACCTCTGGGCCCCCAAGCTTATGCTATATTTACCCCTGCTCTTTTCACCAAACAGAGGTTACACATTAGCCCAATGTATAGAACATCTTTTAGCACAACTACAGAATATCTTATCAGGAAACTTACAAAAAATCACCACAACATTACTCCCTTCTGATTCTCACTATACTCTTGGTAAAGAATAAAGTTCTGTGAGTCACTTCCAACGCACAAATGATGTTCTCTTGTCTCACACAAAGATATTGTCCATTGTCCTCCATCATGAAGCAAACCTCCGGAACAGGCTCAATTTAAAGTTTAGCGGTCTTGCCCAAGTCCCCTGGGACAACTCTTGCTCTATGCTAAAATCTGCAATTTAATAGGACTACCCAGCGAGGGAAATCCTGTATAATTGACCTTGCATTCTTGAGCCAAGTCAGCAAGCAATAAAGAACGGTAAAATGTTAAGGTGGGACCTTAAATGCTTGAAGGGACGATCTATAATAAGGGAATAATGGCTATACTCATTTCATATTCTCTGTGAAACCAAGGTCAGTGCGTTTGGCCATTTAATAGCCCAGTATCCAGCACAGCCAGAGAGAATTTGGGGGAATTAATGTCCTTTTAATCAGAGCTGCTGTGATGACCCATTGTTGCCAGTATTTTCTTTAATTATTGTCCTTTGTAGATCTGTCATTAAAATATTTCTGATGTATTTCTTCCCTATGTTTCCCTCTCTCTCTCTCTCTCTCTCTCTCTCTCTCTCTCTCTCTCTGTCTATGTGTGTGAGGAGGGGTTTATGTATGTAATGTACTGAAGTAATGTCTCTAATGGCTTATATAGTGAACAACAGACACTTTCACTCAAATCATTTCTTGCCTCATCATTTCCTGCTGGTTTGCACAACCAATGAATGTAGACATCAAACTGTTATCAGCATGAGACAATCATTTTATCATAGTTTATTATTTTTTTAAAGAGGCTCTCGCTGCTAAATTGCCTTTAACTGCAATATTCTACATTCTTTCAGATCAACAGATCGATTAATTCAATAATTTCCCTCTTCACATTTCCCACCACATAAACACTGCCGTTTTGATTTTGAGTCCATGTATACTTTCACAGGAAGAGATCACTTTTCATGTGTGGGTGTACTTTTTCAGTAAATCAACACAAATTAAACCACATGGGGAATGTATAAGAAATCTGGCAAATAAAAGACATTAAATAAAATAATAAATTTGGCATTGGCATAACTCACGCTGGCATTGTAACCTTACTCTTTCTACAGTGACAGCAGCCAGCCATTCTATCATGGTGTGGTGGAGGCCATTCACTCTTCCCAGTTCTGAGTATTATATGAGTGATGTCGATATTGATCGCGCCATTGAAAGTCCATGTTCAATGTATGTGTGGTTTCACAAGGCAGAAGCTCTTTTATTTCTTCAAGCAAGATGTCTTTTTAACTGGACCTTGAAAGTTATATTCATGATCATTCCAACTTCTTAGTGTTTTTTTATCCAAAGAAAAAAAAGCCATTATCCTTAGATCTCCTAAGATAACATTTAGTCATGCTGCTCGTTTCAGTAGCTACCATTTTAGCCACAGATGAGCCCAATCTGAGTGAGAGTTTTTTAATTGCTTTGAAATATTATCAATTATCTTCCATTACCTCGCTGGCGTGTTCCAAAAAATGCTGGAATGTATTCTGCATGTTTTACTTTCATTGCTATATCAATTGTTTTTTTTTATTATTTATTTTTTAAGAATTCATCTTGTTTTGTGGTGGTTGTGGGGGTGGGAGGGTATGTGTGTGTGTGTGTGTGTGTGTTAGGAAACGTGTAATGGTGGCTGATTCAACCCTAGCCAACCACAACCCCTGCCATTGTCAATACTGCACAATGGATAGGGAGATAACAGCAAAATGCAAATGTCAGAGGAGACTGCAGACAATACTGTTGGCAAGGATGAAATGTAGTCCTCCTGGGAGTTTGCTCTCTCTATCCAAGCCTGAGACTTGTCCTGCCAGGAATATCCAGTAGGTTGGGTATGGTTGGAAAGAAGCACTTTTACTCTTACTGAAATATCTCAGAATTCAATCTTACATTTATGGGATGTAAAATCGAGTGGATTTCTCTTCCATGGGGGTTCTTTCCATCCCCTCCTTTCGTCCTCCACTCTCCTTCCCTGAAAAACCGTCTTTACATAATTTAAATGACTCCAAATTGCCGTGGTCTTATTAAAGGACCATTGTCACATGATAGGTGTGTAATTTTGATCCACAAGTAGAAAATGAAAGGGAAATAGATTCAGATTTCTCTCCTTGGTCGCACACATACACACACACACACAGCTATTACGAGTGTATGGGGGAAATAAAGTGGATCTGACAACCTTAAATTAAATGCCAGGCTCCGCACGCGTCCGCCGGAGAAGAGAGGGCACCTCGGACAAGAACCTAATTAGACATTCTTACGGTTTGTAATTTTCTCTCTCCCAAGTAATTCTTTCCCAAACAGATTCATTAGATCCTGATTAACAGCATGCAAAAACAGTTTGGCTAAATTCATAAATGCACTGCATCGAGATCCATCTTTAAAAGGGTATTTCATTCCTTGCCAACATGAATTTCCATTTGCCTTTTATTCCCCCCACAGCTCCCCTCTGCCAGTGCCCTGCCATACTCTGAACCAGGAGGTGTCTGGAAAACATTTTCAGTGAGAAGTCAGTAATAGCCTGGGCTTAGCTGATCACGGCGTGCTGTGTTTTGGTGACTCATCCTTGTTCACCACACAGTCCCCCCGGCTGCGTAACATGAAGAATGCTAATTAGGTTTTATCCATCTTGCTACACAAACTGTTTGGTCTGAGTGTGCCACAGGACTGCAACTAGTGTCTTAACATTGGGCTTGTTGGGGCTTTTCCGGTTTGACTTGCGGCTAGTTGCTCTCCGTGCCTCCATACACAAACATCCCGCTTGATAAAGTAGATGCCTTTGGGGTTGGCGTGAGAGGCCTTTTCCATCAGATTTGTGGTCTTCTGAAGAGGATCTACGATACTGACATATGTCCTGTGATCCAGAGACTCCCAGACGTAGAAAATATGGGACAATATTTATTAATAAAACACATTATTTGTTGGGATCAGCACGGGCAACAGTGGCCATAAAAGAGAATGATTGACTGTGCCGCCCTAATAAATTTCACCTTGTGTGTTGCAGCGCCTCTCTGTAGTAAATGGGCCTGGCATTATAAGGGGGCTGTGAAGCGCCGTTTCTGCTGCGGCAACCAAGTCAGCCCAGCTACGCACACACAGCAGAGTGCCGACGCACACTTCTATGCATATTCTTTGGCTTGACAAATAACAAACCTGCAGAGCCTAATGTGACAACGCCGCCGTATTCATCAAAGTGTCTGCTCCGTGAGGAAATCTGCTAACGAGGTCGGCGTGAGTCTGAAAGCGCCGCTGCGTCACTATCCCGGACACGGGAGCCAGCCATACCTTTTGATTACCGAAGGTGTGACAGTTCCTCTGCATGCCAGGGAAGACCGCGCTGTCATTAGTGCTTCCATTCTGCAGAAATGCACTGGTTCGCCGTCAACAAAGAGAGACTAGTCTGCATTCGGGCCTCATATGGTCAGTGTCTTGGGGCTCGATGAAGGGCATCTGGTTGCTGGAATGCATTACATTTTCAGTAGCTGTAACTTGTTGTGCTTTTTCTACCTGGGAGGTAAAACTATATATTTGTGGTGTTTTTACCGCAATAGCTGCATACAGCTAGCAGCACAAGCTCAGTACTTTACTCTTATATTCTTATATTTATCCTTTATTCCTACAACTAATCTTAATGTGAGACTGGCTTAAAAGATGGAGTAGCAAAGTCAATTAAAGTATACAGAAGACTTCCCAAGACTTTTGATGTACAGTAATGCAATTCTAAGAGAACTTTTAGTTCTGCAGATAGCAGTTCACAGTAGGGTGAATACCTCTGTGATCTGCAGTGGAACCAGTAGGAACCGTTCCAAGGAGAGCCACTCCTTAGCTAGCCTCTCTTGCCAGCATGCTGTATAGTGCAAATGGAAGTAGGAGCAATGAAGTAGATAATAAAAGAGATTTGCAGCAGATGATGCCACACTAAATAATATTAAGTGAAGTAACCCCCATACTCTTGGCAAAGAATTCACAACTGCTTAGACCAAAATTGGTTTCTGTCTTTATACAGGAAGGTCTTTATACAGGAAAGGGAGTTCCCTGCAGTTATCTGAGCATTTATGATTATGAAGGTAAAACTTTATGGTAACAAATTAGCTTAGTGATTGTATTTGCCATATGAGTATGACTGTTTATGTACCTCATTTTAAGTATGTTTTAAGTATTAACGTTTTATTAAGCCTGTATTGTCCATTAAATATTCACTGTTTATTTGGTTAAAGTAAAAAAAATGGATTGATCACAAAATACTTTATAGGTAGGTTGTTAATTGAAGATTATTGCTTACAATGTCCTTTAAGCCCAATGAAATAGTGAAAATACAGTATCAAGATGAAGAGGTCAAGAAACTTCACATAATGGGTTCACCACACAAATAGAACTTTTCAGGTGTTGCGTGGCAACGTCTTACTTGCTGACTTTCAGTTTCAACGAAATTCTATTGAGCGAATGGACTACTTGCGGAATGATATGAAAGACGTAAATCAAAAGCACAAAACCCATTGCGATTGACAGCGGTCATTATATACATTGCAGCGGTAATTCTATAGTTCTAATAGACCTCTGAACGTTGGGAAGGCCCATTCATGTGAATGGAACTTTCTGCAGCACTCTGAAGAGCCGTTTAAGTAAGGGATAATGGACGACACGGTGGTCTGTTCACAGAAGTTAATGCACGGTCGAGGTTGTAAAACGGCCCGATGTGAAGCGGAGGGCCGTTTAAACCTCGTAGTGCATTAACTTCTGTGTACAGACCACCGTGGAGTCCATTATCCCGCTTATTCCACTGTTGCCACTTGCGTTGTGTTCATTTCCTGTTACAATTTAAACGTTTTAATCGCTAAAACTGTCTTGTTTGTAGAACTAATTTCTTCCGACACATATCAACTAATTTCTCAACTCACAGGACAAACTGCCGTTACTAGTTCTAAATGGATGGTTGCTCTGCGCCAAAGGCCAGTCGTTAGTTCTATCTCTCCGTTGTCAAGCGGGGGTATCCAAGATTCTGATGAACTTTAGCTTTGAAACATCGCTTTTACTTAGCCTGCTGTCATCCATCTAGCTAAAAGCCACCTCCGTCATATGCTACAATGTTGCAATGTTCTGAACATCTGCATTTTACAGCTCGGATGCAACGTGACAGTTAATTTAAACTTCACAACGAGTTCGAACGAATTAATATACAAGTGTGATACGGCCAAAAAAATGGATCTACTTCATAGGTGTGCAGATAACATACGGTTAATGGTCGTTCTAAATTACGTAGGACAATGGGAAATTCAACCAAGCAGTGGAATAATAATCTATGTTATTCATAATGTGTTTTTTTTTTTTTAAAACCTACAGCCTTGTGCTATATATCAGCTGGTTATACATGACTTACCACTTTATTACCATATGTTGCCTACTAAACTGTTCCCAACAGGGGTAACTTTCTTGAATTTCCCCTTGGGATCAATAAAGTATCTATCTATCTATCTATCTATCTAACTCAAACCTTGTGGTTCCACAGACCACCAGCACTCCTCTCCTGTGACATAAAATGTATGGTTCTCATTATGACTGCTGAGGGTCCCGCCGATTGATCTCAATTTACAGTATCCCGTTTTAGACATAACCACAGATTCTGGGCATGTTGAATGCTCACGTGTAAATTTAATTTTTTCCCCCCATCGATTTCCACTTCAAAGAAAGTAGGCTAAGGGTGTGTGTGTGTGTGTTGATATTTCAGTGTTCACTACACAAATGCCTCCACTGAGCAGAGCAGTCCAGTCATGATGAAGACGGCTTCTCTGCCCACCAAGGCCACATGCACAATGCACATACATATGATCCTGACCCCCCCCTAGCCCTGTGTCACTGGCGCCAATGAGGAGTAGTAGTAGTACTATGGGCCTTCTGCAGCACAAACCTTGAAAGCTGTGCACTCCTTAAATATGTGAGATATGATGCCCTTTAAGCATTCCCCGCTCCGAGTATTTAAGAATGTTATCTGTGAAGCACAGATGTCCCGAACATCCCAGTGGAATTGGCTTGCAATTTTCCCTCCTAATTAAAAATTAATTAAATTCAGCCCGACACTGGGCTTGGCAGAGAGTGGTTAAAAAGTGTACTATCCACTGGAAGCAAAAAATTATTTATTCACTCAATTATGTAAAGCAGCAGCAGGTCTCTCTCTCCCCCTCTTTCTAATCACCTGCTCTTCGATGGAGACATCCAACTAGTAGTGGCATGTGGACTCAACAGTTGTCTTTTGCTCAAAGGAAACAAATTGTTAGTGTGTGTGTGTGTGTGTGTGTGTAAGAGAGAAAGAGAGAGAGCGAGATAGATAAAGAGAGAGAGAAGTGTGTGTGTGTGTGTGTAAGAGAGAAAGAGAGAGAGCGAGAAAGAGAGAGAGAGAGAGAGAGTGTGTGCGTGTGTGTGTATGTGCGTAAATTTGTGCTTGTTCTTTCATTATTTTTTTCTCTAATGTTTGTCTTTTTAAAGATATATTTATTTGCTTGGCATGGCCCAGCAGCTGCAATCTGCATGCTCCTACAGTCCTGTCCACTTTCGGTCATATGGAGATGAGCGCCATTCATCAATGGTCTTTAGCCCCACAGCAGGGGACGACATAAGGTTACATTTGTAAATGGATTAACACCTCCCCCTGCTACCCTAGCCCCCGAATTAGCATGCCTGCTAATGCACAGGCTTTGATTTGGATAGTGGCTGGAGCACAGACCGAACACAAAAACACCAGAGAGCACCTGTAGCTGTTAGAGAAGAAGGTAATAACAGTATAAACTAGTGAATTGTCACTGAGATGAGAGAGAGAGTGTGGGAATATGTGTATAAATTAAATAGAGGAAAGAAAAATCTGTTTTTATTTCATGATTTAAATGTATTTGCTACAGCGAATGGATTGAAATTGCTGCCTTATGTCAAGGACACCACCACAGCTAGGCAGTTTGAGCATTATGTGTGTCCATTCAGATGCAAGTGGAACAAAAACATAAAGAGTACTGGCATCCATATCTAGCTAAGTGCATTTTTTTCACTTTGAAACAGCTGTGAAGCTCCATTTGTGGGGGAAAAAAAGAAAGAAACAAACAATCAAAACAAAATAATCCAGTCCATTCCAGCGCTAGTACCTTAACAAGTGTGAGGCAGTTGTGCGCTTTGAGTTTAGTTTAGCACTTTTGGGTCCATACCTCTGGGGAGCAGGGACTTCATGCGGAGAGTCGGGCTACCAGCCCATCTCATAGCACCGAGATTGCAAGCAAAAGCAACTCTCTACCACCACCACTAACACACACACACACACACTGAGAGGAAAGAAAAGTGGAGCACCAACCGTGGGCTTCTGGCTTCATTTTAAAAGCAAATAGAAAATTGCACCCACTGTGTCTGCTTGAACACCAGCACCACTCGAGAGTCTCCCTGTTTGAAAGCACACGCTACCTTCCTTTCACAATGCATAAGGTTCACGCCACACAATCCTGTTGTGGGACCCCCACGACTGTAACAGACCGTGCAGAGACTTCACAAATACAAATTGTATATGTGAGGCTCTTTTGTGCAGAATTGGAGCTCGCTTAAACAGCCTAAATCCAAAGTTAACAGTTGGACCCACATATAAAATAGTGCTAGACATGAAATAATATTTACTTTTGCACAGTTTTAATGCAATACACAAATACTGTACACACAAAGAAACCCTTTCTCATATCTGTCTTTTCTTCTTGAGGCTTGAGAAACTCCTTCCTAGGGTTTTCAGGCATTCAGATAGCTGTACCTGATTCAAACAGAACTAAATGCCTTATTGTGAGCATGTGACTAGTGCAGTGCTGCCATGTGCAGTGCTGCGTGTGCTGGGCTGGAGGCTGGCAATTCTCTGATGTGTGTCTGCTTGTAAGTAGAGACAGGTTCTCTGTGTGTCTGCCGCTGGTCAAATCATAGCACTGGCTCTAAGCTGTGGCCAAGTCAAGAGGTGGAAATCAGGGTTCCCACTCTAAGTCAAATGTAAAATACCATGACTTTTCCCTGGCTTTCCCTGACAAAAAAATGAATTTCCATGACTTACTATACTATTTACTAATGTATAGCTTTCAAGAATATTTTATTTTTTAGATTAAGAGATGAATAAATGGGCACTGAATAAACAAAGTTGGGATACTCAAGGAAAGCAAATTACCAGATATGCACCAGTTTTGCGTGGAAATATTTGTATTAATGTATTTTGGCAAGTAAATTTTAAACTGCTACATCAAAATTCTCTGATATTCCATGACTTTGCCACAAAAATTATAAAAATTCCCTGACTTTCCATGTCTGGAATAGACTTTCCAAAATTCCATGACATTCCAAGTGTGTGAAATAGGACTCTGCAAAATAATGGGAGCAGTTTTGTGTGTGTGTGTGTGCATGGCCACTATACCTCTGTTTGCATTGAGGGCCTCTGTGTTAGAACACTTCAGCACCATGGACAGCTCCACGCACAAGCTCAGCTTTATCGGCGAGTGCTTTGCCTGATTCAAAAGTGCCTCTGTGTGTGTGTTTGTGTGTAAAGGTCACACACATTTGCCTCTGTCTATGGCTACATTATTAAGCAACCTATAGCAAAGGCAGCAGGTATTCCATGACAAAGACCCCACCAAGAGTCTCAATTCCCTTTAACTCTGACCTTCTCTCTCTGTGGCAATAACATAGGCGATGTTGCTGCGACTCCTGCTAAAAAAACAGGGACAGGATCGAATGTGCTCGGTACTGCATTTCACACTGATGGTGGGTGGTAAGAGACATTGTGCCGCACACTGGCACTCTCTCTACGGACTCACAAGGAACTGTTGAAAGCCGGCCTACCACCCACATGACATGGAGAGGAATTAAGAGTTCTGCTTTAATATGGACAAAAAGACCGTAATAGCCCTCTGAGTTGTTTCTGCCCGCGGACCTGTGCACAAATAAAGTTGCTGTAGGATAACTAACTGCCCCCAGTTAGACGAGCCCTATCCTGTGCCCCATATAGTGAAAGTCTACAGCCGTGCCAATGCAATTATGCACTGGGTTCTATTATCCAAATTAATTGACTGTGTTATTTCAAATGGTTAGTTACAGTAAGGTTGTCCTTGCAGATTGAGCGGCAAGCTGGCCAGGTGTGTGTTCATGTGTGTCAGTGCAAGATTTGATGGCTCGGCGGCGCGGCTAAAATCGTAGGGCAGGATATTAATCATTGTCGAGGTGAATCTGGCTACAGCAGCACCCGGTGACTCGAATCGTCACCGGTTTAATTACTAATTCCGTCCCTGACGTTTCAAATCAGTTCAGTACAGGAGAAACACTTGTCATTTCCTTTTTATTCTCTCCTCTACCTCCTCTGCTCTTTGCTTTTTTCCTGAGCAGGTCCCCATATACCCGAAAGTGTTTATCACAGTTCCACTCTGTCCCCAGTGGTACTCCTGCGCTCCCCGTCACAAAAATGCTGGTCGGTGGCCAGAGCGGCAGATTATGCTGACGCGTTTAATGATCCACAGGTGTGTACCCTGTTGGGCAGTTAGGACACACCTGCCCCTGTTCCCCAGTCTGCTCACAGGCATACATCACCTGCGGCTGCTGTGCCCACACACCTACACAAAAACACATGGCGAATGAAAAGGCGCACTTTGCTGATGCTCACTCATATTTGCTTTGTACTAATGGCTGGCCAACGGCTCGAACATATGCTGTTATCAGGGGTTAGCATGTTGTTGGGTAAACAGGATCATAGTTGAGCCGACAGTGACTGGCAGCAGTGATTAAACGGAGAAAAAGCCACACCACTCCAACTGATTAAATAAGATAAGGTTACAGGCACAAAAGGTCTAGTCTGGGTAAATAGGCACCACTAGAGCCAAAAGGCAAGTACAACGCGAAAACACTCCCACCATGATTCCAAGCTAGGGAGGCTATTTTCATTTTTTGGGGGGGGGTAAAGGCTTCCCAAGTACAACTTAATTGGCATGAATTAATAATGCCACTTCAAACAAATGTAAATTCATTTAGTTTAATATTCTTTTCTTCTGATAAACGGCTTGTAGGTATTGCCATTGCAACATCTTTGCATTTTACCAGTCACTCTGACCCCCACATCCCCCTACCCTAACGCTATCAAACAAAACGCTGGTAGCCTTAAGGGAGAAGCTGTGCAATCTCTTGTTTCTGACTTGCTGTAACTCTCTCTCTCTCTCTCTCTACTGTTACTTTTTTCATTTAAATGCAGTATTTACATAATGAACCATTCCTGGTCAGGTAATTGCACTGAGATGGTAAGACGCAGAAGTACCCAAAGTTTAGAGTCAATGCCAGACGGCACAAAAGCAAGGCGAACAAGCAACAAGAAACTGCTCATAAATGCAAGCAATTGGTGTTCCCCTTGAGACCTGAGCGTGGGTTGCTTTAGCATACATAAAATATTACCACCCCCCACACACATACACACACAACACAACACCCCTCCCCCGCACAGAAAAAAAAAAAGAAACAGCAAGGAAGCATAGGGGTATATGGCTGCCAGAATATTCTGGCTGATGAAAACCCGGGGAAAATAATATTTGGGCAACTGACAGGTTGATGTGAGCAGCAGTGTTGGGGCAGAGCACGGAGGTCCCTGTCTTTTGAAATTCAATAAGATGCGTTTGAAAAAGCAAGCTGTCACAGGTAACTACACTTGTGAAAGCAACGCGAGGGAACTGATAAAAGGAACGCGATGCCCATCCCCAAAGGTGACACTTATGAGGTCTTTTAGCACAGAGAAATAAAAGTGCTCCAACACAGGACTGCACAGCCCCACACTGCAATACAAACACTTTGATCTGCAAGGTAATTTTCTTTGGGGAGAAACACACACACACACACACACACACACAAAAATGTAGGAAACTTTTTTCTCATGGATGAGGTGACAGAGGATTCAAACGAGAAAACAAATATATATATATATATATATATGTATATATATATATATATATATATATATATATATAAAAGATAAAAACAAAACAAGAGAACAAAACAAAAGCAAGAGATGGACACCTGGTCTGGTTAAAGGGCCTGGTTGGGTTTTTTGACAGAGATGCTGTAGCCATAGGAAGAATATATAGAAGAATATTATAGAAGAATTTGATTCAATACCCCAAATCTGTCACTCTTCTCTTACTAGAGGACTGAATGTCACTGAGATGGTTAAAAATATTGCCTTTTCCCCTCCCTGCCTGCAATTTATGCATGTATGTTTGATATGAAATTTATGAATGTCATGGCCTTTAAAGGATATTGCTCATTATTGAACCAGGCATTAGCAGGGTTTAAAGGGGTAATGGGAGAGGGAAATTACTCTCTCACTGGCTACAGCTGCAGCCTGGATCAGACACCCAAATCTGATAATGTGGCTTTAGAGACACAAACTCAGAGCTGGGATTCTTTTGATGATGATGATAATGATGATGATGAGAATGATGATGGCGATGAAGATAGAGATAAATACATCATCATTAATGATAATAAGATGTCCTTTCTATTTTGGAGTTATGTAGACTATGTTCTTTACCAGTACAAAAAAAATATTCATGTCCTAAGAAGACCCTACTGAGGCAAAACAGAAGAGGAGAGAACCATTACATTGCAGTACCTAAATTGGGTCTTGTAGATCAATAAGAATGCCCTGAATTGTAGTATTGGAGTCATATAAAACTGGCTTCTCTCCTGCATAGGAACTCATTCATTTTAGTATTATGGAAAAAGTGTTAATTCTTAATCCATCCTTGAATTTTTAAGTCACATTCTTTCACAACTTGATGAATGTGGTGTCAAACTTTGCACTGCAAAGTGCTGTTTTACTGCTTTCAGGAGAGAAATGGAACAACTGGAACAAATCAGTTGTGTCGTCAATTCACTTAAGAAGTGTACACCAAACACAACAATAAAATCAGTCAGAGCAAATGGTAATAGCAAAGGCCTGATAAAACAATAACAATAAATTAATACATTTTTGTTTCCCAAAATGTAACAAAAGATGCACTTCATTTGGATTACAAGATTTAAACAAAATAAATAAATCAATAAATAAACTATTACATTTAAAATACATCTTGAAAAGCCACACATATCCGTTGTCAATAGTATTTCTCCTATTTCACACACTTGCTTACTCCTTGAATGTTATCCATTGGCCTAAAGTGTTGTCTAGTCAAACTTCATAGGGCCCACCTACATGTACCCCATCAAATTATCATGATGATTATCATTATCACAATTATTATTTTGTTATATTGTTATACATGCACTTTCACTTCAAAGCAGTCAATGTTTAAAGTGCTAACATTGTTCACAAAAAGTTTGTGAAAACATGCACATCAGTGGACTGCTTTACTAATGTAAGATATAATAATTACAATAGTTAATTGCTTTTGCATGGTTGCATGATGCTTGCATGAGAAATACTTCTCAAAACAACAGCAACTATATGGGTGCTATTGTTTTAGAATGTTTCCCTCATGTAAGCAATGCATCATACACTGGTAGGCAAATGGAGAAAAAATGTACATGCTTTTTAAAGACATTTCATTTGAATGCCTGAATGTAAGGATTCAGGAAACATAATACCAGCTTTCATGTATGGTAAACGGCGGAGGAGATAAGCGTAAATCTTTGGTCTGGAGATCTTTAATAGGAAGACTAAGGCTTGTGGCCACGCTATATTCAAATTTGACTACTCAGACTGAGGCCTAATCAATGCTAGGCAGTGTTATACAGTCTCTGCTCTGTTTCTATGGAAGTTGCAAGAATCCACGTAGTTCTATTAAATGCCGTTAAATAATTAAATAGCCTTCCGACAGGTTGAAGCGGAGCTTTGCTACCAACGTTATCGGGTAGTTTCAGTTTCTGTCGCGCACACGGGCACACGCATGCATTGAATGAACGCTCATAGACTTAATTGTACGGCTCTATGTTTAATGACATCGAAATAGCATTTCATCCTGAAACGTTTGTTTTCTTTTTCTGTCAGTCCGCGGTTCCTTGATCAATTGCACGGCTCCGCGGACCAGCAGTCTCCACGTTGCGGACCGGTGCTGGTCCGCGGCCCATAGTTTGAGAAACGCTCGTCTAGTGGTATTATAGGCTTCCTATCTGCCTAAGGGGATGGATTAACATGCATCAAAAAGTCCTGTCAAGTGCTATACGCCATACCTCTGTATTACTCATTCAGATTGATCTGTTTCAGTCTTGACGGACTTTCAAAAATCTAAAATGTTCATAGACACAAATCACTAAGAACAAACAACAAGAAAGCTGTGTTTTCTAGCAGTTGTGAGGTTATATATTATTTAATATGTGTTTTTCCCCCTGAAAAAAATGTTGTCATGTTGAGTAGCAACAAGTGATTGGTTAGATAACATCAATAATGTGTGAAGAACAAATCACCTGTGACAAATTGACAAATCACCTGTAACAAAGTAACAAATCACCTGTAACAAACAAGTGTTTCCATCTTATTTCACATGTCATTTCTTCACTTCCTTTGCCTTTACAATGTAAATATGTTGAATAAAAGGTCATTCCACATTGTATGTAACATCACATCAGAAATGTTCTACAGCACTAAGTGACAGATGCCTTCAACCTAAGCACAGTCATCGGTTCATATCTATACACTAAAACCCTTTTCTGCTCAATGGTTAACAGAGATGCTACCGGAGAAGATGTTAAAACGTCTGGGTTACCGGGTAACCACGGTTCCTCGAGTGAGGGAACGAGACGCTGTGTCGAAGACGCTATGGGAATGAGTCCCTTTAGGACGACCTACTGAAGCTAACACCAAAGAGCCAATCACTTGGCTCGAGGCACACACGCCCTAGTCCCGCCCCCATGGCTATAAGTACTCGCAACCAGAGACTTTCTAATGTGGAGACACAGCACTCAAAAAATACTCCATAGAAATGCATGGGGCTAGTTTGTCACGCCAATATGGCCGTTGTCTACACATATCCCACCCCTTCCTCGGCAAAACGTCACACATTGAGCCAATCATGTGGTGTGATGTGAATACATTGAGCCAATCATATGGTGTGTTGTGAAGATATCGTGCCAATCATGTGTTGTGATCTCGCCGCTGGAGCAAGATTGGTGTCGTGGAAGCCTTGGCGACGCCAGCAGTTCGACCCAAAGACTGTGCCCGATGAGTGCCCATAAAACGTTGGTATATGGCCGCCGAGTGGAGGGACTTGCCTAAAAGGACTTTGTCGCAACGTGCCTGTGTACTTCCTTAACTATTGCTTCAGCGCGACCAAAAAAATGGAAGCGCACGGCAATGCGGCACAGCATCTTGTTCCCTCATTCGGGGAACCGTGGTTACCCGGTAACCCAGACGTTCCCCTTCATATCGAGACGCTGCGTCGAAGACGCTATGGGAATGTTGTAGCACCGCGCCCTGCGCACCCTCTCTCCGGAGGCAACACAGTCCACTACTTTTGTATGGGCCTAACCAACCCAGCTAAATCCCTGTCGAAGCCACACTGAGCACACTATGAGCAAGCGGAGCCTTCGATACATCCAGATTATAAAAACGAACGAAAGTGCTAAGAGGAATGTTTGGTTATTCCCCCGTGGCTTTTTGCACAGAGGGAAGACGCTAGTACGGGCTGAGGCCCCTTTCACGTCAGGGGCGGTGAGTGCAGGGGCGCAACCTGAATTCGCGTCTCACCCATCCTCTGCCTGTTGTAAGCCTTGGTGGGTGGAAACCGCGGGGAGAGGGCCCGGGCCGTTGCCCGCTGAAGTTAGTGTTCGAAGCCGAGGAGCGTGAGGTGGCCGAGTGAGAACGTCTCTGTATCGCTCCACGCTGCTCTGCTTCCTGGTGGACAGTGGAATGAAGACGACGAGGAAGCACGTGCTAGTACGCCGCTGACTGCTTCTGAGTCGCCTCAAACTTCTCTGTCAGCACTGGAAAAAAGGGGCTTTGGTTTCCGCCTCGGCTAGCTTCTCCAAAAAACGGTCATCGATCCGAGATGGAGCTGGCGGGGCCAAGCCAGGTCCAAAAAGGAGGCGTGGCTTGAGCACGTCGTAGAATTCCGCTTCCGGATTTGGCCTCTTGTGGCATTTTGGCTCTGGTGACGCAGGAGGCTCCCTGTGTGGATTTAGCTCGTTTGTCTCCCCCTCCGACTCCTATCCGGAGTGGAAGGGGGAAAACGTTCTCCTTGCTCGAACATGAACACCCCCTCCAAGTCCTCATTTCTCCGTAGTCGAGAAAGACTACGGAGGGCTTGATGAACTGGGGAGGGTCAGCGTCCGCTGGCCTCAAGGGGGGAGTGTGGTCGCGGCCAGGGTCCGATTTCGCCTCCTCCTCAGAGTTGTTATCCGGAGGGAGCTCTGAAGGAAACAGATGTCTTCGGTCCCGAAGAGTTTTCCCCGCCATGGTATCGCAGTGTGGGCAGTCCGCCTTCGACGAGAGTGTTAGCACCGCGTGAATAAAACCCAAGCATCCCACGCACGTGTTGTGAGTGTCAGGGGGAGAAATGACGGTGGCTCTTTGGTGTTATACAGCTTCAGTAGGTCGTCCTAAAGGGACTCATTTCCATAGCGTCTTTAACGCAGTATCTCGTGACCGATATGAAGGGAAACCACAAAGTCTCTATCTAATCAGATCAGATCCTGGGAAAGGCGAACCAAAAGGAAATAGGCTGCAAAACATCCAATTAGTTAAAGATCCAGTTTTAATGGTGAACTGCTCACCTTTACCTGTACATAATCAAAAGATCATCAATCTCTAGCCATCCTCAAATTCATCTACTAACCTCTAGCACAGAGTAAGGCTTTGTTTTTTAATATTCCTACTCAACTTGGGACTTCCATAAATCCCAGTCCAATAGCTCCTCCTTTCATTTGCACTGTTTGTTTGCCAAGCTAGTCCCCTGCCATTGCCATCTGCACTGCCAGGAGCAGCAGATAGCCAGGGGTACTCAGAGACTGCAGGGCACAACACTTACAGGACTCGCTGGCGCCCCAGGCACCTCACATGTAAGAATGATGAGCATTTGGATGACAGTGGCACATCAGAATATCTCCCGCAATATCTTGGCAGAATCCTGTGTGGCATTCATTTCTGATAGGGACACATCTACTTTATTATTTTAGCATTATGGCACTCATAACTATCACATTAACAATTAAATCAACAGCTGATGTTGTGCACACAGCAGATAATATAATTGTGAACTATCAGGGCAAAACATCTAATATCACCATGCCACCAACTGGATTTCATTGCAATATGAATGGCCAATAATAAATAACATGCATAAAAAAAAACATGCAACAATAACAGTAGTTTATGCAGTGATCACAAACAACTTCTGACAGTTCAATTCTCACAACAATTTTCAATAAATGTTAAGAATGTATCTGATATATATATATATATATATATATATATATATATATATATATATATATATATATATATATATATATATGCCTTATGGTTTGTATATTAGTATTTATTTATTTTCATTAGGCTATTGATTGAATTGATTTAAATGTAAAGGTGCTCTAAGCGATGCAAGCTCTACATCCTCTATAGTCTAGAGGAATATGCCTGGATTCAGGGGAAAATAGGGCAGGGAGAATGTCTCTGATTTCGAACAAAGCTTTTCTCAATAGCCAATCGTGGAGAGGTGGCAGACCTTGTGAATATGCACATGTACTGGGTGTTACCGCTGACAGCGGATTAACAACCAAAACGATGGTGTTTAGTTTGCCTTTGTAGCCATCTCTGGCTAGCCTTTGCTTAGGCAAATGAGACATAACTTCTGCAGAGGTTTAAAGCAAATGTTGTTACAAACTTCAACTTCTTCAAAAATCAACTCTAAACATGCTTCAATTATGTTTGTATCGGCAGCAATTTTACACTGGTTTCAGTAGGAACTTTTCCCCGAAAACACAACGGAAGTGAGATCAGTGGGTGTCTCTGAAAGTAGCTGTTTTCCGGTTGTGAGGTTTTGGCCCAGAAGTTCGTTCAGCATGATGCGAGCTTCTAGGTACCCAGATTACCTCCTCTATAATCGCTCACTGCAGTCTTGTGATGATCAGCCATTCCTCCCCCTCCCTCCTGTGCTGCTCCCGTGCAATTGAAACTCTCCTAAACGTGCATCTCGTCTTGCTTGCTGGAACAGTTTGTTATGTTTTTATGGGCTAGGTTTGCCCAGGTTGTTTTTGTTGCCATTTTTGGAGCCTGGACTGTCCACAGAGATCACGTTTTTTTTACAGTGCATTCAGGACACAGACAGCTAGCGGTTGGTTAAGTGATGTTTGCAGTAAGTGACATAAAATGTTTTAGCCTAAAAAACGTGGGGCATCGCTTAGAGCACCTTTAACTTTGTATTGTTGTTATTTGTATGTCGCTTTGAACAAAAGCTTCTACCATAACCATGACCGTAACCATATAATGCCAAGAAATGTAATGCAGAACTAATGCAACCCATAAGATTCTTTAAACGCCATCTCACATGAGTACAGTAGAAGGTACTTTGCTGTATACACTCTTCTAAGGCTGCAGCGGCATACAGGTGTGTAAACAGACAATACAGTCTCCAAAAATTACGAAAAATGGTCACTTACTGCAGCAGTCTCAGCCAGAGGTCCAGTATTGCTACTACTGCTGCTGCTAATACTGCTGCTGCTGCTGCTGCCCCATAGCTGGAGACTGTAACCTCAGGTTGCTATGGACCCTTTCAACAAGGTAAACAAAAACAATGCTTGAACGTTCTATTTGGGCCCCAATCTACTTCCTCTGCATTAAGATAACATATGGAATGTTAAAAAGGAAGTCTTGTGGGGCCAACTATGATGCTGATAATGGAACTCTCTTGAAAGGGTCCATACGACCAGCGAGCCAGCAAGCGAGCGGTGGAGTTGTTGACTTAGAAAATAGGGGAACAACTGAGGCAGGTAATTGTGGGTTTGAACTGTCCTTTAAGCCACTGAGCTTTCCATTAGGGGCTCATGCTGGCTAACCACAGTCTACCACTGCCAAATTGATTACTTGTTAATCAATTATTTCCTTTTTCAAACAAGCAAGCTGGCACCAGGGAGGAGATGGAATCAAAGGAAATGAGTGAAATGTTTCACGCTCACTGACATCCTAAACAGGTAGAGAGTGTAGCTCTGACAGGAAGAAAGTGTGAGCTTAACATTATGCTGGCAGGATGTGGACCCAATAAGACATAAATTCTAAATGTGTGTTTGGTTGAGATTCTACTGATAGACATGAATGACTTCTTGGGGGGATTTTTAATGGGTGGCCAAAAAAAAGCACAACAACAAAAAACAGAAAACAAAACAGAAAGACCCAGCGGGTGAGGAAGTACTGTATATCCCAAATAAGGCAGTTTAACTTTCGCAGCGAGAGAGAGAGAGAGAGAGAGAGAGAGAGAGAGATCAATGGAACCGCATGGAATATATATGGAAAAAAAAATATTCTCAAGAGTACACTCATCATATCTGTCTACCACTGGGAGGGTTGCTTTGTCGCTGTTGCTTTGTCGTACCCTCACATGATTAATAGTTTGAACTGTGGGAGTAATGAATCAATACACATCTAAATTTTATCAGTCTTTATTTTATCCAAACTGCTATGACAACTTGTCTCTGACTATAGTGTGTACAATTTTAAAAATAAAATGATTATTAATGCCAAGCAACCACACAGGGTCTGCCTTTGGCATCTTCAAATTGATTCCCATAAAAGATTTCATTCCACTCAATAATCTATTCCAGTTTCCCGCAGTCAACAAACAGCTCCCTGAGGGTTTTCGCTGTGTCTCCAAAATGCTTGGTGAGAGATTTGACTCATAAACACCAGCATGTTGCCAAGGCTCAATAATTAATGTGATTGTCCCTTTTCATGGCTGATCACCTATTGGTGGAATTTGGAGCCTCAAACATATCATTTGTTTTCCATTTCAGCCAAAACTATGAGTACAACACCTGGAAGAACACAAACAAACAAACAAACCCACCAAACTAACCAAAATTTGTAGAGAGCAATGTCCTGTGCCATAATGTCTAACATCAGTCATAACACAAGTAAAACAAAAATTTGTCTAAAACTGGTATGCTATCTGTCTTTAAAGTATTTATAAACCTTGTGAACACCACCAACACTCCAGCTGGCATTGATAAAGCCTGCTAAAGAGTTATTTTGTGACAGTTAAGGCAAAGTGCTGTGAAGGCTCTTCAAAATTGCAAAGGGTGATCCCAACCAAACAGCAAAACTACATACAGTAGTTAAACTGGCCAGTTTGCTGGATCGGCAACATGCATATTCATACAGTATGTCCCTCACAAATCCAAAAAATATAGCTGTTCAAAAAGTGGCAACCTGTTGCATAGTGTGACTTTAAAGATATAATGACACACAAAGAACTCATTTGAATCTCCAGATCCACTTTGGGGTAAGAGAGATATATAGTTTCTTTTCATTTCAGTCAATGACTTCATATGACTTCCTTCAGACTAGGTCTACAGCTTGTTACAATGAAACAGCTGAAATATGCCTGAGAGAAGTTCCATAAAAAATGGATGCTCTCTTGTTGCTTTGAGAGAACTTCTGAGGTTTAGTGGTTGTACTTGAACAGCTGTTAGAATAATTTGCAAGCAGCTCAAACCAGAGCTTTGGGGATATCGTCAACTCTGTTTCAGCGGTTGATATTTTTCTCTTTTTTAGAGGGTCATGTATTTTTCAGGGTTTTCCCTCACTCATGTCATGTCTGCCGATAACCTTGACTCTGACCAAAAAATAAAAAGTGCAGTTTTCAGTAGGCCTATACTGATGGTGTCAGGAATAAGTTTTACATATGTAAATGTACATGTGTATTTTTGGAAATGACTGGACTCCATGTTTGGACTATGGTGTAGTAGGCTACTTTATGTGCTGTGTTTTTTCTCTCTCAAATTACAGTAATGCTGACATAATCTGTAGGTCAGGATAAAACATGTTTAAGGTCTAAGTGCTACAGATCACGAAAGTTTTCTGAGATAAAGTGATAGATTATCTTCCTCTAGCCTATAGGTTAGAGTAGCCTGCTACAAATACACTAAAGACACTTTATGGACCACTTTGCACCATTATTAATCACATTATGACTGACTTCAATGTCTTTCAATTAAGACAAAAAATGAGCGTGGGCCTATTCCTGAGTATTTCTAATAGTCTTTCTAAATACAGGACAGGAGAAGAATTCACATCGTAGGCGACACAGCTGGAGGTAACTACCCACGGACCAGCAGAAAAATGTTTGGATGTTTCCATAGAACATGATCAACTATCTGCCTCTTAACAAATGATAGGTCTACGTCTGTTCTTATTCAGTGTTGATGAGGATTTTATTTTTTGTTAGTCTGTGTTACAGTCAATCTGCTGAGTTTTACCCGCATCATCCAAGCCAGTTAGAGATATACATTCAGCCGCTGCCTCTACTGCCACACCCCCTTTGCCACAACCCCTTGGTATATTCCAGAGATGCTGATATAGCGAGTATGAGAGCCTGTCTCCGCAACAGCAAGATTTGCGGTCTATCCGTGGCTCTCAGGAAGAGAGCATATCGCTTGAATACATGCCCTCTCACTTCTTTCACGAAGTGTCACTTGCTCTGTTTCGTTGCCGCGTCTCAAAATCAATAGATATCTGACGGAGCTAGGTCGCTAGATATAGCCTACGACTCGCGTCTGCCCACCAAGAGGGATAAAACAAAAAATAGAAATTAAGGCTAAGGGATTTACATGGTTTTAATAACTGAGCCTGTCTGGACGAAATGGAATGGGACTAACCTGTTATGGCAGCAAATCGGAAAGGTAACAGTTGTTTCAGGATGCCGACGTACATAGGACACATGTGTTGTAATGAATTATTTCTCATTTTGTTGCTGTCTACACCTCACATGCGTTAACGTTACACTCACACCTGGAAAGCCGTGCTGTGTGATAACTATGTGGAATGTAAATGTAGAGTGTAACAGCAGTATTATAAAAAGGTCATGGTCCATCTTTAACGATAATACATCTGAAATATACGACGTTTCCTTCGAATGTATGTAGGCTATGTTAACGTTTGACTTCTGCAATACCTGGTGAACGCATTTGTCCCATGCCTTTTCGCGCCTTAATTAGGCTACTTCTATGTTACATGTTACATTCATCTTGAGGGCAGGTGACATAAGTGAACACGACAAGTGAATAAACTAGACTAGGCTACTCGTTCTTGTGCCGACTGTCCATCTAGGTAGGCTATTTTCATGTGCTCAACACACTACATTATTGCCTTTAGTCATTTTTGAAATGTATAAGAAGTAGTCTAACAATGTTTTTTGCCGGCGATCAGTATTTTAACCTAATGTGCAGCTATGTAGCCTATATAACATCCAATATTCGAGGTGTGTTTGCAACGTGAGAAAAAAAAGAATTAGTGTTTATACAGGTTGTAATATCGATTTTCTCTTGGGTTGGATTTGCTTTCTTGCAAATGACAAATGTGCCTGACATGCTATGTCTCTGAATTTGTCACTTAGATGGGGGCACAATCTGCTCTGGCCATCAGTCCATATAAAGGATTGCTATAAAATATGATCACTTAGGCTATACAGTAAAAGCCCCGTGAGAAATCCGTTGATCAAGGCATTGGAAACCTGGAGAACTAGGCTATGTAATATTCCTTATTAACTACAGTAGCCTATATTGTTTAATGCTGAGCAATATGTCATTGTAAACATATGTTTTTTTCAACCGATAATTAGACTAATATTTAAAAGCAAATATGACACAGCCTACTCAATTAAATAGCATCAGCAGTTTTATAATAGGTCTTGCCGGTAGCCTATACATTTGATACTGCCGTAATAATTAATACTCATTTAATGTTAACAATTTATCAATACACTGTTGCTAAAATGGCCCCTACTGCATGGTGCCCTTATGAGATTCTATGACATGTCTAATGAAAACAAGTAATGTAGGCTATGCTATGAATCTATCTGAGGCTCATATCTGAATCTCTACCTTAGGATAGACTTCATCAAAGGACCTTTTGGTGGGTTCTCAAAAGGCCTGGTGAACCCAGGTTGTTTTTTGGCTGAATCTAATGCCCAGCATGATGCTGACTTCGGAATAGAGGGGTGTCGGACTTCTGTGCTATAGTAGGCTACTGATTCCAGCTGCCATCTCAGCCTATGTGTCTCTCTGCCTGCAGCAGCAAGCCAGGGGGAGCTCAATTCTCACACAACTGACATACAGTGGCACTGTGATTCATTTAATTAATTTTCAGTTGTAATTTAACTGAAAGCACTGTTTTGCCCCAATCTTTGATGTCTAGGTTGACAAAATATGCATTGGTGTGTGTGTGTATGTGTGTGTGTGTGTGTGTGTGTGTGTGTGTGTGTGTCAGGGTGTGTGTGTGTGTGCATGCGCGGCGTGCATATGCTTAGGTCTACCTGTGTGTGTGTGTGTGTGTGTGTGTGTGTGTGTGTCCATGCATATGCTCTTCTATGACTGCCCCTTTCTTTTCAAAGGCGTCATGCATTGTCATGCCCACTAATATTGCAGCATACAGCCAGCCAGCCAGCTATAAGCCTCTGAGAGGCGGTTGAAGCTTCTCAGAGGCTTATAGAAGAGTCCATAACTCTTGTGCCGTAGCTGTCCCTTACAGTCGAATGATGATATGAATCACTGCAAGTCTACCTGCCCATGAAATCTGCTTTGGCCAACTCCTTGTCAACAAAGTGCAATGGTTCCTCAGACACTAACAGATACTCATCTCTCCATGCATTAGAATACATTTTCATAAACTAGCAGGCAATCTGTCACTGATGTTTGATAGACAGGCATCTGCACAATGAAACACCTACACAATATATGGTGCTGTTGACTGTTGTCGTTGAAATGAGTAGCCTGGGAAATATATGGAAGCTAACAGACGACAGAAATAGCTTTTGGAAGCCAGTGATATGTGCTTAGTGTTACCACGCTCTGTGTTGTGGAGCATCACGTATGAAATACTACATTTTCCATGTGTTTTCTGCTGGCTTTCGAGGAAGTACAGTGCCACTGACTTTGCCCTAAACTGTTGTTGCCAAACAGCCATAGCAGCTGTGTACTCTCTATTTCTCCCCCCTCTCTCTCCCTCTCTCCCCCCCTCTCTCTGTCTCTCTCTTTGTCTCTCTGTCTCTCTCTTTCTCTCTCTTTGAGCGGTGCATGCATTTGCCCTCGATTCAGTGCGATAACAAATATACACTCCGCGGTGACAGGTCCCATGAGTCCCTCAGGCGGTTTGAGTGAGCGGTTGACACCTCCTTGGCTTCTCTCCAATGTAAAGTGTCTGCACTTGGGGGGGTGGGGGGAGGATTAGCACTGAGGGAACAGGCCACAAACACCAGCCGCACGTTGTGTTGTGTGGAAATTCTCGAGTAGGTGTGTCCGAGGGATGAGAGAAAAGTCTTGTGGTTCTTCTTGACGTTTTTTGTTTGGTTGTTTGTTTCGCTGTGTCACCTTGTTGGCTTTCACGAGAGGCCAATGGATCATAAGCACAGCCGCTCCTGAAATATTTCAAATTTACTGGAGTTTTGTGGACTGCAGGCCTGACAGCAAAGCAGCAAAAAAGAAAGAGAGTTGTCCCCACACACTGTGTTCTGCCTTCATCACTTGTAAATGTGTGCGGAAATTCATTCACCTTTCCCTTGTTTGGTCATGCCCTACACGCTGAATGATACGACTGGTGTCCGCCCCTGATGATTTGGAATGGAATAGTGTATCTCCCGCACAAGGCTTTATCATTCCTCATCCCGATAGATCTAGCATTTCCAAAATGGCAGTGCAAATTATTGGCTTTTTGGGACCACTGGCAGCTTGTGGCCCTACACGGCTCAGCTCTGAGCTTGCCAGGTGGTTTCTAGACACCATATATCTACTAGATGAAAATCTATTTCAGTGTCACAATTTCAGGAAAGCACATTATTTTTTTGTGCTGCAATGCATGCACTGCTTTTATTTTGTGCCTGAGAGATAATGCAGATCGTGCTTCATTGGTGTTTGTCACTGGGCTGCCGTACCTGTGTGGCTGTGAAGCAGAACAGGTATAGGGGGAGAAAGAAAAAGCCTCCGGTCCTCAACCGTCTTCCTCAGGCGAGCGGACTCTTAATCAGGTCACTGTGTCCATCCATCTTTATATTTTATCAGCCAGTGGCAATCAGAAGCTTTCTCATCATCTCGTCATCTTCACTAATGGGAAATTTTCACGCAGGATCTGGTCGTCGAAAGACCCATTAATTTTCAGCAGCATCCAGACATAGCTCACTAACCGAACTACCCCGCTGGTCTAGTTGGGTATTAAAACTGCATTTTTCACAGCAATTTGGATTTTTCTTCCATGTTTTATCCAGCACCCCTGAGGTCTCCTTTTTATTAGTTGGCTCCACTTGTACATTGGCTTGTCCTCTTGACATTGCGTCACATTGACTGCAAAGCTTTAAAGCTGATCTGTGCAGTATGACTCGCTTTTTGTGTGGTACTGGAATCTGGTGTTCTCTTTTAATATCTATCAAACCCTTGCCACCAGTTGTTCTAAGAAGCTCGCAATCACACGGCTGACTAACGCTGATGTGAAGTGCTTACAAACTGCTCCCACCTCATTCATATGAGGTAGTCATAGCAGGTAGCTTCCTATATAGGATTAGTCTTCATAACTGAAATAAGAAATGTCATCTGTCAAATGTCAGTGTCAAATGTCATCTGCTATGTGGACCATTCCTATCTTTGTCACATACTAAATGAGGGCCCTTTGCCAAATCTCTGTAGGCAGCCTCTGCATTCTAATGCTGTCTAGTGTCTACTCGTTTTGTTATCAGTTAGTGGACCCTTAATAGAACAAAAGAGTGGAAAAAATCCTTAATCTGTCCTTGCCAAGTCACCTTTTATTCTGAAACTTTCACACAGAAACGGATAAAAAGTCCCAACTCAATGCTTTTGAAAGGCAGCATTCAAAATAGCCCCCCTCACTTGCACTCCAATACTGTAGTTTGGCGACAATTCTAGTTGAAGGTGTGGTGCCAAAACCCACTTGATTCTAATTGGTGCTTGGTTTGTAGTGTTTGCCAGTGGGGGACCAAGATTAAGGACCCTCTTTTTCAAGGGTGCACCAGATACCTCTATTTTTTACCCCTGGCCAGCCATCATCCCAGGCTTAGTGGTGCAGCAACCAGTCCAACCTGTCAGGGCTTAAGCAATGTTCACAACCCCCTGCCTGCGAAAATAACCCTGCACTCCTGGTGCTTTTTGGCACTCTGGAGTTGGACAGGTAACCGGACCCCCTCCGCCAAAATGCCTCTGAGTTCATCTATCTGTCATTCGTCAGTGGTCCAGGTGCCACTCTTGAAGGGATGTCCAACACCTGACAGCTTGGCAGAGCGTGGCAATAATAAATATGTTTCTTTTTTTTCCCTCTGCCAAAATCGGATTATAGTTTTTGAATAATAAAATGTGCTCAGTTTGCCATGATGGCGGCCAACCCTAAAGCAAATTGTGCTCTTGATATGTAAATTGTAATGGTTCCTGGCTATAAAAGCCTCTGGCGGCTTTAATAAAGACTACCCAGAAAGTATGTACAGTACCACCGGCGACTAAGGGTTACTGTATTTCTATTTAGAGGAGGGATTCGCTGTAGTGTATACTGGATGCTTTTTATTAACCCTTGTTAACCACAGTGCTCTTTATACACTACTCCTACTTAACCTCCAAATGGCAGTTTTATGTCCAAAACGCTGAACACAAACTGGGTCTCTCTCTCCCCCTGACATGGGTCCCAGCGTGGGGTGGGTTGTATTTGGATTAGAAACTGCTCTGAGAGACTGTGGCACAGCTGGTGAATCAGTGCCAGTGCCACTCCATTGCAATCCAAAAACCCAAGGCTAAATAATGTCTGTATAGGAGGTGCCTTCCTTAAAGTGCTAAACACTGAGTTTGTGCTGCCCTCAAAATAGTGCTCAGATACATGGGTAGGCTGACGACCCGTGGTATCAAAATAGACTAGACGACCTAAAGCAGCAATTGGCATTACTTTTGACCTGCTAGCAAGAGGCTAGATAACACAGGGGCTAAATAACACTCTGCATCCAGCCACAAAAGTTGGTGACGGAAAATGGGGCTAGTAGTTCTCTTTCTCTCTGTCTCTCTTCCATCTGAATGTACTTGGTTTCTCTCTCCCTCTGTGTCTTCCTTTCAATATTTCCAATTTCTTTTCAATATCATGGACCTTGTTATTGCTTCTTTTAGTGCATGAGAATAATGTATTTCCAGCTAATCAACTACCTTAATGGTTTTATTAGGAATCTGTTGGCTTCAATTCAATTCCTTGTTGAAGCTACATTAATTCCATGATTTTATCCATTCCATTATTAAAAACATGATTGTGGGGAAGAAATTAATTGTGATAATCACAGCAACATTTTGCCATGAATTGTTTTTTAGATAATTTGACAGCGTCTTTATATTAACAAAAAATCAGCAAGATTTTATGATCACCTGCAAGTCCCATCTATATAGAGTATAGATGTATACAGAGTTGAACAAATAAACTAATTGACAGAGGTAACCACATCTGCTTAATTTCATCATGCACAAGTTTTGTTTTGTTTTGACCATTTCTGAACTGTTAAACTCTTTACTCCCATGCTTTGTGGGTGTGATCTTTTTGTGGCATCCTTACTATTCATAGGCCTACCTATACCACCAGTGAGTTTATGGTCAAATTACCAAGGCACAAAATATGTTACAACACAAAAATCTAAATAAATATGACAATAAAATATTAATAAATAATAAGTTGAATAATAAGTTGAATAAATTAACAACTATAACATCAATTTGTTCTCAAAGTGCGTCAGATTGATTGGTCAAAGCGAGGTCCTCCCAACATAATCTCAGAGCATCCTGTGGGAAACACTGCTACATGTCCATGGCTCAGCCATAAGTGCTTTGAGTAAATTGTGTTGTCAAACCAGCGTGGTTGAATAACTTTTAGGGAGGCACACGTAGACTTGATATGCACAGCTTCAGTGCTCTGTTATAGGAGAGTTTAGGGTCAACACATGGAGCACAGCATGGATTTGCTAACTCTCCCTTGAGACGAAAGTCTTCCATAATAGCCATTTGGGGACGAGTCATTGTCACTAATTGGCTAAAAATCTATGAATAGCACACTGGTGTTTTTTGTGACAAATCTTTTTGTGTGTGTGTGTCTGTGCGTGTACGCATGTGTGTGCCTGTGTTTTTGTATGTACAGTGTGGGTACTTGTGTGCTTCTGTGTCTGCGTGTGTGTAAAATGTGTTCATGTGAACTACAGTACATGCTTATCTGGTTTATATAGACCAGAAATACAGTACTTACACGCCTAGAATTTAAGAGGTTATGACAATACAGACGTGAAATGGTATAAATGACCTACAGTAAGCACATAACCCTGTGAGTGTGTTTGTGTGCCATTGTATGATAAATGTCAGTACCTTTCATCACTCAGACATCCGTGTGGTAGGTCTCATGCCTGTGAATTATTTAGCAACTTGCGTCTTAGAAATGTTCTGAATGATCCCATGGAACCCACTGGAAATTCCTTCTTTTTTGTGCCTCTTCCCACACTGCAACCGGATCCCGTTCTGTTACCAGTGGCTGCATTATTTAAAGCTTCTCATTTTATGAGTGACAGGCTTGTGGCACAGGGTCTGTCCACTTTCAGCCATTCTCTTTCTCTCTTTTCTTCCTTGCCATCCCTTCCAAAATGAGTGTATTCTCGTGATTTTGTTTCCTGCCATCCCTTCTAAAATGAGTGCATTCTCTCACTTTTCTTCCTTGCCATTAAAAAAAAAAAGTACTATGTGAAAATCCCTTTCAGCTCTTTCTCCTTAGACCTTGCTAAATAACTGCTTGTTGCTGTATTTTTTTTTTTTTTTCATTTTTCATTGTCATTGTTTATTTTGTTTTCATTACTGTAAATATACTTTTCACTTTATGGCGTGTGACTCTAAAAACAGAAGGATTTTTGTCTCGGTTCATTTTGAGCAAAACAAATAATATTTTTACACTCCCATTTCAGCGTTCCAAGGCCTCTCCTCTACATGGTAACCAGTTAGAGCATTATAGAATAGTTGATAACGTTCCTTTAAAAATGACATTGTCCTTACAAACTGATTTATGGCAGGTGACAAAATAGCCAAAGCTTTTCCTGCAAAACAAGCACATCAAGGCTAACTGTGAAAAGCACTGTGCCCTTCAGGCGTGGCCAGAGATTTAAAAGTAGACAAATAGCCTATATAATATGAGATTTTCAAAAATGTCTGCATGCCTAACTTCAGGCACAGACACTTTACATTCTTTAAGCCTTGTTAAAGCCTAACTTATGCACATTCTTATGCACATTACTATCAGCTGCTGTCATTGGTATGTTATTTCACACAATGTGTCAGTAATTTAGGCTACATATTTGGAAAAGGTGGACAGATATTATTGGACAGTGTCGGATAGGCTTGGCCAACTCATAATAGGCCTAGTCTATTATACAGGGGAGTCATCGATTCATAAAATCTGACTAAATTTAGCTAAAAAAATTGTCTGGGGAACACTGATATTCCAGGCCTATTGACTTAAAAATAATATTCAAATTGGAACAATACCGTTATTAACCAGTTGTCTAAAACTGAAAATACAATTTTAACAAGTGAAATTACATTCACCTAAATTTTCTTTGTGTCTGATTTTTTTATTTTTGTTCTTTGAACCATTTCTAATCCCTGCCTATGAGTACGGTATTTCAGAGACTCTTGTTCTACTTGTTTCTTTTCTAAGACTTTGTATGTGGGATTTGGAGTTCCCTTTGCTGCCTGTTTTGTGCACTGACTCCGGTCTCGCTGGCACATATCTAGATGACCATGTCAACATTGTGGCCTCTGCGGTGGTGGGAGTGACTGCAGCTGTGTCACATGTCACTTAGCCGCGCACGGTGCTGGTAACAGCTAGTGCCTTCTCGCCACAGTGGCATGCAGGCTCCCTCCGGGCGTAAGCCGACTGAACAGCCTCCCTGCCTAAGCAGCAGGCACGTTTAAAGGCTCCCTTCGTCCCGCAGGCTTCCCTCCTGCAAATTTCTATCTTATGAGCGCAGCAGAAAACACAATTACTCAGCAGCTTTCCCCAGACGCACACACACGGGCACTCTCTCATCTGCTGCTAGCGCCAGTGAGGCACCCTGTGCTGCTCCTCTTTTCCTGTTATTAGGATACTAATTTGTAAAGAGATTGAGATAGAGAGAGAGAGAGAGAGAGAGAGAGAGAGAGAGAGGCAGAGAGAGAGAGACTTTTTGTTCAGAAAGCTTTGGGCTTGGTATGATTATGGCTGTGTTTACAGAATTTATTTTACTTTAATGGGACAATGTCCATGGGAAGTCTCGGGCTGAACCATTAGGATGTTTATTTGTTATTCCATCATGATATTTCGTAATGACCCTTATTTCACTCATGAGGATCAGTTAGTTCAGATAGAAAATCCCCCAGGATAAAAGCAGACACTATAATATACATATTTACTCTATGCCAATGTTGCTGTTAAGTCAGTTGTTCCATTAGTGAAAGGAGAGAAGTGCTTCACACTCCGAGTATATAGCTGAATTCTTTATTGAGGCGATAACGTTTCGGCCAGTCTGGCCTTCCTCAGATCGCATAGTAACACTCAGATTCAACCCTTAGTCTTAGTCTTATAGAGGTAAAATAGGCCTACTTCATACACCTAACATAAATCCAATCAGCTCCAATCAAACTGATGTGATGACAGACATCAAGCGCCAGACTAGATTCTTAATCTAAATATACATATTATTATATTATTAACATGTTATCCTATTTTTACATAATATTCAAACATATTACAGAAATTCATCATACATCATTAAAACATCATAAATAACATTATTTGCAAATCCAATAAATATTTTAATATAGGTCTACATATTGTTATCATAAATATGTTTTACAAGTCAGATGTTCCCCTCTCTGTTAGGCAAAAGAGAATATTTGAAGAAACCTCAGAGCATCCATTATTTTATATTGCATTTAGTCTCAGCACAGGTCTGCCTTCAAAGGAGGCCAGAAATGCTAGTGTAAATATTTATCAGAATGATAATGTGAGTGCATCTAGATCTTGCTAGTGGCCCATTTGAACGGCTCAGGGGCAAGAACCTAGACCTTATATATGGTATACAAAAAATAATGCTAACACATAGATGTAATTACGAGATATGTATGTGTAATAATACACATATAAAACACATATAATGGATGTAATTATGAGGTATGCATGTGTAATAATACACATATAAAACACATATAATGGATGTAATTATGAGGTATGTATGTGTAATAATACACATATAAAACACATATAATGGATGTAATTATGAGGTATGTATGTGTAATAATACACATAAAACACATAAAATGGATGTAATTATGAGGTATGCATGTGTAGCATCTAGTGCCACAGTGTTGTTGTTCATTCACATCCAAAGTCAGGATAGATGGTAGCTGCTGTTAACACTGTAATCAATCGAGCCAGTTGCTGGAAAGCAGATAGCCGAGGCTTTGATGGGAAGAGGGGGACGTGTCTGTGTCCTTTCCCTGCGTCGGTCAGTCAGTCAGTGTCCTGCCCAGCCGGGCCTGATGAGCCTGATGTTGTCAGTGCTGGAGGCTTCCTTGCTGCTAGTGGAGCACCAGCTGTCTCGGTCCACAGCTGCCTGCCTGCCTGCCTGCCTGTCTGTCTGCCTGCCACAGCTTCCAGGTACCGTGTGGGACGTTGCGCAAGGCAGACAACCTAGGGTCTCCAAGGTCACACACAGCCTTTCTTTTTTTTCCCACCCAGGCCTGAAGTAGCTTAGCAGCAGCTCACCTCTGGGCCCGTATGCACTTTTAGTGCTCCATATTTATAGAGTTGGATCGTGAAAAGGGAAAGGAAGTGAAATGATAGTGACTGTTTGGGGTCAGAGAATCTCTCTCTCTCCCCCCATAAGCATTAATGTTAGTGAGTGACTCCCAGTTGTCCTGTAGACAGGGGCCGCGGTGAAGCGGCCGTGTAAAGAGGATAAATGGCACGCCTTGCACACATTACAACAGCATCTGTTTGATGAAGTGCAAACACAGCAGCCTCGCATCTGCCAGGACCTGTAGCTCAGACTAAAATCAGGTATTAATCAAGTCGCCCGACAAAATCTCAGAGAGGAGAAATCAATTTTTGTTTCCGTCCGAATGTATCGGGATATAAATCGCCCATGACTGCAATACATACGACTTGGCTGTGTACGTCAGAAGAATTAGGAGAGGAGGCAGATGCAACAATAGCAAATCTATTGTGTTTGTGAGGCCAACAAATGAAGATCTAATTATTTCACAGATTTAACTGCTGAATTGTCCTACTGTAAAGGACTTAAGGGGGAGAAAACACTCAGTGAAACAACAGAAAGCTGTAGGTGTATGTGGTCAGAAGATGGATTTACACTTGATGGATTTAAAGGTTATTCAGTGGGGGATCCTTGACCAGAGGTCTTAACTTTCATTTCTTGCTCTTTTTTTAAAATGTTATATTGTGGAAATAAGGGGGGGGGGGGCATGCTGTACATGTTCCTTGTGCTGATGAAAAGCCGTACCCAGCGAGAAATGAAGGGCAAATATGTTTTCAATTCTTGCATCCAGCTGGGAAGATGAAGTGTGAATGTCAAACTGACACCGTATATGTGGACTGACTGACAATATTCTGAGTCACTTTGTGGTTTAATAACAACCCTGGCATCTCTAGCACACATGTTTTCTTTGCATGTCACTGTTTGCTTTTTTTTTATGCTCGTCAGTTTTTCAGATTCAAGTCTGAAAAGCAAGTCAAGGTCAACATCTTGAGTCAGGTATCTTTGCATGCACTGGAATGTTTGCTCGGAACTCCACACTCAGTGTGTAACAGTATCATATACTGTACTGTAGATCATTCTCTTCATTCTGTATTTCAAGGACCTTGACTTATCAATTTTGGAGACTTGGAGACTTTCCGCAGTAGAAACTAATTGGCAGCTTTATGTAAAATGGGTATTAGAGTTAAGTTGAGACTGCCTTAAGAGGCTGGTTGTCTTAAATATTAGATATCTAAACGATTAGACTCAGTACCCAGGAAGGGAACACATTTATAGTATCTACTAAGTCTATGAAAAAGTAATTCACACTATGGGACCAGGTGAATTGTATTCTCCAGATCATGAATTTACAAAAGAGTGTATGATAGAAAAAAAGTGAGTGAAAATGCTCAATATTATCCCATTTGTACCTCCAGTCATGTGTACGTATAAGTCGTAATCATCTCTGTAGCATAGCGTCAGAAAAGCCAATGGAAGATGCACTGCTCATATTGACTATACTGCCTGATAATCTGTAGGTGTTGATTGTAAGGTGGTGAGTGTTGCAAGGTAAGCTTTGCACGATATCTTTGTTCTCACGGGGCAATGAGCCTGGTGGAGGGGTGGAGGGGGGCAATTGAATCCAGTGGCTTGGTGTGAACGACAAGTAGCTGAAATCAGCATTTTGTTCGCACACAATCGAGAGGGGGAAGTGGAGGCAGATGAGAAGCCTGATGAGGCAGGTAGGTCCGTATGAGGATCAGGATCGCAAGGCCTATATGGGAAAATGGAAGTTACCTCTGATGGTGGCCTACCTGGTCCATACCAACCTGACTCCCAGGATGCAGACCAGATATGCTGGTTTTCCTCGAATGTGCTAGTGGGTCTACTTTGGACCTGATCAAAAATGAATGAATGTGTCCTGTGTGAGTTCTGATTTCTCATTACATTTTTTTCTTTGTTTGCTGATAATAACCTCGAACTCCTGTATATATATTTCTTTTATGTGCTGGAATTTAGATTCGGTCCAACACCCAAACAATCTCGGCAACTGGCAGGACTCGATCAGAGTTATTTCTCACACTGCAAGGATTTGTGATAGCACACGTCTGACTGCACTCTCTCTCTCTTCTTCATCCTTCTTTCTCTCCCTCCATTCCTCCCTCTCTCTCTCCCTTACTATTTCTTTCTTTCTCTCCTTCCACCTCTCTCTCTAGCTCTCTCTCTTTCTTTTTCTCCTTCCACCTCTCTCTCTAGCTCTCTCTCTTTCTTTTTCTCCTTCCACCTCTCTCTCTAGCTCTCTCTTCTTTTTCTCCTTCCACCTCTCTCTCTAGCTCTCTCTCTTTCTTTCTCTCCTTCCACCTCTCTCTCTAGCTCTCTTTCTTTTTCTCCTTCCACCTCTCTCTCTAGCTCTCTCTCTTTCTTTTTCTCCTTCCACCTCTCTCTCTAGCTCTCTCTCTTTCTTTTTCTCTTCCGTCTTTCCATCATCTTCCCTCTTCCCCCCTCCTGAATGTTCACACTATTCACAGGACTCGGTGATTACGCTGCCAGATTTCATGCATGCATTCCGCTGCTGCTAGAAATATGAGCGACATCAGCTCACTGGACACATACAGTTTGCCCTGCTCATGTGCCCATTAACCTCATAACCTCGGGTTTCTGGGAAAAACAAGATAGCATTGCCCCCACTGCACTGTCTGAATGACGAAATGCATACAGAGGTTAAAAACAAGGTTATTTGTATCCGAACCATGAAACGATCACACCCTCTCCCCATGCCATGAGCGTCTCTTTTTTTTACGGTATATCCTTTCTGCAACATGTGTTCGATACACTGACACTTGTGAGGGAGGCAAGAGAAGGAGAGGGATTGGTGTGAGAGTGATGCATGCCATATTGACATCTAATCTGATTGTTGTTTGGCTGTCGCCTGTTTTTTTTTTTTTTTTTTTTTTTTGCGTCCGGAGATTACAGGCCCGGCCAGCTGTGAAAATCCAGACAGCAACAAAGGATTGCCACATCATTTGCTGCTTGAAGCAACTAGGCTAGCAGCAGCCACAGAAACAGCAGCTTTCCACGATTAATTGTGCCTCCTCTTCCCTCGAGAGCAAGGACCCAGAGTTTGGCTCCTCTGTGTCCCCGATACACCAAAAAAAGATAATATTAATTAAAAAGCCTGTTTTGTTTGTTAGTCTCGTCATGGCAGGCGTCAGGCTGTTAGGCAGGCCAAGTTTGAAATGGCCTTGTCACATGCTTGGGCTGTTGTGTTGGACTAACTGCGGCAACAGCTTGCTTATTAACTAGCCATCAGAGGGATGGCAAAGAAACACACACACACACACACATTACTGACATGAAAGTGTTTTCTCAGTTTCCGTGCTTTCCTGTGGCATTTGAACATTTTGTTTTTCAAAGGCGCTAGGAAACGGATCATTTTTTCACTCTTTTACAGGAGTGGCGATTGCTTCCCTTCCTGCACAAATACACTGATGTGATATGCAATGCAAAGGAACATACATGAACTGATATCAACCGGTATAAGAACAGAGAACCATGCGCTCTTCGATTTTTCACCGGATTCACTGGATTTCAGCTGGCACAGAATACAGAAAAAACATACAAAACAAACACGATTGAAACTAACCATCACAAATCCTATACCAAAACAAGCAATGTGTTTTTTGCGCAGTTCCACAGCACGCACAAATAGAAACTGTGTTCAACTACACCTGGAAAGATGTTAGTTGGGAGAATTCAGCGTCCAACAGTATTACTGTCTGTTTTATGGGAGTGCTAGCACGTACTGTAAGAGCATAAGAGTCAAGCCAAATGTAGCACTGGTTGTTTTCCTGTGGAAATGGCCCTTACTGGCACTGAAGAAGTCTTTATCTGGAGAAGGTGGCTCTGCAAAGGAAAGGGGAAAAAACACAAGGCTACATGTATACCCAGCTCCATAAAATCTCTGTAAATGTTACATTTACATTAGTTACACTAGTAACATTTCCTTAAAATGATGCTTACTTCAATGACAGCAGAAAGCATATACAACCATATACAGTATGATATTTAGAAATGTTATAATAAAGATAAAACAGTAAATTAGAAAATAAAAGGGGGCAAGCAGATGTACAATCCTGTAAGCAACCTCAGCTGCCCTTGTTCAGTCTGACAGTAGTTTCTTCCAAAAAACATAGGGTAGACTAAGCAGTAATCTGATATATAATGTATGGCTGTTGTGTATATACAATATGTATATGGTATACATTAGTTTGGTTCCAGTAAGAGATGGTTCACAGTGAGAGGAATGTCCAGTTATTAATAATTAACTCATAACTTATAGATCAGGTCCCAGTTAATTTTAAAAAGCCCATTTTCATTCCAGTTGCTAGTTGCTCCACTAGTGTTGCATTATACCATTCAGTTCTGCAATCATGTGTGAATGTTGCAGCTGTGTAGAATCAGAATGCAGTAGTGATGTCAATGCTGAATAGTGTTGCATCAAAGATCCTCTAGCTTAATGATCCATCCCTGGTTGCATACTCTTTAAAGTTCTATAAATTTAGTTTTGGTGTTAAACCTGCTGCGGTAATTGCTTTAAAAACCTTCAGTCATGTTTAGTACCTAAATTAGTTGTGTAATTTCACAGCGGCTGGAATAGCCTTAGTGTTAGCACTGGCCAATGGCAGTGTTTTATACTCAGTCATGTCTACCCATTTTAGCTGCTGCTTCTGGCTGCGGTAAGAAGCATCTCTCAGCAGGAGAGCTGGAACATAATTGTTTCTGAGCTTCGGCAGGAAATGTTTCATTTCTTCTTTCGGGATTGTCTGTCGGCCAGCTGTGTGTGTGTGTGTGTGTGTTTTCTCTGTCTTTGGTGTTTGTGTTTGATAATACAGTTCATTGTATATTTATATTTTTAAATAAACCAGTATGACATTGGTGTTGTCTTGAATCTTGCCAGTCCATCCCTTCAGCAGTGTGACAGCTTTGGCACATGTAAAAGTGATGGGATTGGCATGAAACTGCTGCATGACATCCCCAGGTCCTGTCATTGGAAGCGTTCGTGGTGCTTGTCTTTGGCTCCTCAGGTCCCCTCAAAATAAAAATAGTCAACATTGTGTCATTTTGACAACAGCTGACCACTATGCAGTTTGGAGGCTTTTACAGTCATTTCAAACAGGTTATTATGAGAAACTGGTCAAATGTGTGGGAAATGGCACCACACACACCGCATGTGCAATGTCACATATGTGTGTTTGTCGTGCTAGCATCATCTCAGTCCTGAGATGTTTCTCCGAACAGTGGCATCTGAGGTGTGGATGGCAGCCCCAATGTGCCGCATCCTGAATCAAGCCAAAACAAAGGCTTACAAACATACGCCTGGCTAATGACTACCCTAGATTATTATCACTTCTCCTGTAGCAGTTGCTTTCTTCCCATTCATCATCTGAACATCAGGCTGTTTTTTTTTTTTTTTTCACTGTCGTCATGTGAAGACAATAACAACACAAAAACAAGCAACACTGAGCGCTCTCGGGCTGCCCTGACCCCCGGAGTCAACCAGCAACTCAATAACAGGTGTCAGTTTCTCGCTCGCTTGTCGCTGGACTCTTTTTAAAAAAAAATAAATAAAAAGCTTCTCCATTTTCCACAGTCATCTGCCACGCTGTAAATTAAGTGTCATCGAGTTCAAAAAGTGTGAACCTTATCCTTGAAATGCCAGTCCTCTCCTTTTTCTCCCACGTTTCTCTCTTCTCGTCTGCTCACTTTCTTTTCCACCTCTCTTTTTTCCCCTGTCCTTTCTGCCGTTTTTTGACACTCAAGTTCCTGCGTATGAAATATACCACCAGGCTGGGAGCATAAATCTGCCTTAAGTGCAGCCACTGGTACATGCCTATTCATCACCTCCTTAAGTAGAACACAAAGCATGCCAGCATAGGTCTTCCGCAGTTACACATGCAGAAAAAGAGGGATGACGAAGCCGTCAGATGCTTCCGTCTTTCATTACGACGGCAACATAATGCCGGTTTGAGAAGTGTGTGTGTGTGTGTCTCTGTGTCTGTGTGCAGTGTGTGTGGGTGTGTGTCCTTCTCCTCTGCTGTTGGGTTTTGCGGCAAGGATGTGTTTGTCTTCTTGGCGTGCTGCAACAGAGCACTTATTAATAGTCTGGTCAAATCTAATTGATGTGACACGAGGAATTCTCACAGCTGTCTGGGCCATGTTATCTTTCTTTTCCACCAGTGCCCTTGTGGGAAATCAGAGGCGAGTTAAAAACAAGTTAAGACTTCATAATTAGTTTGTTGAAGGCTTGCGGAGGCAAGGGCACTTGAAACGAGGTGTGAAGGAGCGGCATAGCCCAGCCCCAGCCCAGGTTCCAGATATCGCCCTCAACCATTTTCATTGTGTAACCCGATTGATTTTTCGTGGCATAAATAAAACGGCAGAGAAACATTATGGATTGATGTGCTTTGAAAGCCCACACCTTTGCAGTCTCTCCTCTGGGTTTTACTTGTTTTCAAGCGTTCAAAGGCAGGGCCCAGTTGAATAAATAAATCCAGGCAGCAGACACTTGCATTAATTAAACTGATGGATCATATAGCAGCCAGGCCGCAAAATTAGTTCCATGCATTGGATATATGCGATATTAGAACAAGTTTCTCTCATTTGGCGTGCTCGTGGAACGCACGGGAGCCCTGTAGCGTCGGTAAATTGGAAAGCAATTTGTGTGGAAATGTCATTTGTGACTTTTGTCTGTGCTATCGGTGCAAACGCACTCCCAGAGACTCATGGCTGTAAGCAGTAGCCTGCGAGGCGCTGTGAGTCTCATCATAATAACAATTAATAAATGCATTAATTTGCCTTTCACAGAATGGTCTTGGAGATCCGCATGGCTGTGCTCTATTACTGGCATCGTAAAGTACATTCATCTTCGGCACAGTTTGCATTTTAAATCCATCAAACTGACCCAAAATGGACGATCATAAAATGCTCTTGTCCCTCAGGTTTGTTTACGAGAGTTGCATCTCGCATCTGCGGCTTCTCCTGAGGAGTTCGGTGTCTAAATATATCAGCCTTGTCTTCAGATCACCACAGCGGTGCTTCTCTTATGCATGACATGCCCGGTCAGGCTGTCAATACCGACTTGTCAATTATGCCAACCCACCCCGTATCCATTTAGAAACCCTCTCTTTATTCTTTGATAAAAGTAAAAAAGGGACCTTTCGTTTTATATTTAGGGTTGTCTTATTCAGAGATTGGATCTAGCAGTGCTTATATAAATGTGCCATGTCTGTAATTTTCACTTCACAGAGAGCAAGAGAGAGAGAGAGAGAGGGAGAAAGGAGAGAGGGCGAAAGAGAAAAAGAGAGAGAGACAGACAGAGTTAACATCATATTGCAGAGACTACCAGTCTAGCTTCAGGAGTGGCGAGGAACAAGGATGGCTTAGCAACATTCGAAATGAGCTTGTCTCCAGGAACAAGCTGGTGGGTGTTCATCAAAATGGGAAATCAAGACACCTAATGGGCACCCCACAGTGGGGCAGAATTAGTGGGAATAACCTCAGTCAAGACAGCTTATAGGCATTAAAGGAACAGGCCTCAGAGGGCTCAGACCTCCACAGGGTAGGGAAGGGTAGACTGGGGAGGGGCATGGGGTAAGAACGTGGGTGGGGATCGGCAGTTGGGGAGTGGTGGGCTATTGATGGGAGGGGGATCCACATCCCGTGAGCTCCTACCAAGATGCCACCAGAATCTGAAAGAATTAATGTTTTAAAAATGAAATTCAATTTGCATGTGTGGGGTTATGCCTCCGGCAATGCCAGGGTTGTGTCAGTGACTAGAGGGTTATATCATTTGATTTTTCTCATCATTGTGGCGGTTATTTTATTAATATTCATTTGCATGGTAATTAGGAATCGTCATCTATTCAGATGTTTACACCCCTAAACTCATTAGTACTAAGGTTGGTGCCATTATTTTTTTAGAACAAGACTGTTTACTACATTATATTGTATGTACTTTACTTTACTGACAGGGGAGCATACTGAAGATTTGCATTGTAGAAACGGGGCAAACAGCTTTAAATTTTACATGGGTTGTTAATGGTCCTTTAATAGCTCTTGATATATAGAAGGAAGGAAATGGGATTCTCTTATTGATCCTTTGGAGGTGTTGTTCAAAGCCATTTGCTGGGAAGAGATTAATCAATTAACTCCAGTTCACTATTATCCTTTTAAAGCATTAAGCATAAAGCAAAAAAAATTGTATGAGCCTGAACCTTTTGTTCAGAGGGTTGCCATTTGGCTCTCAGCTGCGTTTGATCGGTAGCAGAACAATTAAAAGAAATAAATAAAAGAGAAACTCAGATGGTTACAAACAGTTTACAAATGAATGCATTTGACATGATTTGCACTTGGAACAAAGTTCAGCAGTATGTTTTTGTGCTCTGCTTGTTAAATTTTGCTATCTCTTTTTTACCTCTTGACCTTTGTTCTGTGGCACTTTGTGCCCGAGGATGCCTCTTTTGCCTAAGCCGACGGATTAGCACAGAGGGTTGGTTAGCATGTTCCTGTGCAAGCTAATGACCCTCTCATGGCACGGCCAGGCAGCAGAGGCTAACACGCATGCATACTTCACAGCGCGAGGCTTGGGGAAAAGCGCGGCGCCAGAGAGTGAGCCAAAGGCCAACGCCTGGAGCCGCCTCGCAGCCCTTAACCAGAGCCAGACCCGCGTGTGTGTGTGTGTGTAACAGGCCATGGTAAATTTTACAACAGCAGGCCCAGGGTTGTACTCTGCTTCTGTGCATTCCCAGCTCATGTTTAATATGTATTCATTTCACCTTTAAATCAGGAAGTGTTTATTTATACAGTATATATATTTATATTTTTCAGGCCCAAAGTGCAACATAAAGCACTTAATGCACATGAATTGAGACATAAAACATTGCAGAAAACACAAGTTAAATTAGTTCATTGGTTAAATGTAACCAGCTGAAATGTCCATGGGCAATGAGGGTGAATCCCTTGGCATGAACAGCACACAGCATGGTGTCATTTAAGAGTAGCAACTGGTTTGTCCATTGTGTTGTTTTTGTAATGCATGGCAGTAGTCAGAACAAGAATAGAGGTGTCACCAGTTTTGCTAGAGCATTATATCTACCAAAAGTCTGACTTATGGAAACAAATACACAAACAGAAAAACTAACTCAATAGCAGACATGTATTGTTGATGATTAACGCCTAAGGCATGACTTGCTTCAGCTGTGCATAGGCAGTGAAATTGAACTTATTTTCTCTCATCTTCCTAATGGCCCATACAAAAGTCTAACACCCAATTAGTCAACTAGACAGTTCTGGGGTACAGACTTGCAATGGTCTTGCAACAGGAGAGGCAAGCAAGGGAGCACATTAAGAAGACTTTGATTGCCGTGGTTGTCTCAAATTATTTCTAATTCGTCAGTTGCCCATTGAGAGAGTTCAGTATGCCACGGAAAAAAAAGTAATTAGTATTAATTTCGAGTATGATGGAAAAAAATCAGCAGGGGTATATTTAGGGAAATGTAGCCTCTTTTTTCTGCTTGCTAACAGCATCCAAAGGGGCGGACATGCACTGGGCAGTGTGTTATGCGGAATAAAGGTATCAAGTGCATTGCGGAAAGGTCAGTTGTAAGTGTGTCTCTGAACAAACACTTGTGATTAGTCGAATGCACCTCCACGGTATCGAACTGGCCGGCTACAGTTGGCTTGATATATAGTTTTCCAGGACCTCCTGAAGAGGTCAACGCTGCCATACTTTGTCTAGATGAGAAACGAGCCCCATCTCAAGTGCTATTTAGCAGCATTTTTCCTCTGCCCCCGAAACGGTTTCTAATGGCCTGTGGTGGAGAGGAACGCGATAGCGGCTAATATTAATGGAGAATATTTGACACATTTTTCAGATATTGTTTCAGCCGACGAGATTAATCATTATTCACAAGTGGAGGGACGTTCCATAGAATGTTAACAAAGGCACCGGAAGGTTCTTTTGCTCACCAAAGCAAAGCAAAAAAAAAAAAGTGTTGCTCCAGAGGGCATTTAGAACGGCTGCTGCCTGACATGAAGGATTCCGTGTGCTCAGATTAATGCAGATCTCAACCTGTAGCAGGGCACATCTATCCATCCAGCTCCGTGGAGTAATAAGAGTCCCTTTAGTGAAATGCAAATGAAGCAAAAAGAGGTGCTTTGATAATGCAGATGGGGCTGAAGATCTTGTGAATCGGCCCTTGCATGGGCCATTGTCATGAATTAATGAACATAGCAAAAAAAAGGAACCTGTCAAAAGGGCATCAATACAAACAGCAGTGTTTAAAGTATCTATATAAACAGTTAAACAATGTCTTTCTCTCTCTCTTCCCCTCTCATCCTTTCTCCATCTTATCCCATCCCTCTCTCTCTCTCTCTCTCTCTCTCTCTCTCTCTCTCTGTCTTGGCTGCTTAAGATTCCATTGTGCTCACTATAGAGGAAAGATATGAGTGAATGAACACTTTCGCTGAACCTCTTCGGACATGGAAGAGATGGATTCCAAACCGTACCAGCCACTGTCGAAGGCCCGCCATGAGATGGAAATGGCCTACACCAGCTCGTCAGACGAGAGCGAGGACGGCCGCCGCAGGGCGAAGTCGTACACGTCCAGAGAAACGCTCCCGGACTATGGCCAGGAACTCAGGCTGAACTACAACAGCCACAGCAAGAGGCAGACTACATTCAGCGAAACAACTCAAGGTGTGTGCTGACAGTGTATTTCATTTGTTTTTCGTTTTTTTTATTCTTTTATTTATTTTTATATTGTTTATTTTATTTATTATTTGGCTCAAAATGGCTGCCACAAAGACAACATAATCTAAAAATGAACATTATTGAGGTGTGATGGAAGAATTTTAGTTCTTTCCCGAGGTCATTTTTTTTCCACGCTCTGAAAATGGGTCAGCCTCAAACCTTATTGGCCTCAGATCTAATGGAAATGGAGAGGTAGTTAGAGAGAGACTGACAGAGAGAGTGAGTGAGAGAGAGTATAAAGGGAGAGAGAGAGGAAAAACAGAGGGAGAAACAGTGCTAAACTGAGATGGAGGAAAAGTGGGAAAGGGCCTCCATTAGGTTTTGATGGATGTTGTTCTTGTGGGTCTCGTCCAGTAAACCCAGAGATCACTGATTAGCAGTGGTGAAGTGGGGGCAGTGTTAGGAGTTTGATCAATAGATAGCCTCTCACATCCGTTCCCTTACAGTTCCCCAGCATGCGAACACCCTTAGCTCGGCATCTTTAATGCTGTGCATCATCAGGCATTACATTATGTGCTTGTATGGCTACATCAGGACGGAGTTCAGGCCACAGATCAGAGAGTGCACTGACTCCATGCTCTAGAGTGGTAATTACCTATGACAACAGAACGCTGAAGCTGTAAGTTTAGTTTCTGTTGTTCTCCTGTTTGTACTTTCATGAAGCAATGTTCTAAATAAAACAAGAACCCACGCTGCTACAAATGCGGCTAGGGAAGGGAAAAAAATGTAATAGAAAACAAAGGAGAAAGTTAAAGGAAAAGAGTTATGAAGAGATTTCAGGCAGCGATAAACATCCCATTTGTAATACTTTCTAACGCGTAACTGAAACTGAAAGAGGGAAAAAAAATCAACCAGAAAAAATTCAGCAGTGTGGAAAGGCATGACTGAAATGTATTTGACATTTCATTTTATCTTGGGTGAAAAATACTTTTTCCCCTTTGCAAGTAAATATTCATAGATGTTGATCTGTTCCTCAGGCAGAAGCCAGCGTACCAAACGTGTGGGAGGGCCCGGAACGAGCCGCATGTTTTTTTTACAAGAACGCCATGGACTGCTTTTCAAAGATCCTGTCTTTCCCTTAGTTCCTTGCATACAACATTGTCTTCATCTGAGGCAGTAAAACGGTGCAGCCTGAGCTTGTGAACAGCAGCACTGTGAGAGATGATTGCTCGTTAGTCCAGTAGCGTCTCATCACAATGGCAACCATCATAATGAGACGTGCCTTTTGGTCTTCTCACTGCGCCTCAGCCAGATTCAATGCCCGCTCGTTTGGTTAGGAGGACCCACATTTTTTAAAAGCACGTACTACAGATCCATCCTTGCGTTGCCACCCTCCTTGCACGCTAGCCTCAGCCCCCGCTACAGTTGGGATGGGCACACCGTGCCTGGCCGAGCTTCACACTCTGCTAAGCTTCATCCCGGCATTTAAAAGGATGAATTATGAATAGGGCCGGGGCTAACGTGCTATTTTAGCGCTTTTCCCTGACACGCGGCTCCGAGCCGTCAGGGTTCAGGAGCCTCGCTGCCGAAGACAGATGTTGCGGACATCACTTCATTTCCACCAGCTGACCCGGTGCTTCCCAGGGTCGGCGAGTGTCGTGGTGCGCTCTTAAATCCTAATTCAGGGACACAGGCGGGGGGAGGGGAGGAGGGGTGTGGGGTGGAGGCTGTAGAGTCCAGTGAGCAGTAGGAGAAAATGTATGGATGCTTGGCGCTTTTATATCAAAGTGTGCTGAGATATCTGCAGTGTTATGGCTCGAGGAGGTCTTTTTTGATGCAGAGCTTTTTTATATTATTTTATTATTTTCTTAAAGAAACACAGAGCAGGAATATAGTTATGTGTGCGCGCACATACAGAACTCGACTCCTTCAGGCCAGTGACCAGTCATTTGAAGTGCTTGCAAATGGACGGGTCAATGATTTATTTGTGATGGCAGTGCATAAGCACTGGTGTTGCTTTGAAATATTAAAGCTCTCTGTGTTTCCATTCCACTGATCTTGACCAACACAAAAATACAGAGAGAGAGGAAAAGAAAGGAGAAAGGGTCAGAGGGAGACGATATGAGAAACAGAGACAGTTTCTAATCAGAATGGGCTCAAAATGTCTTCTTCATATATTTACCAAATTAAACATCTCCTTCATAGTTGGATCAACAAAAGAGTTATTTTCCCCCCAAACACTAATTAATATAATCACATTTTAGAAGTGTTTCAAAAAGACACTGAATACAAATAAAGATATTTTGGCAAAGTCAGGGCTTGAAGTTTTGACAACAGTGAACAATATTGCTATAATGATTATATAAGAAGTAACAACTGATTGTCATTGAATAATGACATGAGTTTTGTATACACAGTTTAACATTACAAGCCTTTACAAATGTTTTTTTCATTATTCCTTTTCACTTTTGTTAATCATTGCATCATTTGTTTTCCCTTTATCTCAAAAGCACTCACTGCTTGAAAGTGTCATATGAATAAATCCTATTATTATTATTATTATTGTTATTATTATTGTTGTTGCTGTTGCTGTTGTTCACCCTAATCCCCCTTCTGTACCCGATGCAGAAATTGACTTTGCCAAGACACAGCCCCAGATGCTGGGCTCCAGCTACCAGGAGGAACTGTGCCCGGGCCCCCAGCTGGGCTACTCCCTGGGCATGGGCTCGGACGTGGAGGAGGACGAGGTCGAGGGTGACCCCTCGCCCAGCCACGCTCTCCACCTCTGGATGCAGGAAGTGAAGTCGGAGCAGAGCTCCTGCCTCTCCAGCCGTGCCAACTCCGTGCTGTCGCTGACCGACACCGAGCAGGAGCGCAAGTCCGACGCTGAGAACGGTGAGTGAGCGAGTGAGTTTGTGAGTGAGTGTGTGAGTCGCAGGCTTGCTTGTCCTTCTTGTCATCGCAGTTATCTCATCCACCTCTGAGGCAGAGCGCCTCAAATGTGCTTGCCTGATGCATTGCTATGATATTCCACCACCAAAGCAAAACGTCCATAGAATTAATTCAGAAAAATTAACACATAGGGGATGGCGAGAACAGCAAGGTTTCTATCAGTTGATGCTGTGTTCTCTTTGTCAATGCGGTTGTCTAAGTTTTGAGACAGAACCTCTCAGATAGACCTGTGAAACATTAGCCATGCAATGGAACATAGCATTAACAAAGGGAGAAAGACACATAGGGGACATGCAAGAGATACTGTAGAGCCATAGTATCCATTTAATAAATGCAAAATAAATTAATAGAATATTTGAGCTGAATACCAATCATACAACTCGCCATCTCGGTTGCAGTGTCATGGGTGTGTCTTAAGGTCTTGACTCACAAGGTCCTCTAATGATGTTTTTCTCCTGGCGTTGTGAGGTGAAAGCTATATGACTCATTTAACTCATATCTTATTGGCGATGCAGAAATGTCACCATGTACAGTACAGTGTGCCAGGGCTGTTTTGTATGCATGGTCATGCTTTCCATGAGGGGAAAGGGAAACCCTTAGTGCCTGCAGCATTAGAAGTGTGTGGTTTCATGGGGGAAATCAGTTAATTTATGGCCCGGACATATAGAGAGGCGGTGCTGATGCTGCCGTTCCCTCCATGCCATTGCCATGGTGCCATCTCCAGGCACTCCAGGTGTGTAGCGGATGGAGTCGGGGTTTTTTTTTCCTCGCTATTTTTTCCTCCCAAGCTGCTCTGGCATATATTTAATTGAGGCTGCTGATAGCTAGATCTCAGTGTCTACAAAAGTAGGCTAGAGTCAACAGCGCGGAGATTGCTTCAGCAAGACATTGAGGCTCTCTCCGTTGTGGTCACGTTTCTCGCCGGCAGTGCGCTGTAGCTTTTAAAAAGCGGAGTCCTGGCGACCGTGTCCAAGTCTCTCTCATCTCCCATCCTCATCCTTCTCCCCTCACTTTCCCTGCAAGCAGCAACGGCAGGAGTATACTGTACCTCTGCTCAGAGTCCACCTAATTCTCTCTCTCCCTCTCTGCATTGCATTCAGTGTGTGTGAGAGGGAGTGTATCTGTGTATCTCTCTGTATGTGTGTGTGTGTGTGTGTGTGTGTGTGTGTGTGTGTGTGTGTGTGTTTGTGTGTGTGTGTGTGTGTGTGTGTGTGTGTGTGTGTTAGAGAGAGAGTGTGCGTGTGTGTGTGTGTGTATTTGTCTGTGAGTATGTTTGTGAGTGAGTGAGCGAGCTTATCCATGTGCATGTGAGTAAATGTGAGGGTGTGTGTGTGTGTGTGTGTGTGTGTGTGTGTGTGTGTGTGTGTGAGAGAGAGAGAGATTTTGAGCTGGGTAATTCAACAGGGGTTGGCACACATCACGCCTGTCAGGGCTGAGTGGCCGCTCTTGAGCAGGGCCAGCTGAGGCCTCGACTTGGTATTGGCAGGTAATCGAGCACCAGGTGAGTTGAGATTTTTCTCACAGATGCACACACACACACACACACACACACACACACATATACATATTCACACACACACACACACACACACACACACACACACACACACACACACACAAGCACATACATGTAGGTGCATACGCATAGGTACCCTTGACACATACATGTGCACGTAGGCACATTTGGTTGAATACACACACACACACACACACACACACACACACACACACACACACACAGTAAGACACAAGGCTAGGAGTTAATCCTCCCCACACATTAATGGAAAGTCAATGCTGGGTGCGTGAGAGCCATTCTCCCGTGAAGGCTCGATCCATCTGGATGCTGCATTATCCTGTGAAAGGAGTTGCATAATTAACGCCACCACTGAGCCTAAGTGTGATATTCTGTCTTGGAGACAAAAAGCCCACAAGACCTCACCTGCGACCCAGCGTAGTGGAAAGATCTGAAACTGACAAGTGTGTGTGTGTGTGTGTGGGTGTGTGTTTCCATGTCTGCGTGTGGGCAGGGCTGGATGTGCATATGTGATTCACTTAGCATGACTGTATGTGAATGTGCGTGCGTGCGTGTGTGTGTGTGTGTGTGTGGGGGGGTGGTGGGGGTATGTGTGTTTCCATGTCTGTGTGTGGGCAGGACTGGATGTGCATATGTAATTCACTTAGCATGACTGTATGTGAATGTGTGTGCGTGCGTGTGTGTGTGTGTGTGGGTGTGTGAATATGTGTGTGTGTGTCTGTGCGGACATACGGACATATGAGTGTTTGTATTTTGTATTCACATGCCGATCTTTGGTTCTGTGTGAGTGTGTGTGTGCGTGTGTGTGTGTGGGTGTGTGTGTGTCTGTGTGCAGAGACGTGCACAGGAATTTTGAGGGGCAGTTGCTCTGACCTGAAAAAAAAAACTCACGGCTATATGCAGGACTGAGAATAACAGCGTCTTTTAAAAAATATATTCACAAAGAAGTAAAACACTGAAATACAGCACTCAATCACCTTAACTTAACATTATTATTTTCATGCCCACTAGTGGTATTTATGTTCTGCTCAGGCAAGATCTTTGAAATTACCTTTAAAATAGCCTATGTTTTTTTAGATTACAATTATTTAGCATGCAGCTCTCTGCAGATCACTTAGGCCTTACTGTCCTCTGTACCTCCTCCTGGTCCACATTTTCCTCACATACAGTAGTCTGCTGCTCCTCATCTTAAATGTAATGTAATTATGAAACATTTCCATTAGTAGGCTAGGCTAAAATATGAGTCTGATTAATTAATCAATTCATCTACACGGTGTCATGTCATCTTTATCACAGTGCAAAGTCTCTGTCTCACCTGCTGGTTGGCTTTTTCGCAGCCAACCCTGCAGTGATTGCCTCTCTGAATTGTCTCTCCCTCTCCTGAATCTGACTCTTTCAAGTGGGCATCTTGGCTTCAAACAATACCCAAAATACTTTTAGGATTTAGGCATTTAACCATTTTGAATAAAATAATTAATGTGATTCATTACTTCCATCATTCATTCTTCTTGCTAAAACGAAATGTGAGAAACTATCAGCAGACATGTAGCTTAGTTCGCCTAATGCCTACCAAAAAAAATAGTAGCCTATAGGCTATGTGATAACGGGCTGCTTCTCTGCAAGCTATCTGTCTGATTATTTAGGCTAAACGTGGCAAACTCAGCCTGGATTTACTAAGATTTTAATTAATTTCATAAAACTTGATGACTATGATCGTTCGTTTGTTATACATCACAAACTTTTCCGACAACGTTGAGTCGTCTCATACGACAACCGCGACAATCTCCTTAGGGCCGCTTATGCAGGCTCAGCTCAGGTGCCGGTCGCGTGCAGCGCTGCAGCAACAGAGTTTGCCCTTCCCCTACTGACTTTCACTTTCGGTGGCCGAATGGAATTCAATGAGGCTTTGCAATTTTTTTTTTATCTAGGCCTACGCGAAATTCTGCATCCATTGTACGATTTATTTATTTATTTTCCCTATTGGAAGGGCAACATGAGTCAAGAAGGGCATGTGGGCAGTTGCCCGGGCAACCTGAGCAACCCCCCTGTGCACGTCCCTGTGTGTGTGTGTGTGTGTATGTGTGTGTTTGTCTACCTGCTTCTTGCATGCCGCTGTATTTGCTTCAGTGTCTGTACCTTATCATTTCTGACGGACCACACCCTAATCTTAATCTCCTGTCTAACTCCCGCGCTACACCGGGTCTGCAACTGAAGTGTTCCGTTTGCATACTGTAGCGTAAAAATAGTTTTAGAAGTCTGGTCTTTAAATTTTTATATAATTATTTTTTCTTATGTACGTGGCGCTATCATATCTAGTGTAGCCAATTCCATTGATGATAGTTGAAACTAAAGGCTGTCACACATGGCTGGCGATGCGACAGTGAAACATGACGGTGGAATCCTGCTAATTGCTTTACTACACACACTACTGGCGATCAGTGGAGATACACTGACCAGACAGCTGTTTTCTATTTATGATGTATCAAAATCGCCCTGCAAAATAGAATTAGAGCGATGCGACGTCCGTCGTTCCACTTGCCGTTTGTGTTGTCCCATTCACTTCAATAAATTCTATTCAATTTTTACCGGTCGCTAGCCATAAATCTCCGTTGTGTCGCTAGCCTTGTGTGTAGGCCGCTAATTGTTGCAGCGGACAACGGAACGCTTCAGTTACATGGCCAGTGTAGCCTCCCTTGTAAAAGGTTCCAATGAGTCCATAGAATATGCATCACATACACTAAAAAAAACCTGTTGCTCTGTCGGTCATGCAAAGGAAAAAAGGAGTCTTTGACAATCCCCACTCCCTCCCCTTAAGCCATCCACTGTGCATCTGGCATGCAATGTAAGGCTGGATGTCAGGGGCGCCCCCCCTCCTCTACCCCGGCGCCATGAGCCGCCGGGAACAGCGAGCGAGCCGGAGAACGCGTGAGCGGGCAGGCGGGCGTCTATACAGGGAAGCGAGCGCTGAGCGTTGAGCGTTGAGCGTGGGGGAATTGCCGTGAGATGGAGTTTGTTTGCGGCGGGTACCTGCCAGGGTCGTGTCTAATGAGAGAGAGGATTGGATATGCCTCTTCACCTCTCCGGATGTCAAGGCTCATGCAGAATGAGAAAACACAGCCTGGCTGGGGCTGCCGAAGAGAAATTGCTCTCTCTGTCTCTCTGTCTCTCTCTCTCTCCCTCTCTACCTCATTCTCTCTTTGTCTTGCCCTCTCATTCTCTCAAACTCTCTCTTTCTTTCTTTCTTTCTTTCTTTGTTTCTCCCTCTCCTTCAATCTCTCCTTCTCTCTTTTTCACTCTATCTCTAACTTCATCTTGCTCTCTCTCTCTCTTTTTGTTTTACTCCCCCTCTCTCTCTCCCCTCTTCCCCTCACTCTCCCCCTCTCTCTGCTCTCCCTTTCTTTTCTCTCTCTCCCTCTCGTTCACTCTCTCACTGCCCCCCCCTCTCTGCGGTTCACATGCCACGCGGTGCCCCGTTACCGTCCGAAGCGGCTGGCGTCGAGGCAGGAGATTGTTGAGGGCGCGGGATAATCAGATCTTTATGTCGGACTGTACTCTTTGTATTAGAAAATCATCCATTTGCCACAGGCAGCCAGGGGGGGCGACCGCTGGCATTATCAGTCTGAGAGCGCGAGACACAGAGGCCTGCGTCTTCGCCATGTTTTATTCATTCATTTGTTTCCTTATATATTTATTTCTTTCCACTTCATCCGCCTTTATTTTCATTCTAGGATCGGCCGAAAGCCGTAATGCAGGAGTGGAGATTCGCTCGCAAAGACCATTTATCTTTGTCTTAGGGGGTTCGTGTGCTCTCAGAGACACTGCAGGGTGTATTGTTTTTTTTTCTCTGAAATATCTCTGTTTTGGCTATAAGGCAGTCTTTATAAAAGGGCAAGTAATGAGTTAGTTCATATGGTGAGCATTCAGCACAGTGAGAAAGACACTTGAGAGTTACTCGCGGAGGCGTTAGGCCCCAGCTCATTTTCCAGGTGCCATATTTCGATTGCATTTGTTGTGTAGCCCTTCGTTTGGACGCTAGGAACATCACATATTGACAAGAAAATTAAATAGGATCAACAAATCCTCACAGCACACTAATTGGCTGGCTACAATTCTTGTGGATTGACTGCTTTCCAGAGAGAGAGAGAGAGAGAGAGAGAGAGAGTTAAAGCGAGAGTTTATAATCCCAATAAAAGCAGACTGATACAGTTTGGCTTTGCCAAGCTACAAAATAACCAACTGCCCCCACCACCACCAGTCCTAGTTCAGCCCCAGCCCTTCATCCTCCCTCTTCCCTAAGGATGTCCGGCTCTTTCACATGCAGGCGGGTCCATCCGTGCACATCCCGCGTGAGCGGGCCCTACATTATTGATGCCTCTGTCTTTTTCATCAGCACAACAAAGTCGCCAGGGCATTTGTGCTCTCACCTATTACCAAACTTATAGCGTGAACCGAAAATGTCAGGAAGAGAAAAGAATTGTGTGTCTGTGTGTGTGCGTGTGTATGCTGAAGGGAGTTGTAATGGGGGTGGGGGTGGAATTAAAAAGACGAGATTAAATAAAACGTGAACGTCGCACCACCAAAACGGAGCTCTGCATTTAATGTCTGCCTGCCCTTGGTCTCTTTTTTGTCTTCAAAAGACCTCGCATCCTAGAATTTTTTTTTTAATGATGTGAGCTTCAAAATGCCAGGAACACTTTTGTTCCCTGTCTGATTGAAGCTGACAACTCAATTTAGAAAATCTGTTTGGTTTAAGGAAGTCGCTGTTGCCCTTAGGGATGGCTAGCTGGGGGAGTGATCGAGCCTCAGGATTCTGCTGACAAATCTATGGCAACAACAATCGGCTGCCAGGATAACATTGATGTGGATGTGATTTGCACATTAAATAAATAATAATAAAAAAACCCACAACAGCGAGCAGCGTCGGGCCAACCAGGGGAGGTTCATTCAAAGTTTACCTCTTTCAGACATATTGTTTGCAGCGTCCCGCCAGACTTGGATCACATGTCCACCTCTCCGCATTACAAATTTGGCTGGTTCAAAGCATCAGAAGCTGTTGCGATGAGGCTGGGAACAGGGCACTCTGGCCCTGACAAATTGAGAATGACTCATGCCTTCTGAAACCTTTAGGAGGAAGAAGCGCCATCTCTGATAATCTGCTAAACAACCTCTCTGCTCGTCGCATTCATAAGCGCTTTGATAATTTATTCATTCATTCGTTTTATTTGCATATGCAGCTTTCACGCGTTGGTCAGGTAAGAATATTACGTTTGGCAGGCAGGCATCTGCTCTCACACATCCACAAGGACTTTTGTTTTTATTTATTCAATTTTTACCCCCCCCCCCCCCTCCTGTGCCACTGATAATAGCATTTATTTCACGGTATGAAATGGTTTTGTTGAGGAGTCTGGCCTTTTTTTTTTCTCCTTTCCCAGAGATCATCAGCTTGGATGCGAGCACACAAAGTGAACGCTACAGTGAGTGAATCAGGCGCTGACCTTAGCGCTTAATGAAGGAGCAAGCGGGGTAGGCAGCCGAGCCAGCCTGCCATCACAGAGGAGAGAGCAGTGGGAACGAGACAGCGGAGAGGAGAGGAGAGGAGAGGGAAGGAGAGGGAAGGAGGAGCTGGTGGTGATATTTAGGAGTGAGGGATGGAGAGAGGGAGCAAGAGAGAGAGAGAGAGAGAGAGAGAGAGAGAGAACAAGACAGCAGAGAGGAGAGCAGAGCAAGAGGTGGCGGTGTTGGGATTTAGGAGTGAGGGATGAAGAGAGTGAAAGAGAGAGAGGAGACGGTAGGTCTAATGTCAAGAGTTGTCCGACTCACTTTTGCTCAGCCCATGTTAGTGTATTTGTCTCGACTGTCGCTAATTAAGTTGAATACTAATTAGTTTCGTGCATGTCGTCAATGTGAGAGACACGTAAAAGGAAATAATATGAGATATGAAATTGGACCACCTGCACTGAATAAAAGTGTTTTTTTTTTCTGATGCATTTTCAGTTGTATGATGAAATAATGACATTTACTCTGTAATACTTAGATTTAGTGACATTTTTTTCCCCACCTCAAGGATCACGGATATCTTCTGATGTTTTGATTTCAGACTATTCTTTGATGGAATGCCTTTTAGCTTCCTCACTCACCAAGGTATAGATGCAATCATACAGCTTTAGCCTTATCTTCCCTTTTAGGGTGTGTGTGTGTGTGGCTCCAAATGTGTAGTCTGTGGTGCATTGTGATTCTGAATCAAAGGGCAAAAGTTCATCTTAAATGTTAATCATGTCGTCGATAACTAGTTCTGAGCCCGGTACCACAGATGGAGGGAAACACGCCTGGTTTACCCCCTGTGTACTATAATTTCACTAATTAGCCTCTCTCTTATGGTGACAGAGAGCCTCTACAGTGACATGCAGTCATTTAGCTCGCTACTGAGGAAAGCCATTGGTAACCATTGTTGGTGATAAAGAGTGTGCCCCTGCATTGTTGATTGGATTGTTCTTCTTGTGCCTTTATTTTCATTTATTTAAAGGTGTAGTGTGAAGTTCAACACTTTTTAGTCAGATTCAACACAGTGTGTTTGGTGTGTTTATACACGGCCCTAGTTACAGAATTTGGGAACCAAAACAAAGTGGCTCAGAGCAAACTGTGCATTATTCAACCAGCTAACATGTTGCTTCAGGTTGGAAGGGAAGCAGGTATTATGATTGGTTGTCGAACAAAAATAACCTTTTTGTCCAAAATTGCAAACTGTACCTTAAAGTGCCTGCTGAAATGTATGGATTGGTACTTTTGCCCCTTGAAAAGTAACTATCTTACACCAAGTGAAGTTTTAAGGTACAAAGGCGGTATGAATTCTCCAGCTGTTTGCCATCGCCCTGAGGGACAGTCAGAATGGATTTGTCTATTAGCTCCGAAAGAACATTGCTCAGTGTGGTATTGATCATTTCGGCGCTAACATTTAGGGGCTCTTTACGTTGTGCAGTTGATCTAGTGCCGAAAAGGAGTCCCCTGGCGATTAAATGGAAATAAATAGTAATGAAAGAGACATTAGTGACCTGGAGAGAATGTCATAAATGTATTCAGAGGCACGGGACCAACTGTATATCCACTTACTCACCTCTAATGGCTATAAGCCACCGTGCGATGGGTTGCGTTCTACTGCATCGAGCGAGGCGAGTTTGCTCTTGTTAAGCCCGATGAGACACTTGTCAGGGATTGTTGTCTTCTTTCTTGCACTATTTTAGATAGAATAGAGCGGTGCACACAAGTGCATATTTATCGACTGTCCAGGAGATATTCGGTTTCTTTAGGGCGCCCACGGATTTGAGGAAAGAACAGTGAAGCTGGTCACCAAGCTGCAACTGGGGAAAGGGCACTATCGCCATGACAACCTGCATCTACCACTTTTGACAGCCTTGTCAGTGAGTTCTGTCTCATGGCAACCACCGGTCTCTGTCTCCATCTCAGTCTCTCACTTCCTCTCTGTCTCTCTCTTCCTCAATCCTCCCTCCATCTCTTCCCCTCTGCATTTCTCTCTCTCCATGCCTCATCTCTCTATCCACCCTTTTTCTTTCGTAAAAAGAGATAAAGCCTGAAAGTCATGATGCAAGGAGGTATTTGTGGACTCTTGAATGGTTGTTTATTTCCCCTTACTGATTTTTTTTTTTCATCTCCTTTGACATAAGTGAAGTTCTGGCTGAAAGCCATTTTTAGCTCTCCGCACACATCCAGGGTATTAAAATGAAAATCTAGCGTTGAGTGACAGAAGAGAAGGCATTCGGCAGAGTGGGAACAATAGCTTTGGCGGCGCACAAAGAGATTAGCAGAATCAAATCGTTCTGCCGCGTACGACTGCCGGCTGGATACAAAGATTTAAACAGGAAGGGGTCAGTAAGTTGTTTACATGGAGGAATGTCATGGGGTGGGATGGGTGGGAGAGGGGGCAGGGAACTGCCCCAGTGCCCCCCTTTCCCAGGCCTGTTAATGGCACCCAGAGTGACAGCAGACTAAATGGAGAGAAATGATGGAGCAAAGATCTTTGTGCTTCTCTAAAAAAAGACTAGACTCTGTTTTTGGTTCATAGCAGATTGATTTTCTCTACTACTACTCCTCCTACTCCTCTATGTAGTGATTATAGGCTCGCACCTAAGCAGACTATTAGCCGTGCCCTAATTGGACATTCCAGAGCAGCAAAACAACATCAACAGCAGCGACACCAACAACAGCAGGAGCAACACAGCTCTCTCTCTCTCTCTCTCTGTCTCTCGGAAATCTGTGTCAGCCTCAGCTAGAGACCTTCACAGCAAAATGGAGTTGTTAGTGGTCCTGGAGGTGGGCGCTAAGATGCGGCTCGCTCACAGTCCCCCCCCCCCCCCCTCCCCGCGGCAAGAGTGCTGTCCAGTGAGCGGACCGGAGTGGTGGGTTGGAGCTTTGTTCTGTCACTGGCCCCTGTTCCTGCCAAGGCGGCACGGCGGTGCCCGGCTTGATAACTGACACTTTGTGGCAGCTCCGCTTTCACCCAGCCCGCAGTCCACTTCTCCAGCGGCAGACACTGGTTTTTAAACATGAGCTCACAGACAAGTCAGAGAATACCAGCAAAGAGGGACACAGGCAAGTGTGCACACACACACACACACACACACACACACACACACACACACACATACTTTTCACACACACACACACACACACACACACACACACACACACACAATATGCAGACTTTCACACACAGTCACTCACAGATACACACACTCACTGAAAAACACCCTCACAGAGACTCACACACGCAAAATCACTCTCTCTCATACTCAGTCTCTCTCTCTATCACACACACACACACACACACACACACAGACACACAAATACACACACACACACACACACACACACAAATACACACACACACACACACACACACACACACACACACACCCTCACTGACACACACACACACTCACTGACACACACTCACACTTACTGACGCAGACACAGATTATGATGAGCTCTCTCTCTCTCTCTCTCTCTCTCTCTCTCTCTCTCTCACACACACACAATGTGTTCACATGCCAGTGGTTCAGAAGTGATCTCCTGCCTTGTCTGCCGCTCCGTTTGGGGCAGTGCAATAAAGCGAATTGACGGCTGTGAAAATGTGCGATCTGTTGCGTAAGCCCCTCCGCACCAAATGTGTCCCCTCCTTGCTGCGATGGCGAAAAGCAACGAGTTGTCACCAAGAAAGGACAATTAGTGTAGGAGTGCTGCCCATACACACACACACATACACACACACGCACACAGATTGATACACACTGAGACACTTACAGACACACACATAGATTGTGATGAACACACACACACACTCTCTCTCTCTTTCATTCACACACACTATTCACATTTTCAAACCCCCACACATACACACACACAGATAATTAGTGTAGAATTGCAGTCATGACAAATGATCTGTGCAGGGGCTTATATAAAGAGGATATGTGCAGCTAATTTGGTCTTGTGTGATAGCTTTACCTGAAATAGCCAGGCCTCAGTATTGTCGCATGCAGCAAGATTAGTTAGTGACTGTCAGTGGGATCATAACAACTCATTCTGGGGGCCTCTACCAGCGGTAGCATATTGCAGTAAGTGTAAAAGTCACAAAGCATTAGACTCTGTTGCGTCTCCTGCAGTGTTTTTTCTTTTGGTATCTGTCTGAGAAATGGCGAGGAGAGGAACACATTTATAGTCTTTTACAAAGGCTTTAAATGAAAATCCTGCTGCTGTTGTGCCATAAACACCTCGCGTCAGCCCAGAATTTAATTATATATAAACACAATGAAATCTCTCTAGAAAAAAACAAAAACAAATATTTTGATCACAAAACTGAAAAAAATGGAGAGGGACTATAGGGAGGTCCCCCTTCTTGCACTTATATCTATTATTCAGTTAAGATGCCCTATGCCAGAATGTCCTAGTGGAAGTACTGGGGACAAACAGCTCATTGGGCCCTCCAGAGAAGACAAGAGGTGTCATTGAGAATCCAATTTGGAGATATATAAGAGTGGTGCAATAAAGTGGCAATCAGATGAAATGACAGAAAATGGCGACGCTCTGTACTCCATCTAAAATGGCTCGTTTCTTCATGTCGCTGTGATTTTGGAGGTTGATAAAAGCATGGTGTCTTGGAGCATACTGCTGATTGCGAGACGGCATTCTGCAGCATGTGTATCTACCTTTGCATTTGGCATGTGCTCCTGGCATGTGATCTGTAAGTCACATGTGTATTGTAACTACCTCTGAAACAAACAAATCTAGGTATTTTCCTCAATCTGAGATAGACACAAATAAAAAACAAAACAACAACAAAAAAAATCTTCATGTTGGTATTGCACTAAAGTTGCAACATATTGTAAACAGTTTTGTTTGCAGTTTGTTGCCAATAGGTGTTGTGGAGAAACCTGCCTCGCGATACCTTCTGACATCATAGTGCATCGACGATGGAATTCATCAAAGCGCTAGATAGCTGTTAGAGGTGCAACAAAACTCGCTCCATGTGAGCCGGTTTTGAACACACTGTGACAGCTACCACAGCATGTGTACAGAGCAGTTTCTCACAACTCGTATCACATTAGTAAACTGCTGTCAAAGTGATGCTTTTTGTGTGTGTGTGTGTGTGTGTGTGTGTGTGTGTGTGTGTGTGTGTTTGTGTGTCTTAACACATTGCATCTTCTACATTACTATACGATCAGTAAGCTAGTAGTACTTACCACCACAGCTCTATGAAAAGAAACAGATTGTATGTGAAGGAATGCAGTGTGTGACTGACATCTCTCCTGCTCGTTGCGGCCATGCAGGTGTTCTCAATGCACTCCACTGGTCTGACAGAAGCTCCCCAGCAGACAGATGCCACTTTCATTAAAAGTGCCTCTCTCTCTCTCTCTCCCTCTCTCTCTCTGTCGTCTTCCCCTGAGTTCTAGCGCCACGGTTAACACTCCATACCAGACTGAAGTGCTGATTATGGAAGTCTTATTGTCAATTATGGGGTAGCAGGCTGTTCTTGGCTGTTGCTTTCACACAGAATTTATCTCAGAGTCCCTCTGGATACCTTTCAGTCTGCCTGCTTGTCAATGACAGATTTGACTCAGATGTGACCAAGGTGTGTGTGTGTGTCTGTGTGTGTGTGTGTGTGTGTGTTTGTTTGTGTTTGTGTATGTGTATGCTATCCATCCTTTCCATGAGGCCCTGAAATACATTGATCCCCGTTTTAAATTACCCCACCCCATCATGGAAAGCAGAAGCTAAGTAACTTATTGTAGCTCTAAAAATATTGGGATTAATGTGGGGCAAGGAATGGGGGATTCCTGTTTTAGTGCACAGCACAGTTATCTGTCAGTGTCAGTCTTTAAAAAATTCACTCTATGGCTGTATCTCAAACCACCTACTTGCACACTTCAAATACTTAGTGTAAGTATACAGTGCAGATATTGGGACAATACTAACCATTGAAAAGTGGGCACAACGCAAGCAAGTGCTCAGTGCACAGTAGCAGTGTACTGACGGAAGTATGTGGTATGAGACAGCCTATCTTTCTCCCACAAAGGAAGAAGCCTTTACCCCCAAATCCCATTACTACGATATTTGGGATGGCGGGGATAGCCTTTCTCAGTTACTCTTGTCACAAGCCTTTGTGTTTCACCTGACCCATTGACTTGTCCTTCACAACTGGACGGCCAGAACTCCACCCTCACACGGTGTATCATGGCGCACCTTTAGAATGGAGGAACTCGGATTTCGCATCAACTTTCCATCGATCTTCACAGAAGTGCTTCTGGCTGTCTCCCGATGTCCCTGAGCGACAGGGCTTCTGGAACTGTGTGAGCGGCCTGGGTCTGACTGTGGAGGCTGAATGCATCTCCGTTTCTTCCCGCACCTGAGGCTCCGCAGCGCGAGGACAGGCTGGTGGTAGCGGCAGCACTAACAGGTGTCCACCGAAAAAATAAATAAATAAATAAACAGAGCGGAGAGATGCTTACGCTTCAACGCAGAGGTTAACATATGCAGATATACAGTCCCACCCACCCCCGCACACACACCCACACAAGCCAGTAGAGTGTGTTTCTTTGTGTCTATGTCAAACACAGAGATGCGCAGTATGGCTTGCTTAGACAGACGAGCACACAGTCAGGCACACACAGTGGCAGGCACAATCAGGCAGACAGATGCCCATAAAACAAAAACACACAAGCACCCAGACCGATGGAAGAGCATTTACTGTATGCACACAGATGGATGGATTTGCACTCACACGTACCAACAACCATGGGGGCACATACACCCACGCAATTGGCGCACACACACATAATACTTATATTCCTCCGACATGCTCTACATAGTCAAAGGTGGGCAAACACACACATACAGTACACACACACACACTAACACACTGGGCTATAATATCAGGCTCACCATCTCCGATGCTGCCCAGAAATCATGGCATGCAATATTTATCAATCCGAAGGAGGGCAGAGGCAAAGCGAGCCAGAGGAGCTCTCAGTAGTCGTGGCTGCGGCTCCTTCCCACTAGATCCGCACCGCTCTCCTCTGCTCTGCTCTGCTCTGCTCCGAGCCCGTGCGACTCAGGCCTGGCAAGCAGTGCCAGGATGGGAGGATTTATCACGTTACAGAGTTCTCCAAATGAGAATCAGGTCTCCATCACCGGGAGGAACGCGAAGTGAAGCACAAGTGGAGACCGGAGCCGATGAGGGATGCCCGCGGTCTGGAGGTGTTTTTATTTTCTTTCCTTTCTTTCTTTCTTTCTTTCTTTCTTTCTTTCTTTCTTTTCTTTCTTTCTTTCTTTCTTTTCTTTCCTTCCTTTCTTTTTTCTTTCTTTCTTGTCTTTCCCTCTCTTTTGTGGAGCAGGTCGAGGCCACAACTGAGACAAACAACTGAGATTGGGAGTGAGACAGAATGTCTGCCTAAAGGCAGCAAATAATCGCTGAGGGAAGAAAAAAAAACAAGAAAACAAAAAAACAGTGCCATTTTGTAATGCTATAAATATTTCAGTGGCTGAGAAATGTGTGTGTGTGTGTGTTGGAGAGTTTGTGTGTTACCAAAGCCTGTTTGACATTAGCCGTTTGACGTTTTCTGCAACCCTGTAAACTCTGGAGGTTTTGATAGCAGGCCTGATTCTCCGAGGCAGTTTAATTACTGTTATCCTGTAGGACACGCTGTCACTGCAGAGCACCCATGGGTCACTCGCTCCTGTGCAAAGTCGTTACTTTCAGCGGACGCCACGCCAGGAGATACAACAACCTCAGAGATCCCCATCTAACGTGGGGGCAGGGATTGGATGCTGAGGTTAAAAATACATTCATTGTGAAGGTTGGACTGTGGAATGGTCTGGACGATGAGATAGATGCAAGAGCGTGGAAGTGATAGATTTCACTCGTAAAAACAGATTTGTGACTATGTCTCATTGATCACCGGCAGATTGGCAGATTTTGCATCCCCACTCAGCTTGCCTGGCTGTGTGCATGTGAGCTATCCTCCCTCTTTCCCAGCGTCTATATTAAATTAACCCCCCATCTCTTCCCACTGCGGAAGGCAAGCGCTAAGTAGCTAATTGTAACTGTAAAGATATTGGGATTAATGGGGAACTGGTAATGGGACACTCATGTCCCCATTTGTCTCTGGCTGTAGGCTCGCCCTAGATCTATATGAGAGGCTGAAGAGGGAGGCAGAGGCAGAGAAACCAGAGCTCTCTTTTTATCTCTCTGTAGAATAAAAATCTTTTAGCTGAGGTATCTGTTCTGTTTCACTTCTGCTTCTGCGGGAGGGATATTTGCATGCATCTGTTTCTCCTCTGGTGCATGGTATTACAATATAATCCATCATGTTTGTTTACAATTTGGCTTATAATATGTCAGTGGTTTCCCCAAAATTGAATTATATTTACATATCTGTTTGTATTTGTTCGTTCTTCCGTTCGTATTCTTTCTGCCTGTCTGTCTGTACTTTCTTTCTTTCTTTTACTCTACCTTTGGCTCTTTATTTCTCTTTCTTTCTTTCTTTCTTTCTTTCTTCCTCTTGTTCTTTCTTTCTTTCTTTCTTTCTTTTTCGTCACGCCACTTTTCTTTTATGAGCTGCTGATAAGCTTGAGGTTTATGCAGAGGCAGAGATGAAGGACTCTCGAGGATTGGATAAGACCTGGAGAGAACTCAACAGAAAGTCAGAGCACAACCCCTATAGCACCTGCTTATTAACTAGCATTACATCTTATCTCTCGCGCTTGTGTCTTACTTCTGTTTCATTTGAAAAATTTCTTTCTCAAGTGTTTGCAAGTTCGAAAAGCTGATATATCCTAATGACAGAGGCTCTTCGGCTAGCACACGTAGTCCCTAAAGCATACTCTTGTGGAGCATTTCGAGATGTCACTGAGCTTTTCTGAAGGACCTTTGAAAGACGGTCGTATTTTAAGAGCGCCTCGTACTCCTTGTCCGCTCCGTGCCAATCTCTGAGCCTCCTTGAGCCAACGACAAAGCCATCGCACTTCTCGCTTCCTCTTCCTCATCCTCCTCCTCATCGTCTCTCCTTCAGCGAGTGCCGCTACTCCTCTGTTTCCTCTCGTGCGGGCCGTCTCTGATAAATCCTGACGGATGGTGCCGGCATCACATTTCATCAGAAAGGAACCCATTTCAGCCCCCCCCCCATTAGACTCAGTCAGCCGAGTGTGTACGGGTGTGTGTCTGCGTGTGGAGTGGGGGGGGGAGGACCGTGTCCCTGTCACAAGCCCACTCGTCAGCTTTCTAGCACTGAGATGAGGCATGGTGCGGCAGAGAAAGTGCTACGCTTGTTCGTCCGTTTGTTCGTTCGTTTGTCCCTCCATCCATTGTGGCACTCCGTTGTGGTGAGCGAGATGAGATTCATGCTCCTCACGTCTTGAATCTTTTACGGAGCTAATGACCTGAAATAGCTGCCATCGTAATGTCCTGTGAATCAGAAGCAGAGGACGAGAGCAGGAGGCGTTGTCTCTCTGTGTGGTTCTCTGTCTGTGTGTGTGTGAGTGTGTGTGTGTGTGTGTGTGTGTGTGTGTGTGTGTGTGTGAGAGAGAGAGAGAGAGGAGAGAGAGAGAGAAAGAGAGAGAGAGAGAGAGAGAGAGAGAGAGAGAGAGAGCTACCTCCTGTGTGTGTATGTGTGTGTCTGTGTGTCCCCTGCTGGACATGCATGACCAAAGTGACTTTCCAGGAGGCGTTTCCTGGATTAGTGTGAGCCACTGGGTGCTCATTTTTCAGGGCCCACCCTCTCTCTCAGAAGGCCTTGACATACAGATCCCACAGGAATCCCAACAAGAAGAGACAGTATTAGATAGATAGATAGATAGATAGATAGATAGATAGATAGAGATACTAGATACTTTGTTTATCCAGAAGGAAATTAAGGAAATCCACTTTATTATTCACTTTAGTTAAACAGAAGTGGCCGGGTGCTACCACAGTGCATGCTTTCAGGCTGCAGGCATTGCGGAATGAAAGACACGTCACATTTAGTTTGATAAACAGCTAGATAGCTATTGTAAGAAACTATAACTGTTAGCTAGTAGGTAAGTTAGATTTCAATCCTTGAAGTACCCTATACACGAATCCGACGAGCGTTCTGTGGAGGCTGCCATGTTGTGGCGACGCCATTACTGAGCTGTTACTGGTATGGAAACAAACCTCCGTGATAACGCACCCTCAATGACAGCTATAGCCAGGCAGTATGGCTTGTTGGGTTGATGATGTTAGACCGGTCACAGATGAAGGTACAAGCGATCTTACAGATTATGTATGAAAATAGCTTAGAGTAGAGAATAAGGAAATAAAGACATAATTGGGACTAGGTTGATATTATATCTACTTAACTACTGTAGCTAGCTAACGTTAGCAACAACTATGCTAGCTAGGCTAGCTAACGAGGAAACTATACAAATATCTGTCCATTTGGTATGTCTTCCCACTCGACATTATAAAAGAAGTAGTGAGACAGTCGTAAATCGCGGGCTGTTATCCCTGTGAACACAACCAATCCAATATGGTATGTAAACAAACCTCCATGATAACGAACCCTCAATGACAGCTACAGCCAGGCAGTATGGCTTGTTGGGTTGATGATGTTAGACAGTGGCCTCCGGTCACAGATGAAGGTACAAGCGATCTTAATTATTATTTATGAAAATAGCTTAGAGTAGAGAATGAGGAAATAAAGACATAATTAGGACTAGGTTGATATTATATCTACTTAACTACTGATATCTAGCTCTAACGTCAGCAATAACTATGCTAGCTAGGCTAGCTAATGAGGAAACTATAAAAATATCTGTCCATTTGGCAACAATAAATAAATGAATGGATATCAAATAAACAAATTCATGTTTTTCATTTGTGACCATTGTTTATCTAATTTTCACATTTCAAAAGGAAAGGGTACAGCTAACTGCTATCTGTGCAAACCGTATGGTAACGTTAGGCTACCAGACAAGGGCAGTCCACCCGGGGTATTTTGTGTATCTCACATTTTTTTTCGTTCCAACTGGTAATTTTATTGCTGCTATTGGAACAATAGAAAACGGAACATGTTTTCCCACTCGACATTATAAACAAGTAGTGAGACAGTCGTAAATCGCGGGCTGTTATCCCAGTGGACGCAACGAATCCAATAGGAGGCACTGGCGCAATGCTACCCAGCAACAGCTCAGTAATGGCGCCCGCTTACTTCCGGTAGTTTCGCCGGATTCGTGTATACATGAGCTTCGAAAGTCAGTCTTAAATAACGACGATCATGTTTGATAGCTACCATTTGATATAAACTACACTTTTACATTTGTAAACGTACCTTTGCTTGTGTAGCGACCTGCGGGTACAGACAGCTATATGGGCTGAAATAGCCTGAAATGAATTTTCTCCAGATCACATCACTGACTATTGACTTGAGCTCAAGATGATCGCAATAACATGTAGGTGATAATACATGGCTCCAAAAGCCCCTTTCACACTCCAGGGTGAAGTAGCTGTAACCGTATGTTAATGCATTCGTGTCAGATTTCTGCGTTCTGATAACACAGATCCATACTTCATTCAGCTCAGCCTCTAGGTTGCAACGCACGCTTATTCTGCAGTATTTTTACACATAAGAATAACTTCTGGGTGAACAGGTATAAACTGAGGGGCAAGACGGTTACATGAAATGATATATAAAAGCATACATACACATAATCATGTTAAAAAGAAGAGATAAAAATGCAAAATCTTGCATTTTACAAGAGCATGCGTTTTGCTTAAAAAAGAGCACAACATTCTTTTTGTAGCTAAAACAGCAAGACTTTCAATGTAAAAAAGAAAGAAACATTTTTTCATTCTTTTCTCAGCAAGATGAGCTATCCCTCATTTTTTCCCCTTAGGCTGTCCGGGTTTAACCAGGACTGTGTTCGGTCAGCCTATCCCCACAGTCCCCTCGCCCCGTGGGTGATGGCCATGGACAACACAACATGGCCTCTAAAACAAAACGTGGGATTGTAACAGACAGACGAGGCTCGGAAGCTTCAGACATCAAACACTAACTGAGGCATGTCAGACCGGCAGAGAGGCGGCTTTGAAGAGACTTTAGGTCAATCTTGGCTAGTCCTCACCATAGAGTTCTTGTCCTTATCCTCCTCTTGTTTGAAATGGCATCTTCTCGGCACAGAGCACAGGCCTGATTGTTAAGCAGTGCAATCAAACCCTTTGATGTTAATCAGAGGGTTTTCTTTTTTTCTACACTTTTCTCACCCTCCATCACCCCCACCCTCTTTTTTTCCACTCTTTGTATCCCAGAGTGAAAGCCTGCTGGGAATGCTCAATGAAGCGGAATCCTTTTTTTTTTTTCGTCAGATGGAACAAAACCTGTGAAAATGCTCTTTAACTGACATCATTTTCCCCACATGGAAAGCAAGAGTCTTTCAAGTCAGAGATGGCATAGCACTTTTTGTAACAATGAACTTTGCAGTGGCTAATCACAAACCACAAAAACCCAGAAAATTCAGTGTTCAATTTTGTGTGACAAGCAAGGCCATCTTCATCCAGACAAAAGCCACATATTCTGATATCTTGGTTTTGCCATTTAGAGAAAATTCATAGGCACAAACAAACAATCATATGAGAGGGATAAGTCTGTTTACTATCATGAGGGAAATTTGATAGAATGGCTGTTACAAACTCAGGCCAGTGTCTTCTCTGTGTCTTGAACACAGTGAGCCCAGACTTGACTGCACAACATGATAGTTTCACAATCTGCTCTCAATCTCTGATATGCCCCCACCACTCCTGGCAAAACTGGCAGGCTGCTGTGTAAGCACACACCAAAGGTAAGCGCACTGAAAAGATTCCCTCTCAATGCACTTTTTTTTTTTTTACTAAAATCGCAGTTCGGAGAATTTTTGCTTCTTTTGTGCAGAACGTGTCTGTGTAGCTGATGCTTTTGCCTGCATCACCACATATGTCCTTGAGGTGTTTTTTTTTTTGTTCTGTTTGGTTAAGAAGACAGCACCTGTCTTAATTTTCTTACTGTTTTTTTTTTTCTTTTCTTTTCTCTAACTTCTTTCTCTCTTCCGGTATCAAATTCATCTCACAGCTGTTTATTGCTGCCTGGAGACTCATCAGCATTTGTCATTGTTTTCAATAGACCTTTGGCAGAGCCATTAAATCTGCCTGAAATGCCGGGGTGGTCGGATAGTAAATGTACGCTTTGACTCTGGAACCCCTCCCATTAAGACTTCTGATTTGCATAACGAGGAAGTAAACATTTCTCACAGTCTCACTGGACTGCGGTAATCTTTTTTGTACATTAGTGTGTGTGTGTGTATTTCTGTGTGTTTGTATGTGTGTGTATGTGCACTGCCAATACGCCTATGTGATCTGCGACACCATTTGATCTTGAAACGTTTTTATCCATGTGGGAATATACATTGCAAGCTTCTGACAAGCATTACACATCTGCACGCATGCATTGGCACAAACATGAACACTTGCATTAAGCTATACATAAACATACAGTACACCCACACACTGTCTCTAGAGATGTGAACATAGCCAACAAATACCTCTACTTAGACAAGCATTGTGCCCCTACACATGTACTGTACACATGCACAGAGACAAATGTGAAGAAGACAACACACACACACACACACACACACACACACACACACACACACACAAAGGCCATTGCTCATCAAGTCCCGTGTCTCCCTCTTGCGAGCTGGCTGCTTAGCCCTTCGCGCTCCAGTTCGACTTTGTCTTGTTTTCCATAATTTTAATTACGCTTTTTTTCCCCGAGTTGGGAGAAGAGGGAGGATGTGCAGTCCCTCATGTGCTGTAATACAACAAAAGCCAGTAATATGATCTGTGGATACCACTGTGTTGAAGAAAAGTATGCAAATATCACGGTATTTAATGCTTTATCCGGTGCTGGTTGCGCGCGGCTGTGACGCGACAGTGGCGGCGCCTGCGACTCTTAGACGCTTAGCGCAGTTTATGCGCTGTGTTATCAGCCGGACCATATGCGGAGTGGCTTAAGCCGGCCACGCGCCGCAAACAAGAGGCTCCTCAGCGGCCGTGGGGCTGTCGGGGCTTGGGGGGTAAGAGCCTTTCGCTTCTGATGCTTTATTTTTAGCCGTTCCCAATGAGTGGCGGTGCGGCTTTAATCAGCGTGAGAGGTGATGTCCTTCGCTGACATCACTCAAGGGGGGTCAAGGAGAGGGGCCCCTGGCCCGCTCCGCCTCTGCAGGAACACACGCCACCGCTGACAGATCTGCTAGGCCTTTAAGCTATTAGCCGGCCCCTGTCCCTGGCCCTCTCTCTCTTTTTTCTCTCTCTCTTTCTCATTCTTTTACTCTTTGTTCTGTATCTGTTTTTTCTCTCTGTCTGTGTCCCCTCCTTCTCTCTCTTTTGTTTTCTCTCTTCCCTCCTTCTCCTTTTCTCTATCTCTATCTCTGTCTCTCTCTCAACCTTTCTTTCCCCCCTCTCCCTCTTTCTTTAATTCACTCTCTCTTTCTTGCTTTCATTCTCTCGCTCAACCTTTCTTCCCATTTTTCTGTCTCTTTCTTTCCTTCGTTCTTTCTAGTTGTCCTTCTCATCTCAGCCTCGCTGCCAGAACTATTTTATGTCAGCTCAGTGATAGAATGAAAGAGAGGCACAGAGGAAGAGAGAGATAGAGAGAGAGAGAGAGAGAGAGAGAGAGAGAGAGAGAGAGAGAAAGAGAAGGAAAGCAGAGGGCGTGAAAGAAAAAGAAAGAGAGGAGGAAGACGGAGGCAGAAAGGGAGGGAGGGCTGGACATAAAAGATCGCCTGAGAGAACCAGTGAGACATGGAGAAATAGTCAGAGAAAGATGAAAGGGCAAAGAAGGAAGAGAAATAGAGACTGTGAGGCAGAAGATGGAGACAGATGTGGAGGAAGAGACAGAGACGCATGATGACACCGTGGTCGTGGAAGACAAATTGGCTCTCCGTGTCTCACCACCGCACATCTGCCTCCTCTTCCTCATCATCCTCCCTCTGCTTTTGTTCCGCTACTTCTGCCCCCTTGCTCTTTTCCTTCCCTTCACCCCCCTCTCTGCTCTTCTCTTCCTCTTCCTCTTCCATCGTTTTCCTGCTGTTCCTTAAACACAGTCCATCAGTGTTGCTGTGGAGAAGGGGCGGCCACCAGTCTAGAGTTGGGTCTGGCAGAGGAGAGGAGAGGACAGGAGAATCTCTTCAGGAGGGAGCTTCAGGGTCCTCCCCCTCAGAGAAATGGACATGCGACTGGGGTTGGGGGGGTATCGGGTTCGGGCAGAGTGGTGGAGGCTGGAGGGTTGGGTTGAGCTGGGGGCTCATAAAATGATCAGTGATGAAGTGGCAGTGAATGGCCACTGAATAATGTATGGCGTGGAGGGTTCGGAGACGGCGGAGGGCGGTCTATTAAGGGCAGGCCGAACAGCGAGGTGTTTTATTAAAGAGGAACACTTACAATTACAAACTGCATTAAAGGCCCCAACGGCCCCCGTCTGCCTGTCACACTGTCCCCAGCACAACACTGAACAGCACAGCCAGTCTTCAGGGAGCACTGAGGAGGACACACACACACACACACACACACACACACACACAGAAATGCTCCGTCAGGCAGTGTAAACTACACACACAATGACATATACACACACACACACACAGTCACACGCACACACGCAGTCACATAAGCATCTACTGAGCAAACGGAACACAGTCATAGAAGCATGATTCAGTTTCTGCACACAATCACGTCAAAGTCATGCATCTGTTTGAGTTGTCCACATATGCACTCACATGCACGATTGCACACATATACACACATTTACACACACACACACACACACACACACACACACACACACACACACACACACACACACACACACACACACACACACACATACACACAAACATGATGGGGCTTGGGGAAAGCCCATAACCATGGTGTTTATCTGTTTGTGTTTATAGGTGATCAGTGGTCCCATGTTTGTGTTTACTTCTGATTAGCTCCATTCCCTTGCTAGCATTTACAGTCATCCCATCATCAATGCAGGCAGGCGGTAACATATTACTTCAAACATTTGCTCGCTACAATCCATCTGCCTGTCATTATCCCCCTACCTCACCCCACCTCGCCCACACACACACACACACACACACACACACAAACCACCACTTCCACCCCCGCTAGCCTCCCCCACCCATTTTTGAAAATCCCAGTTGGGTAGCCAATCTTGAGAAGCATATGCATTTCATTTGCCTCCGAGGGGCATCAGAAAACTCTGGCAGGTAGTCATCTTTCCCAGATGGATGGACCGCTAGCGATGCTTCCGGTGGCCACCCCTGGCTAGCGATAAGTGCTACTTGTGAGTGTCCAGAGCCAATCCTGAGACTGAAGCGCTGTCTCTAATGGCTGGCATTTGGTGCTGGTCCGATACCGCTCATCGTGGCTGACAATCGCGGGCAGATGGGTGAAAGGGATCGGTCATAGCACCCTGTCAATCTTGGAGAAGAGATAATGCGCAGTGAGGCCGTTTGACTGACAGGCCCCCATCTCTGATAAAACAGATGCGGCGTCTTCTGCCTGATTTCCTCCTATTTTTCATATTCAATCTATGTGTCATATTCTCTCCCACTATCTCACTCTCTCTGTCTCTTTCCTCTCCCTCCATTTCTCCCTCTCTCCCTCTCTCTCTCTCTCTCTCTCTCTCTCTCTCTCGCTTTCTCTCTCCCCCTCTCTCCCACTGTGTTTCCTCATGAATGAGGATCAGGCTTTGCCCACAGGGGTTAGTGTAAGTGCCAGAGCTTAACTTGTGTGTCTCATGTGATTAATGTGATACTCTGGTTCGCTGCTCTCAGTGGCCCACCAGTGGATGGGGACAACAGCAGCTGTGTGTGGATGATCTCATTTCATATGATTTGTGCCTAGGATTTTGATTTGAGCGTGTATGAGTTTGTGACTTTTGAAATATAGTTTTTTACAATTGTTTACACACGTTTTCAAAACTCTGTGTCTATTTTTCAAAACTCCACACACAAAACCCACAATTGCTCACACAAAAAGCAAAATGCCTCAAATCTCCAGCAAAATGACACACAACATTCAAAATGTCAAAAACACACCTTTAAAGCAAACATTCGCCTCACATTACTAACACTTTTGTCATAATATGACATTTTGGATACATCATGTACACACTGTTGCTCAAAACCTAAAGCTCTTCTGTCTTAGGCTTTCTATATTTATTTCCATACAAGAGTGAAAGTTACGGTATCAACAAAGAGAAGTTGAAATACACAGTAAAAATGCAAGCAATATTGAAACCAAAAATAGTGATTTTTCCCAAATAATTTGCTGTTCTTGAATACAGTATTTTACAGCAAACAAGAAAAAAAAGCAAAGAAGAATACAGTGACCACCAGATGTACATAGAGTTTTGAAAACACTGATTTTGTTTTTTCCAAAGACAAGTGTGTGTGTGTGTGTGCGTGTGGGGGGTCGTGTACAGTATGTATTCATAGGCCTATAGACCCTTTCAACTGCAGAAACAAACAATTCTACAGTAAGCGTTCCTAAGGCATTTCTGGAGGCACAGAAAAATGTATTGAGCTAATGGTACTGTAACATGGGGACAAACAAAAATAGAGTAAAAAGACAAAATTTTACATAAAGTCAACTTTTGTAGAACATTACTGTAAGCTAAAGTCCGATTACTGTAATTTTCAAAGTATCTGCATTGGTTCAGAATATTTCAACCGGAAATCCTCTAGGAGCAGATTGAAAGGGTCCATACCTATATAGAAAGTATATCTATTCATAGACCTATACTAAGGCATTGATTGAATGGTGTTCAGTAAAGTAAAGAGTGTTTACACATGTGAAGAGAAAGAGTGAAGCACCGGTGATTTAGTGTGGCATTTTGATGGGTTGTGTTTGAAGAACAAAATCAAGTTACTTCCTGTTAGATTTTTGTGTGTTAGGTAGAAAATTGTGTGTGGTGTTTTGCAAAATGTGTTTTAGTCAATTGAAAACACTGAGAATTAGTGTATGGTTTTGCAGATTTGGTGTCGGGTTATGATGTTTGGAGGACATGTTTAGAAAATTGTGTGACAAGCAAAGATTTAGTGTGTAAGCAGTTGAAAAAAACTGTAAGAAACGGATTTAATGTATTTTGTATGTAAAATATCAGATACAACCAATGGATGTGGGGTGGTGTGTATTGTTAACCTGGCAATAGCCAGATGAATTTTGCTCCGCCTAGCTCCACTCATCCATCTGGAACCGATCCATTGAAGTGTTGCTTCAGAAGGCTGGGCCTAATCAAAAAATGCTTGCATATGAT
>NC_063209.1:11926111-11941111 GCF_017589495.1 Alosa alosa | reverse complement strand
TACCCAAGTAGAGGTAAATCCAAAGATGGTCAAGGCAAGTGTGTGTTTGTGTCTGTGTCTCTGTGTGTGTGTGTGTGTGTGTGTGTGTGTGTGTTAGTTATTGATTCCATTAAGGGATATTCATTAAAAATGACATGTTTCAAAAGACAGGAGCCATTTCTTAACAGTGCTTTAAAAGAAAACTAATTTCAACAGGATGACCTTTTATCAGAGGTTAATTATTTATTTTACATTAGAATAGGAGGGGAATCAACTTTGCCTGGAGTAAATGTTACACAATTATGGGAGGACTAGATAGAGTGCTTTCCTTTGGGAAATTACCCTTCCATAATCTTTCGCCTAGATGAGTGTGTCATTTTATGAAATGAAAGTCTACCACAGCTACCTTTTTTTTTCCCAGAGGCTGGCAAGAAAATATGGCATAAAACATGAATAAAACATTGTTTTTTGAGAGGCAGCCCAAGATGACAGCTGTTTTCGCCGTTAATTGTATTAAAAGAGGTCTTAAGTGTCTCGCTGTGGCTCGAGCACCAGAGATTCACTGTCTCTGTGAATCATTCAAGCTGTTTTAGCTGTCAATCAAGGGGAAATTCGAAAGATATAAGTAGCATAATCAGGAAAGGCAATGTTAACTAACTTGGACTGAACAGAGTTTTTGGAACAAACACACACACACACACACACACACACACACACACACACACACACACACACACACACACACACACACACACACACACACACACACACACAAAGATCATCTGAAAGACTTTCAGAAACTCAGTAAGTCTGAGGTAATCGAGGACATATTTTTTCAATCCTCACACCTGTGGTAATGTTTTCTCTGTGTTGTTTTTCATGAAAATGGTTCACATGGACTTCTTGTTTCTTATAAGTTATGTCTAATTTCAGACAAATCTATGCCCAATTATCCAACATATAACAAGACATCGAAAAAAAAGAGTAAAATAAACACTTAGAACACAAAAGTACCTCAAATATCCTTGATTTTTCCTAGATTCTACCTCCTCCGTGAGCTCCCATTTTGTCTCGTCACCCGGAACCTTTATTTATCCTTCTCTCTGACCTGTCTGCATTTCACATATCAAAACGCTACTCCAGGCAACCTCGAGACACACACACACACACCGACAGCTACGGCATGAATTATTTGCTGGATTGTTTGGCGTCCGACCCACCGATCCCGTGCGCTCCACTCTCCGCTGCGCTCTCTCGCCGTCCAAGACGGCGACGCGCATTAAACATTTAGAAATAGAATGTGCAGGTGCTCCACTTCATCAGTCTTCTGTAATGGCCAGCTGGCAACAGGCACGGCCGACATTCAGCTTCAGCATGTGCTCCCTTAATGGGACTTGTGTTCTGCTGTTACTGATAGGATGTTGTGTTTCATAGAGAAGATTACATATGCTGCATTGTGTCAGAGGAAACTGTCAGTGCATACCTCTCTCCTCCTTGGACAGGAGAGACAGTTAAAGGACTTTCTTGAGGGGGTTTAGTGCTGATATGACTTTTTCCCTTTCCGCAATAAGATTGTTTTTGACAGGAAATAACCAATTGCTATGTCAGCCACTGTGGCAGCAGTTGGTTGAAATGTCACAGTTGTTCCCGTATTGCTGTCTGTATTTCCCTGGCTTCCCTGACTCACTCTTGTCTAATGTGTACCATGAGAATACAGGCAACAACATATGTCTTTGTGAAAGATGCTCACTTATAGTTAGATAAACGAGTTTAAGCACCTCATTAGACAGGAAATCTTTGATCGCACATAAACAAGGGGCTTGGGATATATGGAACAACAAAGACAGAGAGAGAGTAAACAAAGCAAATACTTCTATTTTCACTTCCATGTTACATGTTTGTGCACTTACTGTATGTTGATAAAGGAAGAGCTTCATGAGTCTTGATGTTCTTGTCTTAAAAAAGCTCAATTTATTCATCTTAGCAGAAGTTATTTCCAATATTAACATTTATCAAGGTCAGGCACACTGGATGTGATGTGTGTGTGTGTGTGTGTGTGTGTGTGTGTGTGTGTGTGTGTGTGTGTGTGTGTGTGTGTGTGTGCTGGGGGAAGGGGGGTGTCTAGCTAAACTGAAATCCCAGAGTGTTACATCATCAGAGGGCGTATCTACAGACGCCAGCCCTGTGGGGGGGGGGCCTGCCTCAGCTTTTTTTTGGCATATCAACTCCCCCCAACATCACACACACACACACACACACACACACACACACACACACACAAGCTGACAGAAATGCGGTCGGCACAGACGTGTGTGTAGGCCAGCCTCCCACCTCTGAAAGAAAAGGATTTTCAGCATCAATAAGGCCGCTGGCAGAGCCCTCGCTCCTCCTGTTGCCATTTGCAGCAGGGAAGGGAAGGAAAACAATGTCATGTTTTATTAAAACGGTCATGCTGGTGTGTGTGTGCTGGTGTTGCTGAACAGCGGTTTGTGCGTGGTGAAACTGTTTTGGACCTGTGGATGTCTGTGGCACGCCGAGAACGTCTCAATACCTGACTGAATGAGGCCGTTGGCCAGTGCAGCAGGCTATACAGACACATGGGCCATTTTCCATATGGTATCTGGATCAACAGACTTACAGCTGTGACCCCCTTTGAGGTTAAACGTGTATCCGTCGCTGTTAAATATTTGTTGACAGAGTCGTCCACATGAGCAAACATTTGCCGTTCTGTGGTTGAAATGCGATCTGTCGCCGTTGCAAATCCGTGGGATCTTTTGGCCTACATCGGTGGCGTTGGCGGTAGAGGCGTTTGGCAGCTTGCAGCAGCGCTTCATTCACTATTTAATAATATCCCTGTTTTCCTCTGCCCGGTCCGGGCTGCTGTTGTATGTGTGTCGCCGAGAAGTCATATTGGGTGAGTTTATGGCACTTTCGCTGTCATGGCCCTGAGCTAAAGCAGATAAGCCCTCAAATGCACCATCTGGTGCTTCTTCTCACTACACCACCCCGCCTCATCCCCACTCACACACACACACACACACAAACACACACACACACACACACACACACATAGACCAGACACGCACACACACACACACACAGATATAGCATTCATGCACACACACACACACACACACACACACACACACACACACACTGACTAGGCATGCTCAAACACACACACGCACACACACAGATATATAACTCACACACATGCACACCACCACCATCACAACCCATCCCTAAGCCTCACAGAAATGGCCTTGCCTTGCTCCGATTCATTCGGCTCACCAAGATTATGTAGGCGTCTGGCTGAGAGGCCTGAACTGGGCCACAGAAGCCCTGTTTGAAACAGACACCTTTCCATGAGTGCAAAGCCGTGTCGCTGACACTGTCTGCTATACCACCTGTTTGAGGCTATTGTGGCCATTCCATGCACAGCTGCAGAGGAAGATGCTTTTTTTCTCTCTTTTCCTCTGTAGTTTTACTTTGTTCATGAACACATGTTTGAAAAAGATGATATGTGAAGTCAGTAAAACAAATAAATAAAATAAAACCTTAATTTAAATTCAGAGTGTATGTTTTGCATTAATAAGTGAAGCTGTTGAATGCTGTAACATGAAAGCTGCTCAGATCAAGCACATACTGCATGTGCCTGGTTATCTCAAAGCGATCCATTCTTCATTCTTCCGTCTCTTGAGTCAGGAAAAAAAGGAAATGATTATTTATGATAATAGACATTATTACTTCATGCTAAAATATTAACTGAGTGTAATGGCTGACTTTAATATTTGAGTTTTAAATGTTGAATATTGAATTTGATTACAGCTTGGCCAGAGATTCCTTTTCACAGAAACTCTTCCAACATTTTTTCACTCTTTTCAATTTAACTGGACATGTCTTGTTTAACACAAGATTGCTTATTTTCTGAATGAATGTCCCTCGCAGTCTGCACCCATTCTCATCCCAATCCCCCTTAAAGCAACAGCAGGTGTTTTGGTCTGAAGCTAGCAACTACCCAGGGAGTGCACCTTGCAAACATCCACAAAAGCTTGAAAAGCTTGGTGAAAGCTGGTGTCTTTTGGTGATATATTTTGCAAACAGGACGTACTGTAGGGTTGTGAAAGTATTTCTTATATTTTCCATGGAACTCCATGGGGCATCCTGGAGGTCTAGTGGGGAGAATATTTTTACAGTCCTTTAAATGACCATACACCATCAAAATGACTTTTGAAGATAATTACATTTACATTTATTCATGTAGCAGATGATACTAAAACTAGTGGCTTATAGCAAACAGACCTGTACCAGTATAATTGGCATTTAGTTGGGTTACACTTTACTCAACAGTATCGATATAAGAGTGACATGACACTGTCATGAATGTGTCATAAACAAGTCATAAACATTTATGACATAACGCTTCTGTTATTAAGTGTCATTCGGTTTTTGTCATAACAAGTTAGGGTTAGGGTTAGGGTTAGAGTTAGGGTTGGGGTTACAGTAGGATTAGAGTTAGAGGTTAGGATTAGGGTTAGGGCTAGGGTTCATGTGTCATGACAGTGTCATATGTTCATGACAGTGTCATGTCACTCTTATGCAGATACTGTCAAGTAAAGTGTTACCTTTAGTTGTATAGTTAGAGACAACTAAAGGTAACACTTTAACAGATAACAGATCAGGTTCCTTTCAGTTTCACAGTCCCTGCAGCGTTGCTTAAAGTCTGTCTTTCTGTGTGTCTGCCTCTCTCTAGACAACCCCAGCAGTCCAGCCACACAGTTCACCTTCCGCCCGCTGCCCCCCCCACCTCCGCCGCCCCACGCCTGCACCTGCGCCCGCCCTGCGCCCTACGCCCATGTGACCCTGCAGCGCAGCACCATGCCCGCCCAGAGCCACGCCAGGGACAGGGACGGCCAGGGCACAGATGGCATCGGGCAGAACGACAGCTCACAGGTCAACCGCAACAACTGGGTGCTCAACAGCAACATTCCTCTGGAGACTAGGTGGGTGCTGAGACAGGGGCTGGGTGGGGATGATGGACAGGAGGATGAATGTGAAGCTTGAGCATGAGTGGAGGCTCACACACACACACACACACACACACACACACACACACACACACACACACACACACACACACACACACACACACACACACACACACACACAGACACACACTTCCACACAGGGCATTCACACAAAAAGATGTTGTGCAAACACATACACAGTACCCAACAAGCTGAAAGAATGCTGGCACCAAATGTCCTTTGTCCACCAAAGAACACATATTGCACCCTCCATCAACCCTGCCCTTTCTTCCTTTTTGTAAATGCACACACACACACACACACACACACACACACACACACACACACACACACACACACACACACACACACACACACACACCAACATATATACCTTCAGAAATCAATAAAGAGCCACTTGCAGTTTGGAAACCCTAAAAAAGCATAGTGAAGATAAATTATGAAGGAACTAGATTCTCAGAAAAAAAAAAAAAAGATAACTACCCCAGAAACAGCATATTGTATTGCCAGGGAGAGAACAGGAAGGAATGACGGGCAGAGGAAAGACGTTTTTTGGTGAGTGACTCAGTAATAACGGTGGCTAACGCTGCGTCTGTGTCTATTGACATTATCTTGATACTGTTTAATAAATCTGTTTTAACAATCATACTTTTGACATTGTTGTTGATCAAACATCCAGGTAGATTGCCTTCATTTAAAGTCCTGTTGGAATGTTCACAATATTCTCGGCACCATGGCAAATAACATCAAACTGTTTGATGGCCCATATTTCTTCTGTCACGACCTTCAGGCAGAAAAGTTGAATTAGCAGAGTGGGCTACAGCTTCAGAAAAGTTGTCGAAGAAGGTAGGCTACACATTTGGGAAGAGGAGGAAAGAAACACATGTAAGATAGCTTAGTAGCGACATAAGTGGTATAGCTTAGGCAGCTGCTGCCACATTAAATACAAGTGCAAGTGTCAAAACAGTAGCCTACACTAGCCAACTAGCAAAGTATAACATAACCATGAGCCTAATTATAATTAAATTACTTGCATTTGCATCAATACCGTGGCCGGTAAACAAACACTCACATTCTAACAAGGCTACAGATTGAAATACCACTGGCATTGTCAGCGCAAATACAGTATGTAACAAACACAATGTAACAGTACTTACAGGTATCTGAACGCACACAATGGAAACAAATATGTAACAAACACAATGTAACAATACTTACAGGTATCTGAACGCACACACATTCACAGAAGGAACGTTTAGAACTTTGATAAAGTCAGAATATGCTGCGTGACATATGAATAGAATATTTTATTAACAACTCATGTAAACACCATAATCGCAAAATTGTGTTAAATTCTGAATACAGTTAATACTCGGAATATGAATGTCCGTGTAAACGTTTTGTGACAGATGAGGTGGTGATGTCCCCTCTATTTAGGCTACCTGCACAAAACACACCCCAGCATGAATACCCTTGCTTTTTGGAAAATGGTGGAGGTGATATACTGACAGGCTGGAATTAGTGTAACCAGCACAAACACAATTATGACTGTCCAAAAAATCCTGAGTGCCAATTTGCAAAAAACACTCAAGTAAGTGCCAATTTAAGTTGTTTACCTTCTCCTAGTACGTAATATGACGTGTTTGTGGGTGGGAGAGGCATATTTAGGAGCCTGCTTTAAATTCTTAATTACTGTTACTAATTAGGTTTTGTAAAACATATGAATTTTTACATACGGGTATGCATTTTTAAAAGTACATTTTCATACAAGATGTAGAAGAAGTATAAATTCAGTTTTGAAACCTGCAAATTGCTCTTTAAGCTGGGACAAACTCCTACTTTACAAAGTTGTTTATACCCTGTGAATATGTATAGATACCATTTGTCATATGCCCCTATCCAGAGGAGTGCCACACAGGGCTTGCTTTCCGGCCACATTAAATGGCACGCCCTGGCACTCAATAAAATAGTGTTTTTGTCACACTAATGACCAGCTGTGATAGAAGCCATCCACTCACTTTGGAACAAGAAAAAAAAGAACAAAACAAAAATGAAAAGACAAATAAAGAAAAAGATTGTATTGATGGATGGATTGATGGATTTTTCCTCTCATTAGAGCACAGACAAATGTTTAACAAATCTGGTTCTGGTTTTTTTGTCTTTTTTTTTTGTCAAGCCTGTCTGGTTTCCCCTCACTCATCTGGAGTCCATTTCATGAAAAACAAGAAAACAAAGGAAAGGCCTGTCATATTTAAAGCTTCCATCAAAACTTTGATCACCCGCATGCCTCTTCCAACTATAAAAGCCGTATACCAAGAACAGTGTACCTCTCCCAAAAAGGTACAAAACAGTGAGTGGCATTGATGATAATCAGAGCGGGCATCTCTCAGTAGGCTCAAATGTGAATGCTGACCATGGTCTGTGAGGGACGTGGTTTGATAAATAATATGTTTGCATTTTTAATGAAGGCCTGGTAACAGTTGAATTCCGCCATTAAACTGAGCAAAGATGAGATTGGCAGCCAGCCAGCCATGAAGAAAGGTTTTTAATAAGATATGAATCTGTCCATAATTAGATCCTTTTCTCTCATTTAAAAGAGAGAGACAGACAGAGTGTGGGAGGGAGGCATGAGGAGAGAGAGAGAGAGACAGAGATTGCAGAGATTGAGAGAGAGAGACATCAAGAGAGAGAGAAGAGCTGGGGAAATAATAATGCCATGGCAAATGAAATGAGATTAATTATTAGTTAAATATAGATATCTGGACAAAGTATATCAAAGGTCAAGTATAAGTATGTATCATTATGTATAACTAATGCATGTATACACTTTCAGTATGCTTCATTTGCCATGCATATTGTGCCTAGATGGCAAAAGACCAAAGCCTCCCCCATGCTATGGCGACAATTAATGTCATCCTGCTCGGCTCTTCAGCATTCACAGCCACACTTGCCCTCTCAAACAAATAGAAAACAACACAAACGTTCAAGATGTATTTTGTGAGCATTTTCTGATTGTTTGCTTACATGTGGACAAGCGAGACACACCCCTCCTCCATGCCAGGAAAAAAAAAAGCGGGAAAAAAAGAAAAGGATTGTCACCCCTCTTTAAGGCATTTTAATTACTGGTAATTGACTTGGGCTCAGTCAATCTTCAGCGAGCACCACACATAGCGATGAGACAAGGTGACAAGGCAGGAGGAAGGATAATTGATAAGCAGTGGTGAAGAACGGCTCCCTCTCGACAGCTGGGCGAGGTCAGGGGTGAGACAGAATGAGCTACAGCTCCTCTCCGTCTCTTTCTTTCTTTTGTTCTTTCACTCTCTCTCTCCTTTTCATTCGCTCGATTCATTATTCTGTTCCTTTATCTTTGTTTATCTCTCTCTAGCTGACACACACAAACACACACACAGACACACACACACGCATGCTCAAATGAGGACACTCCTACACTCACTCTGTTACACGCACTCTCCTACACGAACATGTGTATACTTACATGCCTTAGTCTCTCTATTTCTCTCTCTCACACGCACACGCATACACGGTTGCACACACACCATGCTTGCACACACACGCACACATGCACACACACATACACACACACATGCACACATGCACACATGCACACACGCTTGCACACACATACACACACACACACACACACACACACACAGTTCTGTTTGGCACCTAATTGCTGCGTGATGTTTCGTTTACAGTACTAATCCTGCAGCTCATATCGGTCCACCATGTTTTGTCACTCCCAATTATCCGAGCCCTCTGGGTGGAGGCGTGCCACCGAGGTCATTGCATGGTCTTTAGCCCGCTTTCCCTGACAGTAATCCACAGCATTAAGTGAATCTGTGTGTATTAATATGGGCTTTTCCACAGCTACATTAGGCGTTTTAGCCTCCTAACTACATGCGGATTAGCTCGTTCACACGATGGACACTATAGGCACAATGTAGCATGCAGCCTACGTACGTAAGCACAGATGGACCAAAGAATCACCGGCCCGCCGCCTTTGATGCTGAAGTTTTCTAATGGCAGTAAGCTGAGTGAAGTGGAGAAGAAAAAAAAAGGCATCAAAGCCATCGATTGAAAAGGCATGAAGTTGTCAGTTGAGAAGGCACCAGGAAATGGAAAGTGCGCATGTCTGTGGACCAGAGATTGGAAGGACGGTGTTGTGGGGGCTGCTGGTGGGGAGTAGAGAGAGGGGCACACAATGGGATCCTAATTGAAATGTGCACTACTTTTCATCATCTTGAAAAGTTAAGAATAGTGCCATCATCTAGCTGCCTCCTAGCCTCCTGAAGTGCGGTAACACTCATTTTCTGGCTGGAGACCCAGGGGAAATATGGCAGCCGATATGAGATTTGAGCTTGTTGGGTGTAGCCTGTGGATATTGTCTTCAAAAGACCACAAAATGTGCAGAGAATTTATAAATAGAATATGAATAAAAAGGGAAAAAAGGGTTATTCAGCGTCATTTTCAAAGTGAAAAATGTATTCAGGTAATAAAAAATAGATTTGGATAAGATTTGTAATGTACTGTGTGATTGTCTGGATTTTGTCTCAATTTTATTGTAAAGCGTTATCAGGAGACCTTAATGGAATGTTCTCTGGGTTTGAGTAGTTGTTCCCTCCCCTCTTCTCCTCTCCTCCTCCTCCTCCTCCTCCTCCTCCTCCTCTGTTTGCCCTTTTGCGGTGACCTTGGAGCTGTGGTTTCACACTCACCCACAGCTCCGGCTGGCACTCCGACAATATGGATATCCCGGTGACCCCTTCACAATGGGTCCCTGCCCCCAACACACACACACACACACACACACACACACACACACACACACACACACACACACACACACGCACACAAAAACACAGACATCTACACCTTTACACATTTCCTCTGGCCACAGAGTGAAAAAAAAAAGAGTGTTTAAGGTTAGATAAGAAAAGAGGAAGAAGACATTGTGATAGAGAGCAGTTACTGGGATGATAGAGCAAAAGAAGGAGGGATGGAGAGAAGAGGAGAGAACGGGAGGGAGAGAGAACGAGAGTAAAGGAGAGGGGAGGGCAGGGGAGGAGGAGAGGGGAACTGAGGAGAAGAGCTGTGCTCATATTTGCTGGAGTTGGCACACAGTGTTAATATTGCAGCGCATCCTGGGTTCTCCCCTCTGGTGAGCTGGCCTGCTGTGAAATCCTTGCTCAGACCCTGGAATACGTTCACTCGCAGGCATTATAAATATAGTGTGTGTGTGTGTGTGTGTGTGTGTGTGTGTGTGTGTGTGTGTGTGTAGAGGTTAGAGAGAAGAGAGAGAGGGAGGGAGAGTCTGTGGGTGAGCTTCTGTCAGTGGAAATGTGAGTTGCAGTTGCCATTACATTTTATGACATGTTTTCCTCAAGCATTTCCTTCTGAAAGTAAAACATTAAAGCACACCAAAAAAAAAAGCAAAATGCCTCTTCTCCTTGAACCTTTTCTCTTGCAGCCTTTCATGAGTGCTTGGCATTTGTATGACCTTTTTTGTTGAGGTCGACAATCTCATCTAGAATGTTAATTCATTTTTCTGTATTTTGTCTGCCACCAATCCCACAGCAGCTAGCTACAGAGAGTGTGTCCTCAACATGAGCTTTTACTAGTACTCAGCTTCACTTCCACTGTTCAATTAATCTTTCATTGCAACACAGCATGTTTCTGTAACTTGCAACATTTGCTCAAATAAATTAAAATGGAATGGATGAAAATTAAATGGACTCTTTTTTGGGGGGTGGGGGGTTTGATGATTTTCAGGCACTTCCTGTTCAAGCACGGCTCGGGCTCCTCGACCCTGCTGAGTGCGGCCAATCAGAACTACCCGCTGACCTCCAACACGGTGTACTCTCCGCCCCCGCGCCCCTTACCCAGAAGCACCTTCTCCAGACCGATGTTCACGTTCAACAAGCCCTACAAGTGCTGCAACTGGAAGTGTACGGCCCTCAGCGCCTCGGCCATCACAGTCACCCTCGCCCTGCTCCTCACCTACGTCATCGGTAAGCACCGGACTTTGTTATTCCTTTTTAAACTCACTGGCAGTCCCTTTTTACTGTCGCTCCTACCTCTCTTTCTCTCTTTCTCCATGTCTCATTCTCTCTCTCACTCGTTATTGTTTTGTATACAGAAATGTTGTATACTTCTCTGCAGACATTAAACCTACACTCATGTACACACACACTAAAATGCTAACACTAAAACTATGCTATATATATATATTTATTATATACATTTTACACACACACACACACACACACACACACACACACACACACACACACACACACAAACACACACACACACACACACACAACACACACACACACACACACACACACACACACACACACACACACACACAGTATTTCAAGACAAGCACCAGACTGCACCCCTATTCCCTCTAGCTCCCTTGTGCTAGATCTTGCCCTGCCATATTTTACCGAAACTGATGTTTTTTGTTATTAGATTTTTTAAACGTGCACTACTCTCTTTCTCTCCCTCCCTCTCTCTCCTATCTTATTCTACCTCTCTCCCTGCAACCATTTTTTCCTTCCTTTACCTCCACTGCGCTCAAGGTCAAATTTAACTGAGCCACACGTTAAGATTAATTTCTGGCTTGAACAGTTGTATTCCATTATTGCAAGGGGCCCTGTTAATTAGGCTGTTACTGCGATGCATGATAGATCATCTTAGAATGCCATCAGGAAGTAAATGGAGCTGGTGTCCCTCATTTCCCTTCGGAGTTTCCAGTTTTTTTATCATTTAGTTGGAGAAATACAACAGTGCAGTGGACAGGGCAGGGAAGGAGGGAGGTAAGCGAATCATTCCTGTTCGTCGCAAATGAAGTTAGCCAACCAGCAACAGCAACAAGCACTGAACAAGGCAATTAGATCCTATATCCAATCATTTAACATAACCCCGCACAGGGAAGGTGTTTTTGTTATTTAGTTGGAGAAATACAACAGTGCAGTGGGCAGGGCAGGGTAGGCCTCTCTCTTTCTCTCTCTCTCTCTCTCTCTCTCTCGTGGTATATTGCCTGTGCCTGGGGTGTTTGTTTTAAATGCAGGTTATATCAGAGTGCACCATGTGCCAAAGTGCTACCACAGATTTCCTTCCGTTACTGTACTGTAGCATCTCACAGGCTATGAGAAAGAGAGAGCAAGAGAGAGAGAGAAAATGGTAGAAAGAGGGAGAGATCAGCCTACCCTACGCACACACACATGTGCACACAGACTGCAAAGACGTCTCAATCATCATGCCAGTCTTTTGGGCTTCTCCTTGGCCTCAGAGGCTCGAGGTCCTTGCGTGACCATCAGTTTTGTTTCGCACAGACCTCATTTCTTTCCTTTCAGTTTTTTTTATCTTTCCCTCCTTCATTCTTCCTTTCTTCCTCTTCTTCCTGTGCTGTCAGGAGTGCTGGAGAGAGGCATTATGTGGCGGTCGTTATTTATAACCCTCAGCACACCCCTCAGGAGGTTAACAAAGATGTCGATTGGTGGTGCACGCAGGGCCACGGCGTGGAGAATACATTAGCTCTTTGTCAAGCTGCAGTAGGACGCCACAGTCCTCCACCTTCTCTCTCACACATGCTCTATCTCTACCTCCACCTTCTCTTTCTCACACACGTTCTTTCTCTACCTCCACCTTCTCTCTCTCTCACATGCGCTCTTTCTCTACCTCCACCTTCTCTCTCTCACATGCACTCTTTCTCTACCTCCACCTTCTCTCTCTCACACACATTCTTTCTCTACCTCCACCTTCTCTCTCTCACACACATTCTTTCTCTACCTCCACCTTCTCTCTCTCATACACATTCTTTCTCTACCTCCACCCTCATGCTCTCTCTTCTCATTCACTACTCTTTCTCTTTCTCCCCCTCATATCATTTTCTACCCCCTCCCCTCTTCTCCTCCTCCTCCTCCTCCTCCTCCCTTTCTCACTCTCTACCCTCTGCCTCACTCTTTCTCTCCCTTTTCCCCTCTCTCTCCTTTCCTTCTCTCCCCCTCTCTCTCTCCCCTCTCGCCTTCTCAACCCCCTCTGTCACTCTCATCTCCTTCTCTACCTCCCCCCTTCGTCTCCCTCTTTCCTTCTCTACCTACTGTATTCTACCCCCTGCCTCTCTCTGTTTTTCTTTCTTTTCTATCCCCCCCCTCTCTGCCCCCATATCACCTACCAGTGCTGTTGGCGACACTACCATGGCTGTCATTAGGGAAGGGTTGGGAGGGAGTAAGGGAGGTAAGCGAATCATTCCTGTTCGTCACAAATGAAGTTAGCCAACCAACAACAGCAACAAGCACTGAACAAGGCAATTAGATCCTATATCCAATCATTTACATAACCCCGCACAGGGAAGGTGTTTGCTTGGGAGTAATGATGCGGGGGAAGCTAAAACCAAAGGAGACCTAAGTATGCCTGGACGCACGTATACACACACACACACACACACACACACACACACACACACACACACAAGCATGCACAGAACAAAGTGGTCTCTCCTGCACAAACAGTCACAGATATGTAGACACACATTTATTCAGGTACTTAATTTACACACACACACACAATGACTGGACTTTCCCACATATTTGCCCCTCTCCCCCCATGCTGCTTTATGCTCTGTGAATTGCTCTGTTAATTTGTTGACTTGCATCTCGGACACTATTCCTCTCGGACGTTTATTGTATTACTTAAGTGCTTCCCAGCAGACTGCATCGCTACAATGACAAATGGCAAACACAGTGTGTGTGTGCAGACCACAAGTGCTTTGCGCCTCCAACTGATTAAGTGTTAATCGGTGTGAGTGTATATGTGTGTGTGTGTGTGTGTGTGTGTGTGTGTGTGTGTGTGTGTGTATGTATGTGTGTGTGCTTGTGTGTGTGTGTGTGTGTATGTGTGTTGTGTGTGTGTGTGTGTGTGTGTGTGTGTGTGTGTGTGTGTGTGTGTGTGTGTGTGTGTGTGTATGTGTGTGTGTGCGTGTTTGCGTGTTTCTATTCACGTCGGTGTGGGTGCCCCCATACCCATGCCGGCATGTCTCTCCAGTCTCCCGGCTGAGGGTGCCTTTGCAAACGCACACAGTAATGGATGTCATGTCAGCCCACATTAAAATGCATATTATTCACGGAGATGGGAAAATAAATCATTTTCTTGCCAGCAATGAAAAATAAATACCTAATAAATAAATAAACTCACACTAAGTTCAGGCAGGTTGGATCCTGAACCGGACTGTTTGTGTGAGTGTGTGTTTTTCTTTTTTTTTTTTTTTTTGGGGGTTCTATGCTATTTATTGGAGGTGCCACTCAAGTAGGGTACGTCCGGGGCAAATTACGACGGGGCAATATACCACCTGCCAGGACAGTGGAGGGAGGAGTGGCAGGGGTGAGTTTGGGTGACACCGGGGGCCAGCGGGGGAGGGGGTGGGGCGAGGAGTGTTTAGGTGACTCCATGACCCCCGTTGGGAGAGGCGAAGGAGCCACGCTGGGTTTATCACTAGCTCAGCCAGAGTGGCAGAAGCCTTTGACAGAGCCCAATGTCTGAGCCCTGGGAGGTGCTGTCCTTCGCTCTCTCTCTCTCTCTGTCTCTCTTTCTCTCTCACTCTCTTTCTTTTTTTCACTCCCTCTCTCTCTCTCTCTTGCTTTCTCCATACCCTTCTCTCTCCCTCTTTCTCTTACTCTCGTTTTGATTTTTTCTCTCTCTTCCTCTCTCTCTCAATCTTTCTGTCTGCCTCCCTCTATCGCTCCCTTTTAATATCCTCTCTCGTTCCCTCCATCCATCCATCAGGGCCACCCTAGGAACCCACTTCTAATGCTCATCACAGCTGCTTCGACAGAAATCAGCCTAGTTTCTGTGCTGCCCTACTACCGTCTCTGCAGATATATTATTTATGTCGTATTGTTTATAAATTCACCTTTTTGAAGGAGAATAAATCTAGTGCCTACTTGTCTCT
>NC_063209.1:11908611-11921111 GCF_017589495.1 Alosa alosa | reverse complement strand
GCTGAAGAGACAGTGATAGCCAAATTCAAATGTTGTTTTCAGGGGGAAACGGACACTGATTCCCTAGTTATCACAACATTTACATTGTTTCTCTTTATTGAAGGTTTTGCTGTCACCTGGCTGTTCTTGTTGACTCTTGGACTGTTGGACTTTTGAGCTCTTGATTGTTTTCACTTTTCCCATCCTTTATATAATGGCCCTGTCAGAGACTTTCCTCACCCCCTACAACACAACCTCCACCCTCCCCCACCTCTTTCCCCGTGTCTGTCTCCAGTCTTTGTGTTGCCTGGCACATGTGTGGCTCTGGACCCGGCCCATCCAGAGCTCCATCAGGCCTCCTGTTTCTTGGCCTCGCTGTGCCTTTGTGCCCTGAGCTCTAGTGAAGTCCAGCCAGCTCCTTCCCCTGTTCTGCTCTGGCAGACGGAGATGCCCCACCCCCACCCCCACCCCCACCCCCCATCCCAGTGCTCTCTCACAAGCCATACAGTGACCCGATTTCACCCAACCAGCATTAATTACCCGTAGCAAATTACCCACAACCCTTCTGCATTGAGACATCCACAAAATGCAGTGTCATCTCCTATGAGAGGGCCCCTTCTCACAATGGGAGCTGCATGAACATGAATAATACAGCATGGAATGTGTTGCTTTCAAACAAGGAAAGGCTACTATGTAAATTGCAGTTTATCTCATATCACAAATACATTATCACCATCAGCATTTTTAAAGTGAAATAGTTTATGTTTGGTTACGCGGGGAGATGAAATTAAGTGGACTTTGACGTGGTACAGATTCCAGACGACCGTGCTTTCTCGCTCCGTCTGCTTGTGGGCTTCAGCTCCTCTGGTTGCAAGGTCCTTTGATGTGAGCCTTTAAAAGAGGCTGCAGCGAGGGCACATGCTGAGTGAGGAGGGGTGAGATGGGGTGGAGGGTGGGGAGGGGTGTTATCCCAGGGACCATTTCGGCTCGGCTCGGTCCCCTCCGCAGCAGGCTTTAAAGAGTCCCGACCTTTATAAGCTCTCTCTCTCTCTCTCTCTCTCTCCTTTCTCTCTCTCTCTCTCTAACTCTGCCCTCTCTCTCTCTAACTCTGTGTCTGGCATGTCTCTCTCTTTCCTCTCTCTCTCTCTCTCCCCCCTCTCTCTCTCTAACTCTGTGTCTGTATGTCTCTCTCTCTCTCTCTCTCTCTCTCTCTCTCTCTCTCTCCCCCTCTCTCTCTCTAACTCTGTGTCTGTATGTCTCTCTCTCTCTCTCCCTCTCTCTCTCTCTCCCCCCCTCTCTCTCTCTAACTCTGTGTCTGTATGTCTCTCTCTTTCCTCCTCATACTATCTCTTTCTTTCTGCCTCTTTCTCTTTTTGTCTCTTTTAATATCTTTCTCAAGCTCTCTCTCTTTCTGTCTCTCTCAATCTCTCTTTCTAATACTAGCTCTTTTTTCACTCTGTCTCTCTCTTTCTCATACAGTCTTTCTCTCTTTGTTTTTTCTCTCTTTCCTTCTTTCTCGTTCTGTATTTGTCTTTCTTCCTCCTCTATTTCATTTCTGTTCTTCCCCCTCTATCTCTCAGTCTCTCTGGTGTTCTCTTTTTCCCAGCCTCTCTCTTTCTCTGTCTGTCTGTCTTTTTCTTTGAGTCTCTCCATCTTTATCTCTTCCTCTGTCTGACTCTTTCACTCTCTTTCTGTCACTCTCTCCCTCTCCTACCCTCTGACTCCTAAAACCACTGGGTGCCTCTCCCTTGGCATCTGTCTATCTCTTGATATTTTTTCTCTCTTTTTTCCCCCATCACAGACTCACTTCACTCTATCGGTAACACTGTCTTTTCTCCTCCCTGTTTTTCACTCTGACTTTCTCTCTCTCTCTCTCTCTCTCTCTCTTTCTCTTTCTTTTGATTTCTATCTTTCTTTGCGTCCTCATCTAATGCTATCTTGAGGTCTGTTTCACTGCTCTTGCTCATACTCCCCCCTTCTCTGCCCATCTTCCCCATCGCTGCCTGTCCCTACCAGTGTACTGTATGTTTGTATAATATTGAAAGGTCTAGCAGATGGTAGGTCCTCACAAACACAGAAATATAGAGAAACACACACACACACACACACACACACACACACACACACACACATACATAGTCAGCCACAAACTGTTTCTTTTTTTCTCATATGCACACACACACACACACACACACACACACACACACACACACACACACACACACATACACATAGTCAGCCACAAACTGTTTCTTTTTTTCTCATATGCACACACGCACACACACACACACACACACAGTCATACACAACAGCAGTTAGGGCGGCGGGCTCCTCTCCACCCCTGCACATCCCTGACAGGCCTGACAGCAGCATTAATACTCTTCAAGGAAGTGGCCGGAGAGGGAGTGAGCAGAGCACTCCAGCGACGGCCCGCAAAGAATAGCAGGAAGAATACCCTCCTTTCCCACCCTCCTTCCCACAAGTCAGAGCAGCAGCAGCAGCAGGCAGAGAGGGAGAGAACACAGCTCAGCCATGATGGGGTCCTCTGTGCCCTACTGATGGAAGCCCATTCTAGGCTGATGTCTCTGTCATCCTTGGGCAGAGGCTGATTAAGTTACTTGGGTAGCCCCTGCAGAGGGGAGGCTGGGGAGATGCACTCTAGAACGCAAGAATGGATGAAAAACTTTATTTACGCACCATCAAAACACCAATATAACCGTGTCAAGCAGACATTACCAGCTAAACACCAGCCTATACCTGAGCCATGGATGGTAGCTACTCCTCCCCTCTCATCTCTGTGGAAAGGAGGCTGGCACTCTACAAGATAAATAAGAAAGATTCAGTGATTGAATGAATGAATGAATGGATGAAAGAAAGAAAGAAAGAAAGAAAGAAAAATAAAGAATAAATGATTGAATGAATGAAGGGTTATTCTAGATGCAGGTCAGAGCGGTAAAAGTTAAAAAGTGCCATAATTTATGGGCTTGTTTGTTCACTCAGATCCTCCGCTGCTAATTTGCCACTAATTAACGGTGAATTAAATGTGAATTGCAAATGCAGGGGGAGTGAGGATAATGATAAGGTTTATTTTGATTTAACGTGCCGAGATTGATCTGCGAATGAAAATTAAATTCACCAATTTCATTGGACGGGGAGGCCCATGGCATCTGTTTTGCAAACTGCCTCTCACTTGGTGTCAATCAATATACTTTTTCATCCATTTTGTGTGTGAATCGGTTTGTTTTTCCAAGATGAATGGAGTTGTACTCAGGCAGGCTGAAGAAAGCATATTTAAAAAGGCGTAGTGCCACTTGAGCTCACTCGTTTCATCAATAAGCTTGTTTTTCCTCCCATTTGATATCCTGCAACGCGCCAGGCTAATACCCTTCCCTGTCCCACCCTCAACCCCAACCCCCACTCACTCACCCCCCAGAGACTGGCCTAAGCCTACGTAGCTGACCGTCTCTACCCTGACTCCCAGAGAGAATGCTTCAAATACAATTTCAACTGCAGCCAGAATCTAATCAACTGTCACCCTGTCCCCCTCAGCAATCATAAGTTGGGAGTAAGCGTTGGGAGAGAGATAGAGAGAGAAAGAAGGAGAGAGAGAGAGATTCTGCTGACAAACAAACAGCCAGGCAGCAATGAAGAGCAGGGTGAATACACAACCTCCCTTTGCACCAGGCATTCGCTCCAGGCAAATACACAGTTTTTCTTTTTTTCTTTTTTGGGCAACTCCACTTTTTTGCATGTCTTGTTTGTTTATTTATTTATTTATTTATTTATTTATTTATTTATTTATTTATTTATTTACTTATTTTTTTCTGCTGCTGCTGTTGCAGACTCGTCTATTTAATTTGGAAACCTGGGTGAAAAAAAAAAAAACGACCAGGCCACATTACTTCCTATAACAGACGGCTTTAAATGTTAACTACAGATTCCTTCCCTCACAGACCCACAAATTTAGCCACAATCACTCAGGAGGGTCCAGTGATGATCATACAAGCACACACTCACACTCACACACACACACACACACACACACACACACACACACACACACACACACACACACACACACACACACACACACACACAAACACAACACACACACAAACAAACACCACACACTCACCCCTTTCCCTGAACTCCCATGCCCTTACCGTACCCCTTGGCGATGTCCGTAGGCCGGTGGACATTATCATGTGTGTGTGAGGCTGTGGACTTGGACTAATTGAAATCTCTGTGTGTTTTGGCATTAGGAGAACTTGCTTGGGAATGGTGGCAAGAGATCAAAACACACACACATACACACACACACTCACACACTTGCACAGACACACTTACACACTTACACTTACACACACACACACACACTTGCACAGACACACTTACACACACAATTACAATTATACACACACACTTACACACAGACACTTGCAGACACACTTACACACACAATTACATGTACAATTACACACACACACACACACACACACACACGCGACAGACTCATTTTCCCCCTGCTAGAGACAATCCCTCCTCCTTGAGTTAATCCCCCTCCAGGAGCGCTGAAGTGACTGTTTTACCGGGCGTTTGGTGGCAGCTCGCGGCTCGGCTAAGGTCACCGGTGGAAGAGAAGAAAGATGATGAGGTTGAGCGCGAGGTGCGGCCGACGTTTAGCTGGGGTGCTGGCCTCCCAGCGGAGGTAGATTGGGGTTAGTCGCGCTGTAAATGTGCCGTAAAACAAGGCGATGAAGAAGAGAGAGAAGAAGGATGAAGGAGTAGGAAAGCATTAAGGTTTGTGTCTCCGGGAAAGGACAAGGGCAAACACAGGAGAGCACACCTCCTCTAATGAAGCTCTGCGGCTAGCCAACGCACGGCCGCAATAAGAGAGGGTCTAGCCAATACTGAGGCACAAGAGGGCCAGAGAAAAGATGGCTGTTCTTCCAGGAGAATGCCCCTGGTGATTGTTAATTGATTGAGATGAATTGCGGGTCTTGTAATTGATGTCTGCATTGTCAACGTTTTATATGAAGTGGGATAGCGAGGATGGTGTAGGGTTATTATACAGTAGTTGCAGTTTCCCTCCTGCACTCGCTGCCGTAAATATGTCGGATGGAAAGTGGCGAGTCTTTTTTTGGCGTGTGAAGGAGTTTTACAATTGGGGCAAGGTGTTTACGAGGGCCTGCTTGGCACCAGCAAACAATGATGTTGAGCAAAGCGAAAAAAGGCACCGGCACAATGACACATTTACGAGGTGGACCACATCACTATAAAAGCCCTGCAGACCCAAAACAGACTGCAATACACAGTGAGGGAGCATGCAGAATTATAGGCCCAGAACTAAAGTCCTCTTGTACTTCTACCGACAAACTGTGCTGAGAAGTTGTGCTAAACGCTGAGATTTGAGTACTAAATGTGTTACTGTATATTGCGTGATATTTTTAGCAGCTTCTCTTGTTTCATCAGGTCCCTGTGTGTCAGGGTCATATGTAGGTTAATAACACACATGCATACACATACACATATACTGTACATACACACACACACACACACACAGACAGAGACACACACAGTCAGACAGGGACTTAAGTCTCAGGCAATAGCGGTGTGACTTTTTACTTCTCCTCTCTGCAAAAGTACATTTTCCATTTCCCGCCACAGTTCTAATTACTGAAGACAAATAAACCATCAGAGGATAGCGGTGGTTCGGTGCGGCCCAGGAGTGCGCACCACGGCTCGCGCGGCTTTTCGACATTCCCCTCCCCACTCCTCCCCGCAGATTTCCATACAGTAACGCACTAACGTTTCCTGCGCATCTCTCTCCTTTTCCTACCGCTAAAAAAGGGCCGCTCGAAAAGAAGAAAAAAGAGTCCGTACCAATTCTCCGAGCTCATCACACATTTACCATATTTTCAAAGAAAGATAATTTTTCACTACTGAAGTTTAAAAGCAGATGCAAATTGGTTTGAACTACTTTGAGTTTTTAATTAGGTATTCCTCTTCTGCTGGGACCCGAGTGTCTGCATTTCTTAGCAGGCTTTTGTGCTGCCGCGGTGGTGTCACATGTGCTTGCTGCAGACAGGAGAAAGACATTTTAAAGGCTTTGATGTGCTCAGGAAACTTCATCTTGATCTAAATACAAGGCTAATGCAGGAGCGTTGTCCGCTTGCCTGCAACTCCACGGGCCTCGCAAATAGTTTCAGCTCACTTTCATTTCTACAGCTAACTTTGCTTTTGTGGCAGGGGAAATTACTTTATTGGAGAATGGGGAGTATAATGAAATCATGACCATTATTAGTGTAGTATTGTTATACTATTATTGTAATTAGCATTAGGAGTAGTACCAGCCGCAGAAATCATAATAGGAGCAATTGTTGTAGCACTATTATTCAGGGTTTCTACGCAGTATGGAAAACCTGGAAAAGTATGGAATTTGATTTGAGTAATTTCCAGGTCTGGATAAGTATGGAAAAAACAAATAAGGGTATGGAGAAATATTTGTGTTTCCAGACTATTGCATGTACAGTACTAATCACTTCACTCAGGTCAAAATGAACCATTCCTACTCTCTAGCTTAACTGTCAGTCCACATCATAGTCATCAAGATACAATTGAATACAATTGAAAAAAATCTCTCCCACAAGGGGACCCTGGTACCAAAACCAAATCGAGAACCCCTGTTCTATGCACATGCCCTATACCATTGTGCACTGGTATGTTTGCGTAGCTCTGCTATTTTCGGCTAAAACACTGGTAGACTTTTTTTGATTTTGTAAAAGTTACCAAGACATGGATACTGCATTATCTGATAAACTGTTATTGCAAACAAATAATACTGTTTACAGTGATTTCTGAGGCCTCTGCCAGCAGTGCACTAGTCATATGTAGGATATGCTGTATCTACAGTACAGAGAACTAAACATGTGAGTGCACCCAACACAGCACTTCCCCAATGAAAAGTATCCAACAATGGGCAAGTGTTTTCTGAGGGCTAACAAGTTAAAAATCTAGAGAATTTTGGAAATATGAGTTTGGAAAAAGTATGGAATTGTGAAATGGAAAATTTGTAGGAACCCTGATTATTGTGAGTATAGTTGTAGTTTTATCCTAATTCTATTTTTTATTGATGCCATAATATTTTATTTATTCCTTGACAACCAGTCATCAAAACTGTAAAGCTTGAGTTTCCCCTTGATTTTGTAGTATGCAGGCAGTTGATTCATAGCTAACCACAAGGCTCTTTTCCATTTTCTCAATGAACACCTAGAGCTTTTCAGCCGTGTCAGAGACAAGCACTGCTCTTTGAGGTAGCAAGTGCTTATCATTATTATTTTAATTAAGGAAATTCCTTGATTGTTCTGGTGTAAACATGTTTTTTTTTTCTTTTGTAAATGAGAGGAGTGCTTCATGAGCTCTTTGTTGTTTTAAAGGTCCGTATGGATTTAGACTTCATAGCTGCTTTGAAAGGATCATTAGGCATGTATGAAAGACAGCGTTAACTGTTAAATGTGTGCTCAGAGTCAACCTCAGAAGATCTCGCTTAATTGCCTGTCTCTGTTTTAGCACAGTAATAAGCATATCATCTGTGTGAGGTATTTAAAACAAAAGATGGGAAGAGTAAATAAATGTAAAAAAATCTTGAAATTGCTCTGCTGTCTGTCACCTGTTCTGCTGTCATGTACTGTATGAAGTAATGTGTGCTGGTGTTTTTGTTCTTGCATATACAGAATCATACTGTTGTGTCCATGTGTACATATATGTATGTCTACTGTATGTGGGGCTGTAATACTCTGTGGAGATATATTTATGCATTTTGACCCATTTTCTGTGTGTGTTTCTGTGTGTGTGTGTGTGTGTGTGTGTGTGTGTGTGTGTGTGTGTGTGTGTGTGTTTCTGTGTGTGTGTGTGTGTGTGTGTGTGTGTGTGTGTGTGTGTGTGTAAGTGTGTGTGTGTGTGTGTGTGTGCGTGCGTGCGTGTGTGTGTGCGTATGCGTGTGTGTGTGTGTGTGTGTGTGTGTGTGTGTGTGTGTTTCTGTGTGTGTGTGTGTGTGTGTGTGTGTGTGTGTGTGTGCGTGCGTGCGTGCGTGTGTGTGTGTGTGTGTGTGTGATGCGTGCGTGCGTGCGTGTATGTGCGTGTGTGTGCGTGCGTGCGTGCGCGTGCGTGTGTGTGTGTGTGTGTGCGTGCGTGCGTGCGTGCGTGCGTGTGTGTGTGTGTGTGTGTGTGTGTGTGTGTGTGTGTGTGTGTGTGCTTGTTTTCACTCTTTTCTCCGCAGCGGTGCACTTGTTCGGTCTGACCTGGCACCTGCGCCCTGCCGACCCGCAGCTGTATGAGAACGGGGTGAGCAAACTGAACCGGCCGCCGGACACCAGCCTGGCCACCCTCCCCCCTCTGGAAGGCCTCGGCCCTGACAAGAGCCCCCGCGTGAAAGGAGGTAAGCCACGCCTGAACGGCAAGCAGGAGGAAGGCTTCACTCAAACCACAGTGGCACCTGCTAGTTACCAGGGAGGAAACGGCATGCACTCAATATGTTTCAGTCAAGTCAAGTCAAGTCAAGTCAAGTCAAGTCAAATCAAATCAATGTGTATTTGTACAGCACATATTGTGCAGTGTTACAATACAAGGTGCTTTCCAAATACAATGAAATATGAGCATATGAAAACAAGACCATATGAAAACAGTGCCAGTCTGTTCTATTGCCAGGACTAAATGCATGTACGTTAAGAAATTATAAGAAAGGGGAAGAAACACACTTGCATAAATGTTAAAGATTGTTGAGCATCTGAAATGCACTGGCTCTATGCCAAAAACATGTCTGTATTTGAGATATTCAGAAAAAAAAATGTTTATGCATGTTTAGCTTTTTTCCTCTCTATGCCATGTAGGCCCCTATGATTGACAAGTTTATCTGGGGCTTTTTATTGGTTAAAAAAAAAATACATCAGTAGAACCCCTTGCAGGAAGGGGTCTGCAGAGCTGGAAACCGATATGAAGCTAAGAACCTTATGAGTTCTAACAGTTCTTCAAAGAGCCATTTATCATACATCAGAGAGTTCTTGTGGGGACCATATAAGCATTCTTTTTGCATACGAGGGAAAGAATTCATTCAGAGACATTCACCTGACCCTCTATCAAGATACAAGACATTTGACACGTCAAATCAGATGTCATGCCTGTCATCTCTCCTTACCCATGTCCTTTTACCAATATCAGTAATCAGCATGACAGGTCTGATGTTTTAGGCTGTGGCAGCTCATTAAGTCATTACATGGCCTGTGATAGTATTTGACATTAAAAGTGGTTTCATGATTACATGCTAGCATGACACTGACATATTATGTGGGTAGACACTGCTTATCATAACTGCTTGTCATAACATAACAGGATAGAGCATCTTCTTTGACATGTCTGGAACATGATCATGCCTAGCTTGTCATGTCCATGTAACATGATGTAACCTAGCTCTATCTTATTCTGGCTGAGAGGAAGGTCACTGTCTATGTCTCCAAGGACTAGACTTTCATGTTTAAAATGCTGCTCGCAGCTGTGAACGTTCACTGTTGATATGAGAGGACCCTACATATATATTTTTGATATATTTGTATTTATTTTTTTCCCCTTGTTGTTTGCGTAAGAGCACTTTGGATTTGCTTTTTCTCCAATCTCGCTCAGATTGAGCTCGGTCTGCGTTTGAGCAGCCAACATATGATTTCCCAGCCGAAACACACGCTTGGGTCAGTCATCAGTCTCCAATGTGTGGACGGGCATAATGTGTCTCATTTTATCTCCACTCACCGTCACACAGTCACATTAAGTGATAGACGAGGAGGGGTTTGGGGGAGATAACACTCACTGTCTCTTTCCTCCTTTCAAATGATGCCTTAAAAGACCATTTTTATGACGCTCAATTCTCCGCTGACATCCGGAGTGAAATGAATATATCTCATCCAGCCTGACATCCAGACGTCAGTAGGTTTCAATTATCACTCTCCTCAAGTTTCCTGCTGTGTGTGTTTGTGTGTGTGTGTGTGTGTGCGAGAGAGAGAAAGATAGAGATAGAGAGAGAGAGAGAGAGAGAGAGAGAGAGTGTGTGTATTGTAGATATGTATGTATATACTGTATGTATATATGTACAGCCTATGTGTGTGTACTGTATGAGATTACATGAGATTCCATCCGTCGGCAGTCATATCAGATACCAGCAATGTTTGCACAGATTTATTCAGTCACTGCCTTTGTTTTCATTTTCTCTCAGTCGGCTGCCTTGAAGACTTATGTTTCTTGCCAGTGATGATCAGTGTTGGCCAAATTTGAAAAGTTACTTTCATCTGTGACTACTCGGCGCAAAGAGGAGAAAGCAGAAGAACAATGTTATTATTAGACATTTAGAGATTCATTTCACTGGGCTCCTAACAAATTCAGCGTCTCATCTATTAGATTAAGGCACCCTCTCTCTCCCTCTCCCCGTGCTCTGTAACCGGGCCAGTGATGAATATTGTATTAGGACGGAGCACTTTAAAATCAGGAGATCGCACCGGAAATGATTACAAATTCATTAGAACGTTAGTGTAATTGCTTAATCTTGTTACCATTTACTCTGCGTGCCTAGAATGCAGCAGCTGGGGAGTGACGGAAGGAGCTAGTGCGCCGTCTGCCAGGCAGCCGTGACAAGCCTCAGTCGGGGTTTCACATCTCGGAGAGTGAAAAAAAAAAACTCCCAGAATGCCGTTCTGTTTCGTTCAGGCTCAAGCTCAATTCACAGTCAGAATGCACACAGAGACTGAGAGATAGAGTGAGTGAGAAAGAGAGAGAGAGAGAGAGAGAATGAGAGTGAAAGAGAGACTAAGATGGTGAGAGAGAGAGAGAGAGAGAGAGAGAGAGAGAGAGAGAGATGTGTGATGGAGGTGAAATACGACACAAGCATCACTGTTGCAACAAACTCAAGGTTTTAATGAGTGGATGAAGTGAGGGGTCTTGACGCTGATTTTCTCCAAAAAACCCCCGAAATACAGCACTAAGTACGATGCTCAAAATCCGTTGACAATGAAGAATAGACTCCAACAGCTTGCGTCAAAAGCATAACACCAAAGCTTCTTCTATTTTTTGGCACTGCACACGTTAATATGTAACGCATCGTCTCCAGGCCTACTCTACTCTCTCCTCTCCAGGAGCCTGGTACACTAATCCTTACCATTGCCACGTAGAAGGGAACAAAAAAAAAAGAAAAAAAAAAAACTTACGAGGGTGGGATTAACAGAATTTATAATGTCACATCCAGTGAATCTCAGACAGGGTGTCAAATTAAAGTCACCAGGTACACGTCGCTCAGGTCCCAGGATGACAGGGCGTTAATCCGTGCGCGCGTAGATGACAGTATTAAAGTTGGAGCCAGGCCCTGCAGGAGAGACAGCCTGTCAGGTGGAGTTAAGATCAACCCCCATCGCATCTCGGCCTGCCTCTCCGCTCCTCTCCGCTCCTACATGCGAAAGAGCCTTTTCGGATGGCTAAGCTAGCTCCACTGGCTCTGTGAAAAAAAAAAATCCTCTCAAGTAAGGAAGATGAATGCACACGCGTCATTGAAGGAGCAGTCACATCGTTTTTGTATCCTTGCATTTCCTCTCCTCTCCTTTTCTCTCCATCTCTTTCTTTCCTTCTTTTTCTCCAGCGGATTTTGTGTAGAGTCACGGACATGATTGGAATTGTCTGTGAGAGCCAATGACTGGTTTATAATTACACATGGCAAAGTGAATCACTCGCCGATTTTTTCAGGAGCTCATTGCGTCAGCGTAGAGATGTCATGATTCTGACTCGTTCTGATGGTTTCTGTGTGTGTCTTTGAGTGTGACTGTGTCTGTCCGTATCTGTTTGTCTGTGTCTGCCTTTGTGTATGTGGTAGTGTGTGTGTGTGTGTGTGTGTGTGTGTGTGTGTGTGTGTGTGTGTGTGTGTGTGTGTGTGTGTGTGTGTGTGTCTATGTGTGTGTGTGTGTGTCTGTGTGTGTGTGTGTGTCTGTGTGTCTATATGTGTGTGTTTTTGTGTGTGTGTGTGTGTGTGTGTTTGTGTGTGTGTATGTGTGTGTGTGTCTGTGTGTCTATATGTGTGTGTGTATGTGTGTGTTTGTGTGTGTGTGTGTGTGTGTGTGTGTGTGTGTGCGTGTGTGTGTGTGTGTGTGTGTGTGTGTGTGTGTGTGTGTCTATATCTATGCTTCTCTGTGTGTGGGCAGAGCAGGCACACGGTGCTGTGATTCACACACATGCTAATGAGTGACTGTTCAATTAAATATCAGGCATGTGCGCGGGCACCCTCCACTGAGCCGTCGAGAACATGCCGAAGCCTTCACGGACATTAAATCCCTTTTAATTAGCCCCCCATTAATTCCCATTCACCCCACTGATAACCAACCTTTGGCTTTAACAAATAGGCTCCTCGATCCTGGCCTGCACAAGAGAGCGTATAAAAGTAATGTCGTCGTGCGTTTGCCAGTTGGAACAGAGCACGTTCCTCTCACCTTGCAGGCAGA
>NC_063209.1:11901111-11903611 GCF_017589495.1 Alosa alosa | reverse complement strand
GTGGATCGCTCCTTTTTTCTCTTCTTTTTTTTTAACTGGCAGACCCCCACCACCCCCTCCATACACACACATACACATACTGTATTCACACACACACATGCACAACACACACACGCACGACTGCTATATAAAAGGACACAAAGCAAGAGCACCCAGCCAGTTCATCTAAGCTTTTAATTACCTGCTTCCGTAAATGTGCTCCAGACAAGAGCTGGCAAGATGGGATGGTGCTTGTTACCAGAGATTCATACGACCATGGCCTTATAAAAATGTTTCTGCTTCTGTGTGTGTGTGTGTGTGCACGTGTGCACTCATGCTCACCTTCTAGCCTTATTAAATTTGTGGATGGCGGTGGTTGTGGAGGTTATTGTGAACAGGTGTGTGTATGTGTCTGTGTTTGTGTGTGTTGGTGTGTGTGTGTTTGAGTGTTTGCATGTGTTACAATACAACTTCGATAATTAAATCATTTTCTTGTGTGTGTGTGTGTGTGTGTGTGTGTGTGTGTGTATGTTTGTTTGTGTTTGTGTTTCCCCTGCAGAAAAGTTACAGCGTGGCCGTGCCATAGACAGGGGCGAGGTGGACATCGGTGCTCAGGTGAGCCAGGTAATCCCACCCAGCCTCTTCTGGAGGTTCCACCTGACCGTCCACCACCCCACCTACGTCAAGTTCAACCTCTCCCTCTCACGTGAAGCCCTCCTAGGGGTGTATGGCAGAAGAAACCTCCCGCCCACCCACACCCAGGTAAGAGACACACACACACCACACACACACACACGCAAAAGTTCAGGCATCTCCCTCCTCTGCATTCAGGCACACACACATCGACCTTACCTCTGCTGCCAACTAGCTAGCTCCCTCTCTCCACGTTCCCAGCCCTGAACAAAAAGCTGGAAGAGTTCCCTTCCGTGGGAAGACACCACAATAGAAAAATAAAAACACAAAGAGACAGAAAGATCCGCTACGTAAAGAATGCACATTTCTTTGACTGTGGTTCCGGTTCCCCCGGGGGAACTTCCCCTCCAGCACCAGCGCTCCAGCTGCCTTTGAACAGGAACGCTGTTAGGCCTCCTGCTCTCATGTCTCTTTTTATTATTTATTTCATTCTAAGTAAGCGTTCTGCGAAACAACTTTATTTTTCTCTCTCTTCACACCCTCTCACTCCCTCTATCTCCTCTCTCTCTCCTTCTCTCTCCTTCTCTCTCGCTCTCTCCCTCTCTCTCCCTCTCTCTCCCTCTCTCCTCACTCTCTCTCCCTCTCTCCTTCTCTCTCGCTCTCTCCCTCTCTCTCCCTCTCTCGCTCTCTCCCTCTCTCTCCTCTCTCGCTCTCTCCCTCTCTCTCTCTCCCTCTCTCTCCTCACTCTCTCTCTCCCTCTCTCCCTCTCTCTCGTCTTCTTCTTTATTTCAGAGATGATGAAAGTGATGAATCGCACGACTGGCTAATGAGTTGTTTGTTAACCTCGTTTTCAGTTGAAGGTCCCCTGGTGCACATTAACCCTTTGGTTGGGCAAGCTAGCGAATGAGCAAACTCTCCCTTTTTTGCCTTAATTATGGGCTGTCGCGCTGAATTACTTAAACTGTTATTTGCCAAACATTTGCGAGATGGTAGACAGTTTGTTTTCAAATAGCTGTTTCCAAGCTGCCCATTTATCCAGCTCTTGCTGTCTCTCAGTAATGGCAAAGATAGAGCCGGGCGCTGGTGGTCTGTGAATTAAAGAGCTGTGTCATTGTGTTTGTGTGTGTGTGTGTGTGTGTGTGTGTGTGTGTGTGTGTGTGTGTGTGTGTGGGTGTGCGGGTGTGCGTGTGTGTTCATGTGTGTTCATGTGTGTGTGTGTGTGTGTGTGTGTGTGTGTGTGTGTGTGTGTGTGTGTGTGTGTGTGTGCAAGTGCATGCATCGTGTTTGTGCATGTTTGTCTGTGTGTGTTTGTGCATGTGTGCGTTTGTGTGTGTGTGTGTGAGTGTTTTTGTGTTTATATGTCTTATTGATTTCATGTCCCATTTTATGTGAGTTAGTGTGCATTTAGTGAGTCTGTCATTGTTCTCATTAGGTTTGTTGTGAGAATTTGTGTGTTGTGCCGTTTTATGTGTGTGTCTGTGCACTATGTGCTTGGGTGCATTTGAATGCTGTTGTTTTTTCATCTGTGTTTTTGTGCTTGTTTGTTTGTGTGTGTTTCTGTGTTGCTGTGTGGTATGTGTTTGTGTTTATGTGTTGCTGTGTGTGTGTGGGTGTGTATGTGTGTGTGTGTGTGTGTGTGTACATGCATGTGTGTACGTGCGTCTGTGTGTGTGTGTGTGTGTGTGTGTGTGTGTGTGTGTGTGTGTGTGTGTGTGTGTGTGTGTGTGCGTGCGTGCGTGCGCATCCTTGCCTTCAGTGACATTGAGTAATACATGCCCACCGGCCTGGACTGACATGGGCAGACATATGCTGATCTTGACCGGGCCACTTTGAACAGCCAGCCTGCTGCTGCATGGACGGCAGGTCAACTGAACCGCTCGCCCCTGGC
>NC_063209.1:11886111-11893611 GCF_017589495.1 Alosa alosa | reverse complement strand
ACTCACTCACTCACTCACTACCCACTCACTCACTCACCCACCCACTCACTCACTCACTCACTCAATTCAATTCAATTCAAATTCAAATGGTGCTTTATTGGCATGACAAATATGACACTTGTATTGCCAAAGCAATTGTTACATAAAAGTACAGTATCAGGATGCAAGCAATTATATAGGAATTTACAAAGGGATAGGGGTACATGGACAAAGTGTAAAGGACATAATTTTTTTTTTTTGTCTATGTCTGGGTACAACATATTGAGTTCAAGTTCTAGGTGACTCCAACATAGGCAACAAACTTACAGACATACAATACATCCAGGCACAAATCTAAAAGTGGACTGAGTAGAAACTTCCAAGTATGGTACATTATACACAACATGAGGGACTGTGTTGAGTTAGTGTATGTGGCTGTGGCTGTGAGAGAGGGTGTGTGTGTGTGTGTGTCCACATGTACATGCATACAAAAACTCAGTGTCTCAGCTGGTGACAGGCAAGGACATGTGGGCTCACTCACTCACTGCCCACTCACTCACTACCCACTCACTCCTCACCCACCACTCACTCACCCACCCGCCGCTGCTCACTCCTCACTCCTCACTCCTCCCACTCCTCCTCCTCACCCACTCACTCACCCACCCACCCACCCACTCCTCCTCACTCACCCACCCACCCACTCCTCCTCACTCACTCACCTCACTCACTCCTCACTCCTCCTCACCCACCACTCACTCACTCACTCCTCCTCACTCACTCCTCACCCACTCACTCACTCCTCCTCCTCCTCCTCACTCACCCACCCACTCACTCACTCCTCACTCACTCACTCCTCCTCACCCACCCACTCACTCACTCACTCACTCCTCCTCACCCACCCACTCACCACTCACTCACTCCTCCTCCTCCTCCCCCCCCCTCCTCCTCACTCCTCACTCCTCCTCACTCCTCCTCACTCCTCCTCACTCCTCCTCCTCACCCACTCCTCCTCACTCCTCCTCCCTCCACCCCTCCTCCTCCTCACTCCTCCTCACTCCTCCTCTCACTCCTCCTCCTCCTCATCACTCCTCCTCCTCCTCCTCCTCACTCCTCCTCACTCACCCTCCTCACTCCTCCTCCTCCTCCTCCACTCCTCCTCCTCACTCCTCCTCACTCCTCCTCCTCCTCCTCCTCCTCCTCCTCCTCCTCTCACTCCTCCTCACTCACTCCTCCTCCTCCTCACTCACTCACCCACTCTCATAAACATTCGCTGTTTTTCTTTATTTCTGTCTTTTCTCCTCTTTTCCTTTCATACACTTTCTTTACTCCCTCTGTACACTTGTCTGTCACAACCCCCACATATCACACACACAAACAAAGCACAGAGAGAGAGAGAGAGAGAGAGAGAGTGAGAGAGAGAGTGAGCAAGGTCACCATCTCCTCCACCTGGCAAGCGTCTTTCTCTCTCTCTCCTTGTCTTGTGTCTTCTCTGCAGAAGGAGACGAGTTCATTTAAGAGAATCCCATGCATCCTGCAGCAAGGACATTTCCACTTCTCTCCTCCTCTGCTCTCCTTCTCCGTCTCCTTGTCTCTTCCATCCTCTTGTTTCCTCCTTTCTTCTGTCCACCCCTCATTTCCTTTTCTCCTTCACTCCTCTTGTCTCTTTTCTTCCTATCATTTCACCAAAAGCCTGCGTGGGTCTGAGTTTGCTCTTTTTACTTCTTCATGTCATGTCATTTCATTTCCAGCCTGCCTGCAAGTGTGCTTCCACTGAAAAGAGCCCTAAGTTTATTGTTGTCCCTTTTGCAAGCTCGAATATTACTTCCCTTGACTCTGCACCTTTTTCCTCCCTTTTTTTTTTAAATTATTTTTTGAGGTTTCGGGTCTTTTTTTTTTAACATGTGTCTTGTTAACTCGCTCTGCAAAAGAACAGGAATTCTGAGTCAGGTTAAATAATGCAGTGTGGATGGGGAGCGACAGTGTCGGACCCGACAACTTCCACGTCCTCCCAGTGGGCGAGGCTGAATCTGCAGTTCTGAGCACTCGTATCCGGGCCAAGTGTCGGCTGTGCTCCGCACGGGGATCCAAGGAGAGCTTCTATTAGGATTCTTCTCGGAGCCAGATCAAACCTTGAGAAGGTTTTATATAACATAATCCCACCCCTTCTCCTCTCCTCTTCTCTTCTCTCTCCCCTCTTCCACCCCCATTTCTAGTTCTCCAGAGGGCAGAGTACAGTATCGATCCTTACGGGCTTCCGTAGTTGAGAATTCTCTTTGCACTGCCTTTACAGATTGGTTTCGCCCGGGCTCTTCAAAGTGGAGCTGCTCAGGATGAAGTGCTGAGTCCAGCCTGCCAGTGCAACCAAAACACATCTTATACTGTTTAGTCAGGACTCTGAGATGCAGTCAAGAAAGGGGGAGAAGTAAATAACAAAACAAACAAACACATAAATAAATAAATAAATAAATAAATAAATAAATAAATAAATAACAAACACATTGTAAACACATTGTAAACCCATTGTTTACAAAAACATTGTTTTTTTCCTGCCGGTGCTAGAAAAGGACAGCGCTGTCTGTCTTCACGCTCCTCTATCATTACAGGCTCAGCAGACTTTAAAAGGGCCTCGCCTCGGACCGTCCAGGTCCGATAAATCTGTCCGGTTTTGGCTGGCGCTCCGGGTCTTGAGGAGGCCGCCGTTGGAGCTGGCCGGCGAGCCCCTTAAAGCCCATTTCTCTGTACTAGTTCTCACACCTTTGCGTCTTGGTAGTGAGCTTGTGGTTGGTCTCTGGAGGTGCAGAGTCTATGTACAGTGCCTATGAATTATTGTAGCGAATGTAATGCGGCCATTACTGCTGGCGAGGTGGCCCAGTGCCAGGAACGTTATGGAGACTAATAGACAGGCATCTTACAGCGAGGCTGCAGCGCAGGACGCTACCGCTGGGGCTTCTGCTGATGCACAGCTGTTCTCTTTTTCCTTCATTATCTCATCCTTTCTTTTTTCCAACTCTCTCTCACATTGTACTTTAATTACTCTCTGTTCCTGGTCTTTTTAATTCTAAATTCTCCTACCATGTCTTTTGTCCTCTCTTTATTCCATTTCTCCCTCCATGTGTCCCCCTTTTCTCACCTTCCCTTTCTCCTCTTCCTTCATATTTTCCTCTCTTCCTCTCTCTCTATCTCTCTGTCTCTCCATCTCTCAGCCTCTCTGGAGTCCTTGAGCATCTGTGAAGGGGCCATGTTAGACAGACAGAGAGAGAGAGGGACAGAGAGCGAGACAGAGAGAGAGAGAGGCACATTGACCTTGTCAAGGGCAGGCAATGCCAGTGTCTCGGCTGGATCACAAATCACACTCTTCCTCGCCCCCCCTCTCCTCTCCTCTCCTCTCTGTCTCCTCTCTTTTCTTCTCCCCATTTTCTCTATTTCTTTCAATCTTTCAAGTCATTTATCAATCAAAGACATCTATCTGTCAATCCATTGAACTCTCTGTCTGTCTCACTCTCTCTCTCCCTCACAAAACACATTCTGAACATCTCCTACCCCCCCCCCCTCTTCCAGCACTAGCGCCAGCCACAGCTCCACCCCGTCGTCCTGGAGACGCACATTTTCACGGTTTGTTTTTCTAACACTGTGGCACGTCACTCTGCCAGCACCGCCAGCACTCTCGTCCGGGCTCAGGTGCCACTTCTTAGTGAAATGAGAGGGTATGCAGCTTATCGCAATTTCCATGGTAGACCTCCCCCTCTTAGATGAGAGACAGACTGAGAGAGATAGAGATAGAGAGAGAAATATAGGTGTATAAACAGAGTCCAATGAGAGAGAGAGGGCAAAGACATAGAATAGAGAAATAAAGAGAGAGAGAGAGAGAGACAGTCATCAGAATGATAGAGAGAGCAATAGATGAGAGAGACAGAGAGAGAAACATTCAGAGTGAAAGAAAAAAGGCTGCAGTGAAGCTTGAGGGACTTGAGAGAAAAAAAGCGGAAGAAAGAAAAATGTGTATTTGTACGGAGAGAGAGATGGAGTGAGAGTATGATTGTGTGAGAAAGATGGAGTGAGAGTATGATTGTGTGAGAGAGTGTGTGAAAAATTGAAAAAATGTGCAATGTGTGTGTGTGTAGCACAGTAACATCAGGGGAAGAAATGTGTATATGTGAATGTGTATGTATGTATACACGTACGTATCTGTGTATATGCGTATATGTGTGTGAGAGAGAGAGAGAGAGAGAGGGAGAGAGAGAGAGAGAGAGAGAGAAAGTGAGGGAGAAGGGCAGAAAGAGTGTGGGAGTGCTCATTAGCATCAGCTATTGATTATATTCATCAGGCCGGCCCCATTGCAGGCAGCGTGGTGGTGGTGGTGGCTGTAGGAGAGGAGAGATGTCTTCATGTTCCGTGCTGACAGGCCATCTGTAGGCCCCCTCCCCCTCTTTCTCTCTCTCTCTGTCTCTCTCTCTTTCTCTCTATCTCTCTCTCTCTCTCTACTGGGAACAACACTGCAGCAGTGGGAGGCCTCTTCATCAACACCACACAAAAGCTGTGGATGATCCCACTGCTAGGGCAGACCAGGGGAGACAGAGAGTGTGAGGGATAGAGAGAGAGAGAGAGAGAGAGAGAGAGAGAGAGAGAGAGAGAGAGAGAGAGAGAGAGAGAGGAAGATAAAGAGACAGGGAGAGGGAGTGAGAGAGAGAGAGTGAGACAGAGGGGGTGAGGTTGAGTGAAAGAGAGGGAGAGAGATGAAAAGAGAGAGACAGAGTGAGATAAAGAAGAGAGAATGGTAGAGATAGGGAGAGAGAGAGAAACTGTGGATCTCTGGGGAGAGATAGAGAGACACAGAGAGGGAGAGAGAGAGAGGTGATAAAAAAAAGTGAGCCAGAAAGAAAGAAATCTACAGTTTAATGCGGCAGCATGACTAATCTCCACAGGTTGCCATGTGCTGTGAAAATAGACTGCTGAGACACAGGGATTTTAGCGCAGCCGCTTTATAGCGCGGCGCGAGCTTTGGTCAGCGCAGCATGACCGCGTGCTGCCGAGGTTGCCATGATGGAGGACAGGGAGTCGGCGGAGGGCACGGGGAGGTTGATGTGTGAATATGAGAACAGACGCAGAGCGGCGCATACGTGCATACATTACGAGGTCAACCCACCCCCACCCTACTTCCAGCGTCGAAGCGGCGGCGAATCCCAGCTGGCTCAGCTCTGGCGTGCAGTGCGCCCGCTATGCCTACCGCGCCGCCCGGCTTCACATGCGGGGCTGAGGCACGGCAAATTAAAAGTCCCCGGAGGATTTCTCCACACAATGCCATGCGGTTTTACCCCCTTTCTCCAAATCCTCCAGGATCACGAAGTCAGTCTTGCATGGCCCCTTTCGTAGTACTCTAGAGGGAAGGAGGGGGGGGTGGGAGAGGAGGCAGGGGGGATGTTTTGGAATTCAGTAAAACAGCGTCCCAGATGTCGGGATCTAACTGGACCTGTTGACCAGTGATGGAAGATAACGTGCCTGTTTGCCTTGAAGGGTCAAATCTGTCTGTCATCGCTATCCTCCATCAGTCCGCAAGGGTCATGTTGACTGCATGTCCCATCTCACAGAAGCTTAACAGACAGACATGGACAGGCAGGCATGTGTGTATGCATGTGTGTGTGTATGTGTGGTGAAGGCTGCTAATGTGTACACACACATTGTGTGTGTGTGTGTTTGTGTGTGTCCTGCATACATTCTAAAAAAACATTACCTCATGTATTGCTGTCAAAATACGGGGATTTTTGAATGCCGTGTAGGTCAAAAGGAGTACACAGTTATGCCTTCATCTGACATAAATAAAACCTGTCTACAGAGGTGTTTGAGTTGCTATGGGCACCATTTATGATGTTGATCATGGCGCTTGGGGAGCTGTGCTCCCACTAGATCATTAGCCACTTTAAACCGCATCAAGCTCATTACTGTCCCCGTAGTCTGACATGCAAAGAGCACCTCTCTGGCATTCATTTCTCGCCAGGCTGTGAACACAGGAAGCAACCCTTTCATTTGTGTGATGCTAGCTGCAGAAACGTGAAACCTTGTCCAGCTTGTTGATCTATTTGAGCCCTCGCCACAGGCATCGGTCCACTCTTACCACCGTCACAATTTGGTTTGTTGTACATCGGGAGAGGATGGACAAGCAGATTTTAAGAAAGAACCTGGCCTGGCAGAACTGGTTCAACTAGTCAGACTGTCTGTTTTGTCTGTCTTTTCTTTCTTATCTTCTTTCTTTCTTTCTTTCTTTCTTTCTTTCTTTCTTTCTTATCTTCTTTCTTTCTTTCTTTCTTTCTTTCTTTCTGCATATCTACCAAACTGTACATTTCAGTAAGCTTTAATGTGTCCTCTATCTCTCCCTCTCTCTCTCCTTCCCTCTCTTTCTCTCTCCCTTTCTCTCACCCTCTCTCTCTCCCTCCCTCTCTCTCCCCTTCTCGCTTCTCCAGCGGCTGCAGGCCGTGCCGGTGCTGTGCACGGGCGAAGTAACGAGAAGGGCAGTCGCGATGTCTGCGCCGGCTGGAAGGGCCCCGAGTGCAGCATCCAGGAGGACCAGTGTGTGGACCCCACCTGCTCCAACCACGGCACGTGCGTGCAGGGCATCTGCATCTGTGTGCCCACCTACAAGGGCAACAACTGCGAAGAGGGTGAGCAACACGCCTCCACCAGCACATGTGTGATGATGATGATGATAACACGCCCACTGCATATGGCCACTTACACACGTGGACACCCACACACAAATGCTTTTATGCTATTTCAGTGGATACACACATGCACAACTGGGTAAACATGTATGCGTGCACATGAAAATTCAACAAAAATAGAACATAAAAATAGTATACATATGCCTACACCTATACTGTGCATATTTCGCAAAACATATATATATATATATATATATATATATATATACATACGTATAGATGTATACTCATAGGAAACCCACACACTTCTATACAAAGCTCTACATAGCTGTTTTATGGCAGAGACAAACACAAACAGAAACATTTTCATTATCCCTTCCACTGTGGCACATGTCTACCGATCCTTTTGTTGCAGTGATCGCTGATAAACACTGTTTTGTCTTCAGTGTGCGGATCTGTATCTCCACACGGCAGCATTGATCAGCTAATCACCTACTCCTTTTAGTTTGGTCCAAGTCTGGTCTGCGTCACATAAAACACAACAAGGCCCCCACCTCCTGCTGGGGGCACCCACTCTATGGCCATGGATCGATTGCTCGCTCGTTCTTTTCGTGGAATGCCGACGACGTCCGGGGGGGATAATAGGCGGCTTTCGCAGGAACCCTTTATGGAAGGGTGTAACCTTGATGACAGCGGAGTGCGATAGAAGTGGAGCACGTCAGGGTAATTACAGAGAAGGGTGGCTAAACGGCGAGGCAATCGACACTGTCGGAGAGAGACGCACACTTCAGACCGGGAGAGAAAATATGTACGTCCTGCTGCTGTAGAGTCCATAATGGAATGGTTAGATTGACGAGTGTGTATGCAT
>NC_063209.1:11851111-11881111 GCF_017589495.1 Alosa alosa | reverse complement strand
ATTCTGCCTTTGCCTACAAGACACAGTCTCTCTCTCTCTCTCTCTCTCTCTCTCTCGCTCTGTGCCTCCCTCATAAACACAACGCACACACACAAACACAAACACACACACGCACACACACACACACAAACGCACAAATGCACAAATGTTCTCTCTCCATGGCATACATGCACTCCTATATCACATTTTGGGTCTGAATTCCCCAGCTTCAGAGCGAGACCGTAATGACTGCTGAAGGCGTTATTTTCTCTTTCCCCTCCGTCCTCCTCCCCAGCTCGAGTCTTCCCGACCTGCGGCTAGGATTAAGGATTAGCTGCTAGTACTATCAAGTGCACAGCTGATGCATGCTCTGTCATACTCTCTGCAGTGGTTCTTTGTGGACGAGTGGGAGGCTTCATCTGTTAGCCCAGTTGAAATCCCAGTCTTGTTTTGCATCCCAAAAAATGGCAAAAATGGTATGAATGGTACAGTGTTTGTTGTTTGTGTATGGTATTGTGTGTGTGTGTGTGTGTGTGTGTGTGTGTGTGTGTGTGTGTGTGTGTGTGTGTGAGCGAGTGTACTCCCGTTAGTATTTGTGAGTGCACACTGTGTTTCTGTGCCTTTATATTGTGTATGTGTTCTAGTTTGTATTGTGTCAAAGTACTTAGTATGGGAATGCATGTTACACAGCGTTTGGCATGGACACACATCACCTTTGGCGACAGCATCCTCTTTGCACCCCCTGCAGCACTTCTGCACATGGTCACTGCACATCACTCCACGGTGATGGACAGGCAGGGATGAAGGAGTGTCTGGGACAAAAAACATGTTTTCTTCTTCTTCTTCTTCTTCTTCTTCTTCTTCTTCTTCTTCTTCTTCTTCTTCTTTCCATATTCCTCCATCACCGCCTGGGCATGCAATTAATCAAGCCACCATCCACAGGTGCTAAAATAGGAAGTTTTCTTTTTTTTTTTTGAAGTTTGAATCTCACCATGGTAATGAAGTTCTAACGTATGAGAGAGGGAGGCAGAGAGAGAGAGATAGAGGAGGGGGGTGAGGGAGGGAATAGGCCGCCTCTCCAATCTTAATACTTTTTTTTTTATAAGCAATGTATATTTAAATTGAAATAACTTTTTTTACGGTGGTCGGCAGCGTGTACATGTGAATGAGTAAGTGGGGATTGGAGGACTGCCTCCAGCACTGTTCTCTGCCGTTGATGGATGGGTGGTCCACAGGCTGTGGGCGAGAGGAGAGGAGAAGAGTCATTGCGCTAATACTACCTACCACCTCCACATATTAAGACCAGGGCTGAGGAGAGAGATAGAGAGAGTGAGAGTGAGTTGAGAGAGTTCAGACTGCTGTCAGACTGCGGGAACTGTGCTGCCAATACTAATCACTGAGTTTTAGTCTGGTGCAAGTTCTGTATTATTATTATTATTATTAGTAGTAGTAGTAGTATGTTGGGCGGTAATTGTAAAGTACAAAGCTTTTTTGTTTGAGGGGAAAGGAAAGAATGTCTACAGTGTGTATGATATTTTTGTGTGAGCATGTGTCTTTGAGGGAGAAGTGTGATTTTCTGCCCAAATCATTTCCATTCCTCTAGAATTTATTCCTCTCACCAGTGACATGTTCTCTCTGCCTCTTTTCCTACCCGCCTCCACACCCCTCTCCCTTACCCTCTCTCCATCTTCATTCCTTTTCATCCCTCTTTCTTTCCGCCTGTCTGTCTCTCTCCTCTGTCCCTCCTTCCTCCCTCCCTGCCTTCTTCCTTCTCTAACCCTCTTTCCCTCTCTCTTTTTTATCCTTCCTTTTATCCCTCCCTTACCCCCCCCCTCCCTCTCTCTCGCTCTCTCTCTCCCTCGCTCCATAGAGGTGTGCCCAGTGGCGTGTGGCAGCCATGGCGTGTGCACGGAGGGCCAGTGCCAGTGTGAGGAGGGCTGGGAGGGGCTGGCGTGTGACCAGCGGGCGTGCCACCCGCGCTGCGAAGAGCACGGCCAGTGTCGCGATGGCAAGTGCGAGTGCCACCCCGGCTGGGAGGGAGAGCACTGCACCATAGGTGGGTCAAGCCCGCTGCCAAGCCCACACTGCATGGGCAAATACAGATATTAACATACATGGGCAAGGACACACACACACACACACACACACACACACACACACACACACACACACACACACACACACACACACAAATTCATGCACACAAACACACACACACACACACACAGTCATACACACATACTGTACATGCACACATACACACACATGCAGAAATGCACACACACTGGCATGGAAATGCTAACACACATGCTTACTGTACGTGCACACATCTCATAGAAGAGCAAACACAGACACAGATGCACGCATGCCCTCATCCAAATACACATTGCAAATGCAAGGACACACCCACATGTACACATACAGACACATACACAACATGCGCGCGCACACACACAGACATGCACACACACACAGACACACGCGCGCGCACACACACACACAGACACACACACAGACATACACACACACACACACAGACACACGCGCGCGCACACACACACACGTGTTATATAGATACATGCACTTACTGTACATGCTTGCATGCACACACACATCTTCATGTTTACAGCAGATGTCATTTGTGCCATTCCATTATATCTGACTTCTGCTTTATTATATAAGCAAAGTATAGCTCTGCTGAGCACTCAGTAACAAGCCAGCTAAAAGTTAGATCCTGTTTATTATCGTTAATGGCCTGTCTAATTTATTCTGTAATGATTTTGGGTCGGAGCCAATGTGTTTTCCAAACATTAGCTGGGTTCACAGACCCTGAGCATGTGGGCGGTAAAAACTAAAACAGTTTGAGCAGTAACACATACCATGCAGTGTTTCATGTTTCATTATATTGTCACACTTTTAAAAGGTCTTTTTTTCTGTCCAGGTGTTTATGTTCTCTCTCTCACACACACACACACACACACACACGTTTTTTATATATATATATATATGCGCAGTACATTGTACACGCCCTCCCAGACACACACAAACGCCCCAATTCCATTTAGAGCTTTTCACAGCTAATTTGATTTTGTTTAAGCTGTGATATTTACTTGTCAAGCCATCTCTTCCAATCTATTTCTAGCCTGACACGCTGACATATAATAAAACATGCGCCTGGCAGAAGTGTCAAGATGAATTTTTAAATATATAGCAATAGCTATGCAAAAATATATAAATAAATCGGTCAACTGTTAAAAAGGGAGCACAGGCTGTCTCTATCATTGGAGAAGCTATTAAGTCCCCATATTTACAAAAAAAGTTGAAATCTTTCTCCTCCTCCCCCTTACTCATACACTTTTACTCACACACACACACACACACACACACACACACACACACACACACACACACACACACACACACACACATACACACACACACACAGTGCTCCATTTTAACTGGCAAATTACAGGTTTAGCTGCATCACATCATCCAGACAGGTTCCACTAATTGCACAGTTCACACTCCCACCTCTCTCTGTGCGTTCTTCTGTCCGTCCATTCTTCCGTTTAAGCCACCATTGTGGATTCTGCTGTGATGCGCACATTGTCCACCTCAGACCCATAGCCTCATTCTGACTCTCAGACCCATAGGCTCATTCTTACTGTACTCTCAGACCCATAGCCTCATTCTGACTCAGACCCATAGCCTCATTCTGACTCTCAGACCCATAGCCTCATTCTGACTCTCAGACCCATACTGTAGCCTCATTCTTACTCTCAGACCCAAAGCCTCATTCTTACCCTCAGACCCATAGCCTCATTCTGACTCTCAGACCCATAGCCTCATTCTGACTCTCAGACCCATACTGTAGCCTCATTCTTACTCTCAGACCCAAAGCCTCATTCTTACTCTCAGACCCAAAGCCTCATTCTTACCCTCAGACCCATAGCCTCATTCTGACTCTCTCCATTTGTTCTCTCTGTTTCTCCATGCAGCCCATGACTTTGACGACGTCGTGAAGGGTGAGTGCAGATACAGCCTTTATAGTGTGTTGCACATCTGTGTTGTTTCTCTGTTGTGTCTGTTTCATGTCTGTATTGTCTTTTTCACGTCTGTGTTGTGTCTGTTTCACGTCTGTATTGTCTGTTTCACGTCTGTGTTGTGTCTGTTTCACATCTGTGTTGTCTGTTTCACGTCTGTGTTGTCTGTTTCACATCTGTGTTGTGTCTGTTTCACGTCTGTGTTGTCTGTTTCACATCTGTGTTGTGTCTGTTTCACGTCTGTGTTGTATCTGTTTCATGTCCGTGTTGTGTCTGTTTCACGTCTGTGTTGTGTCTGAGTTGTGCCTGTGGTGCATTTATTTATTTATCTTTGTATTGTGTCAGCACTGTGTGTATTGTTTTTTTGTGTGTATGTGTGTCTGTTTCTTGCCTGTGTTGGAATCGGTGGTGAAAGGAGCTGAAATATGAAATGACTCTCTGTTGCTTCTGCTGTGATCAATCGTGTAACAGGCCATCATATATCACTTCACCACAACACAGCCGATTGTCATGGACTGCAACTCAATTACTGACTGCACACTCTATTCTCAAGCCTTTGCTTGGGTAGATCAGTTTCATAGATAGACTCTTCTGGACCTAAATTTCTTTGACAAGCAATGAGCAAGTAAGTGTTGTTCTCTGAAAGCTGTGCTTTGCGTGCAACGACCTTGATTGACAGCACCTGGCTTGGTGATTGATTGGGAGTTAAAGGCTCCAGGATCCAGTTCCTGAGGGAAGGCTTTTGGTGTGGGGACTGCTGTCTGTCTTGCTACCTTTCGGCCTGGGATTTTGTCTCGTCTTCTGATTTGGATTTTGTTTCGTTATGGTTTATCTTGATGTAATAAATCCCACTGGTTGGGTACATTTTAAAAGGTGTTATTGTTATTTATTAGGATTTGGGGTCAGTGGTGGGTTTTTGTTCACCCTTAAGAGACATAAAGGTGGGGTGTAACACGCACGCTGTGCCTTGACATTACTTGGAATTTACTAAGCTTTCACTTCATCACCACCCTCTAACCATAATGGCTAGGGTGAGAAAACAAACCATTAGATGTTTAAATCAAATACAGTTCATTTAATCTAAGAAAAGTGTTTCAAATGATGTTTGACATCAAACAGCATAAGTACATGGTATAGTCTGCGAGCTTTGGTTGGTGTTTGGAATTCGATAGTGTTGTAGAATGTGAAGCCAAACTCGACTCACAATATTTGCACAGCCTCTTAACGCACAAATCCTTGTTTACTTTTAAAGCCATTAATTGTCTGCCAGTTCAACAAAATGAGTGGAACTTAAAGAATTACTGCTACCTTACAGTAACCTCTCCTAGTGGACCATTTCAAAAAAAAGATTTATCGAATCGCTCAACACAGCAAACGCGGCCAGGCAAGCCAACCTTTAGGAATCATTACAGAGGACGTTTAAAATGAACGTCTGAGCATGGCTTTCACCTCTCTGCCTGCTCTCCAAAACGGATCGGCTCGTATGGATTTGTCCGCTGGCAGAATAAAAGGCCTCTGCGCCAGACTCCAGACTTGTCTTGCCAGGCTGCAGGCTTTAGGAGAGGAGAGAGACGCCGAGGGGGGCAAATCTCCCGCGTCGGTGGTAGAACCAGGAAACCATGCTGTGATAAAGCTGATCAATAAAGCCCCAGCACACACACACACACACACACACACACATACGCACACTAACACACTCTCACACACACAGAGACACTCAGACACATACACACATACAGTACACATGCGCATAAAAACACTCATAGACACACACTCTCATAAAAACACTCATAGACACACACACACACATACACACAGACCCCCAACAGACATAGACATGCGTGAACAGACATCATGACTGCTCTTAATGCTCACACATAAGACTCAATTACGCACACACACACACACACACACACACACACACACACACACACATGCACACTCTCTAGGACAGCTGGTAGAGTTTCTGGACACTGTGTTGTCCTCAGCGAGCGCTGAGTGTGTGGTGAGATTTGTGATCTTGTCTAGTGGTTGAGTGTGTGTCCCAGAGGGCCTGTGTGAAGGGAGCCAGCGCTCATGGAGTTTTGTTGGGTGGAGGAGGCCCAGCTGATAGAGATGTAGCAAAGACATGGGAAAGGTTTCATCTCGGACTCATCTCACTCCCTCCAGCCCTCTGTCGCATCTCTCTCTGGTCTGTTCTTCTCTTTCTTTCTGTCCCTCTATCTCTTTTTTTCTGTTTTGTCCCCTCCATCAAATTATTCACTTCCTTGCCGCTTCTTATTTTTCTTAGTCTCACTTTCTCCTTTCTCTCTCTATCCCCTTCCATCTCTCTCTCTCTCTCTCTCTCTCTCTCTCTCTCTCTCTCTCTCTCTCTCTCTCTCCCCTTCCATCTCTCTCTCTCTCTCTCTCTATCCTTCCATCTCTCTCTCTCTCTCTCTCTCTCTCTCTCTATCCCCTTCCATCTCTCTCTCTCTCTCTCTCTCTCTCTCTCTCTCTCTCTCTCTCTCTCTTCATTCATTATGCATAATGCTTCTCCCTCATCACTTGCTTCTCCCTCTCCCCCCCCTCTCGCTCTTTCTGTGTGTGTGTGTGTGTGTGCATGTGCTTTCTCAAATTCAGAAGTTCAAATTAGAAATGAAGCTGTATTGGCATTACCACACCATACCATAATAATTGATTTGACAGTATCCCCATACTATCGGTTAATGGAGTACACTGTATAAGATACATCAATGAGTGGAATGAATAGTTATCCAGACATCAGGATATTTACCACCCACACCACCCCTACACCCCCCCCCCCCCCCCTTTCTACCCCAGACGGATGCCCAGGGCTGTGTAATGGGAACGGGCGCTGTACCCTCGAGCAGAGTGGTTGGCACTGCGTGTGCCAGGCTGGCTGGAGTGGCCCGGGCTGTAACATCATCACGGAGAGGGAGTGCGACGACAACATGGACAACGATGGAGGTAAGGCACACCTGTCTGTCAAGTCAATTTGATCCTATTCCATTCAGTTCAGTTCAGTTCAGTTCAGTTCGATTTATGCGGTGTATTGGCAAGATGAGTGAAAGTGTCCGTTGATGAAAAAAACTCTTCACTAGCGCGGCAGTCATAATGAAACACAACAACACATCAAAGACACGCACAGAAACATAACACAATCAGCACTTCACCATTTTTACATAGAATATCAAACATGTGGTAAGATATACACACACAACACACAGACACAGACACACACACAAGCAGACATGAACAAACACAAACACACAAAGACAAACATCTCTCTCTTTCAGTCTCTTTTTCTCTTTCCCCTTACTCTGTCACCCCACTCTTTCACTTCCTCTCATATCCCTTTCTCTTTTTCCTTCTCTCTCTCTCTCTCTCTCTCTCTCTCTCTCCAGGTACTTCTTCATTATCTTTCACACTGTCCTTGGCCCCAATTTAATCTGCCAATTTTGCAGCTAAATGACATTGAGGACTGGTGGAATTTTGGCAGCAGAATTTACAAACTCATTTGCAAAAGCCTTCTCTCTCTCTCTCTCTATCTCTCTCTCTCTCTCTCTCACCTTTTCTTTTTCTCTGCCTCATTCTCTCAATTTTTTCATTCAATGTCTTCACGCTGCCTCTACCTTTCTATCCTTATATCACATTTTCACTCTCTATCTCTAGCTCACTGCATATCTCCACTCTCTCTCTCTCTCTATCCCTCTCTCTCTCCTTTCTGCTGTCTCTGTGTGATGAGTGCCAGGTGGAGTGGCTGGTATAAAAAGCTGGCTGGCCATGCGCTGCCTCCTGTCCCCTATTAAGTGCCGATGTCCCAGAGGAGAGGCGGAGGACAGCGCGCTGGTCCTCATATCCACCAGCTCCTGCCCCTCACCGCCTCACTCTCTCCCTCACTGCAACGGCCACTGCACACACACACACACGCACACACACACACACACACACACACACACACACGCACACACACACACGCACACACACACACACACTCACACACACTCACTCACTCATGCCACACACACACACTCACACACACTCACTCACTCATGCCACACACACATGCCACACATACTGTACTGTATACAACAGTTCCCTCACTGCCACAGCCACCACACACTCACAGATACACACACACACACACACACACACACGCACACACACATGCACACACACGCACACACCACACACCACACACCAGACGTGTCCACCAGCTCCTGTCTGCTCGGTGATAGGTTTTAATCTTTCCAATGTAGGTTAATGCATTTCACACTCCCAAACCTAGACAGACGGGGTGAGCAAGCAAGTGGAGTGAGCAAGAGAGGGGGCATTTTATGCAATAAAAAGATCATTCAAATCTGGTCCAAAATATTTGACACCATCATCCTACCAATTGCACTTTATGGAAGTAAAATATGTTGTCCACTCAGTACGTAATGTAAGACTACACTAGATGGGACAAAGACCCTTCTGAAACCCTGCCGAAATTTTCTACACATCCAAATGAAGACAGAATTTGGCCGATTTCCACAATTGATTGTTCAAAAGAGGTGTCGGAAATTCTGGATTCACCAAAAGTTAAGCCCCCACAATTCTTACATTTTGGACAAATCCAGTCCAATAAGTCAGTTGGTCTTGAAACTAATAGCACACTAACCCCTAACACGTGGGTATCTGCCCCACACAGACCAATACATCAATACCGTTAACAAAATCATACATAATTCCATAACACTGGAGGAACGGGAATAACTTGATATAATTCTGGGAGAGGATACCAACATCTGTCTATTGACAGCAAATGATGTTTCCTCACTCTGCCTGAGAGAAAACACTTCCGTAGGACAACCCTCACCCAACAACACAACACCGCCCTCCACACCTGTTACATCGTCTCTCCTGTTCATTTTGCATAGAGAGAGAGACAGAGAAAGAGAGAGAGAGAGAGACTGAGATGGTTATCATCCTTGGTACAAATGAAAACAAATGTGACAGTGGCACAGACAGCCAAGAGGAGCTTGATGGAAACCAATCTGATTGTTCTCGACAGCCCGGTGAGCTGCCACCTCGCGCTCTCATTTCAATTGTAGGTTTGTTTTTACATATCACATCCAAGGAGAGCTCTCTCTCTCTCTCTCTCTCTCTCTCGCTCGCTCTCTCTATCTCGCTGTCTTGTGGTGTGCGATGGCAGGTCAAGGTGTTGCACTCAGAAATAATTAGTTGATGCGCAGTCTGAATCCTTGTCTGCGAGGAGAGGAGGAAATGAGAGGGGTAGAGGAGAGGAGAGGAGAAGAGGGTAGAGGAGAGGAGGAGAGTCGCCAGAGCGTGTGCTCAGCCTGCGTTCAGAACGCTGGCAGCGTGGGCTATTTTTCTCTCTTCCTCTCCCTTCCTCTTTGCTGCAGCCCAGAGCGGGCTACTGCTGCTGTTGCAAGAACCTGACGGTAAAAGTTTTTTTTTTTCTTTCTTTTTAACTTTAAAGTCCTGTTTTTTTCCCCTTCCTCCTCTTTGTGTGGACACTTTTTGAACTCCCTGTGAAATAATGAGAGCGCTGTGGTGTTGCTCAGTGCCTTTTAAACAGGGGGCTGTGTTAAAACTCCACCTAATCATACGCCTTGTCATCTGTATCATCCTCCGGCATGGCCGTGAGCCAGTGTAGTTAAAACCCCACTTTCTTTTCCCCTCTTTTCCTCCCTCCATTTCTTTCTTTCTTTCTTTCTTTTTTCTCTCTCTCTCCTCTGGGGCCTTGTTTCTTTTTCATCATGTGTGCGCTCACTTCCCTTGTGTCTACTCTCTTTCTCTCCTCCCTCTTTCTCATTCTCTGACACACAGCACAGACACACGCACATACACGCATGCACTCACCCTCACATACACACACACATGCACAAATACAAACAAACACACACATGGAGACACACACACACACAGACAAACACAAACACATGCACACACACACACATGCACAAATACAAACAAACACATACACAAACATACACACACAAACACACACACACACACACACCTCTGTAATGTGTGTTATTTATCTCTGGTGCTCTCTCCATCTGTCTCTCTCTCCTTCTCTTACACACACAGACCTCCACACACACACACACACACACACACACACACACACACACACACACACACACACACACACACACAGTCTCTAGTAATGTGTGTTCTTTCTCTCTGGTGCTCTCTCCATCTGTTTCTTTCTTCATCCCTCCCTCCCTCCCTCCCTTGTGTTCTTCCCTCTTCTTCAGTTTACTTAAAACACCCATGAGCAGCTGCCTGGTGCGAACGCCAGACCCAAGCCCAAAAAAAAAAACCTCCAGCTCCTTAATCACCCTCTCTCATCAACCCTTCCCTCCCGGCCCTACAAAAAAGAAATATTTTGTCCCAAAGTGGCGCTCGCTGCCTCCACTCCACTCCCCCGCTCCTCCCACTCGCTTTTTTCCCGTCGCCCGCTCCTCAATTTTCCCCTGCTCGTTTCCTCACGTTAATGCGTCGTCTACTAGCCTACCCACAAACAAATCCTACCTGTAATGGCCTTTTTTTCTCCCCCCTCTGTGTTAATTGCTCACTTTGTTGTTTTCCTGCTTCTTCTTCTTCTTCTTTTTTTTTTAATTTGTGGTTGTTGAAAGGTAGCTGGAGGAAAGTCCTGTTTCCTCGGGCCCCGGTGAAGCTAATAGGGCTCGCTCGTTATACCAGTTACCCTCACAGAGACTTGGTGCACATCTTAAAGATCATTAGCGGAGCCTCAACATCAGCAGCTAGGCGGCGTTCAGAACCCCACCATTGGATGATGGGTACCTTTGAAGCTGCTCCAGATGCTTCATGGAAAAGCTTCAAAAAAGATGATTAATTGTTGTAGAAGCAATTACTTGTCTGTGAAATTCTAAAGGGTGTTGAGAGGGAGTGAGTGAGTGAGAATGTGTGTGTGTGTGTGGGGGGTTAATCAGCACTGGACCCAGCGCTCATTAAACTAGAAGATATATTCTGGTGAGGGCATCATTAGTGGAGCGCACTGTGAAAAAGGCAGATGACAGTCAGAGCGCTGAGACAGAGAGCGACTGATTGAGCCAGGAAGCCATTTCTGTCTCAAGTCTCTCTCTCTCGATCTCTCTCTCTCACACACACACACACACATTCTCTCTCTGTCTCCGCTGCATGTCCCGAGGCACCGGGAAAAACATATTCTCCCACTTCACACACAAGAACAACACTGAGTCCTCTCACCTCCAGACTAGAGGAGACAAAAAAACACTCTTTCATTCATTCATCCTTTCAAGCAACAAGAGCAAAAATGTGTGCTGGCAGGATGAATTGAGCTTATTGCAGCCTCCAGGGCCCTTGTAGCATGAGCTAATGGTTGATGGCAGTGATGATAAAGCGGCAGTTGTCTTGATGGGGTTAGGAGCTGCCCCAGTGATCCCATTCATACATGCCCAGTGTACTCAAGGATGCGGAGAGACCAGACGCCGCTTTCTGTTTGCACACAGATTTGTCCTCCGTATGTTACACCACGGCAAAAGCGCTTGAGGAAAAATGTGACGCCACTGTAGAGTCTGTGTCGATCATAATGTTGTACATCCCTACTGGGAGAAATCTCAAAGGCAATATATTTAGCTCAAATTAGACGGTGTTTACCTCTATGTAACAACCTTGGTTCCATCGACTGATGAACAAAACCATCAGTCTTACTGCGGAGTGGCTGTGGAATTGATAAAAAAAAAAATTTATGTGGAGATGAAACAAGGGGCAGCTTTTTTTTAGACAACATGGGTCGTGCTTAAACAAGTAGCTTTCTAACAGAGGGCATTTACCTCTAGATAACAACCTTGGTTCCATTGACTGATGAACAAACCATCAAACGTAACCAAACAAAAGCCCTGATGGCTGTAAAATTGCTTAAAAAAACAAATGTATGAGGAAATGAAGAATTAGACAGAAGTTTTTAGACAAGTTGAAGTAGTCCGCAGTTTTCCAGCAGAGCATCCCTCGCCTTCACCTCTTTATTTCAGTCACACTCAAACACTGCTGCACTCACCCTCCCATCAAAACCACATGATGGGAAAACAAAGGCCGCATTTATGAAAATATTACTGGAAATAACCTGCCATTTACACTACAGTAAAGCCATTCAGACGCCTCTATGAGGGCGTTTTAGGTGCAAATAAATCTATCTATTGAGAAAATTGAGCCTGCACTGCAAGATATTATTTGCAATTTCAATCTGGTCAGGCAGTCAAACATCCCGTTGGAAATGTAATTTGTGTTGTAGGCTATGCATATATATGGAATGGAGCATATATGCACAGAAACAAAAACGAGGGTAGCTGAAACGGAAGACATCCGTGGAGAAGGAATTATTATATCCATTTATTTTGATTTCTTTATTTTTTGCCTATATCGTTTCCCCATTTCAGCAATGATGTGTCAGATGTCACTGTTATCAGCGAAGCCGGGTGAATGGAATCGGATATCACTATTTACTATTTGGTCTGACATGGAGAGGGAATCATATTATAGTGTGCAGTTGTCTTCCAGGTTTACACGGTCCATACATATATTTGCATATGTATACATGTGCAAAGTATATGTTTGTGTGTGGTACCAACCACATGATACCAATTCATGTTTTTGTGTGTGTGTGTGTGTCTGTGTGTGTGTGTGTGTGTGTGTGTGTGTGTCTCTCTCTCTCTCTCTCTCTCTCTCTCTCTCTCTCTCTCTCTCTCTCTCTCTCTCTCTCTCTCTCTCTCTCTCTCTCTCTCAGATGGCCTGCTGGACTGTGTGGACCCTGACTGCTGTGAGGCGATGGTGTGCAGTGCGAGTCCTCTGTGCCAGGGCTCCCCCGACCCCGGGGCTCTCCTGCAGCAGGGCCAGACCCCCCCTCGGCCCTCCGCCCCCCAGTCCTTCTTCCAGCGCGTCCACTTCCTCCTGGGCAAGACCGGCACACACACGCTACACGGAGACATCCCATTCGACAGGAGGTGGGTGAATAGCTGTGTGTCTGTTTCTGTCTGCATGTAGTTTTAGTAGTGTGTGTGTGTGTGTGTGTGTGCATGCATGTTTGTGTGTATGCGTGCATGTGTGTGTGTTTGTGCATGTGTGTTTGTGTGTGTATGCGTGCATGTGTGTGTGTGTTCGTGCATGTGTGTTTGTGTGTGTATGCGTGCATGTGTGTGTGTTTGTGCATGTGTGTTTGTGTGTGTATGCGTGCATGTGTGTGTGTGTTTGTGCATGTGTGTTTGTGTGTGTATGCGTGCATGTGTGTGTGTGTTTGTGCCTGTGTATTTTGTGTGTGTGTGTGTATTTTGAGTACACACAGGAGAATTATGGCATCCAGCCTGTCCGTGTGCCAGTGCAAGTGGAGGTCTTGTCTTTATGTCCATCACTATGTGATCATATAAAGTCAGATTGTTTGTTTCCTATTTATGCTTTGTGGCCTGGTGTTACGGGGCTAGTAAAACTGTCACAGTAAATCCTCCTCGTAGCCAGCCTTCCTAACCCTGAAATATTACACCGGCCCTTCGTGAAATAGAAACTCTGCGCAAAGACAGGGGGGTGGGGATATGCTTTCTCTCCTCCCTGCTCGTCAACCTGGTTTCTGAAAGCTTTCTCCATTACACACACACACACACACACACACACACACACACACACAAACACACAGAAATACTCTCACGTACATACACACATCAATTCACACACACACATACACATACCCCCCAAAAATAACCAAATAAATTAATTAAATGGCTTTCTTGTTGGCGAGGGAAAATCAATTGCATTTTTCCCGACTGCGAAAGTAACAGATTTGTGTGTGCAGTGGCTCAGAAAAAACCTGTCCTTGTGCATTTATCCACCTTCTACTTAGGCTAAACGAGACAGACTGGCATGCAGGTTATTTTCTTCCCTCCATTCTCAGCCTCCCGTCGGCTGGGCCCTAAATCATCATTCCTCGGCTAAATGTTTACTGCGCCCAATGAGGACAAATCCTTAATGGCGCTAATTTGTTGTGATTTGCCATGTTAGCTACCTTTAGCATTAGCGAGCTAATGTGTTGCCACCTCATTTTTGCATTTTTGAGTGGAAACTGCTATGAATAAAACATCTGAGAGAGAGAGAGAGAGAGAGAGAGAGAGAGAGAGAGAGAAGAAATGTAGCAATTTGCTCGCATTTCTTATTCTGTTAGCCATGTGTTCGCTAGTCCCCCTCATTTGGAGGAATTGCTATCCTTTCTAGCTCGGGAGCCTCGGAGCCGGACGATTTTGGAAAAGCTGCACTAAATTCCCGCTGCTTCCAAATCCCTCTTTAGATAAGTGAGGTAGAATGAAAGTCATCAGGGGTTTAAGGTTGTTTTTTTTCCACCTCTGAATTGCCTGAGGGGGGAGATTTGGGGCCGAGTAACTTGTATCTCCTTGAGTCAATAGGCAGTGCTGAAGACCTGACAAAATGTGGTTTGAGTGTATGTGTGTGTGTGTGTGTGTGTGTGAGAGAGAGAGAGAGAGAGAGAGAGAGAGAGAGAGAGAGAGAGAGGGAGAGTATGTGCGTCTCTGTGTGTGTCGATCTGTGTGTGTGTATGTGTGTATGTGTCTCACTGGGAGAAAATTGCCCCGCGGGTGCCGAGGTGAGGGAGAGAGGGGGGATAAGAGGGGAGCTGGGTCTGCCCAACTGGCCCACCTGGCTGCTCGCTGGCTGACTCATCAGCATAGCCGGGGCCACCCTGCCGATCCCAATTTCCCCACACAATGCAGCCCCCCATAACCCTTCAGCAGGACTCCACAGCTCACCGCGACTCATACCCACACATTTGGTGACATCTGCTGTGAGTTTATCTCTCTCTCTCTCTCTCTCTCTCTCTCTCTCTCTCTCTCTCTCTCTCTCTCTCTCTCTCTCTCACTTGGTCTCCCTCGATTTATCTCTGTCATTCTCTTTATCTTTCTCTCCCCTGTCTCTGCCTCTCTCCCTTCCTTACTCTTTCAACTAGCAGGAGAAAGTTTTTTTTCCCTCTCATCTTACCTTAAATGACACCTTCATTTCGTTCCTTCCTCCTCCACTCTCTGTGACGTGCAGCTTTGATTTGCCAGTATGGAGCAGCCCTGTGCTTTCATCCCTTGCGTTGGTCGATGGTTGTCCCCTCTCCTCCCTACTTCTCTTAGCTCCACACCAGCTCTGTCTGCAGTAATTCTTCAGAAAGACAGACAGTCACACTAAACGGCCATTGCTATCTTTACATAACTACCATCACATCTATTCAGCGTTATGTGACAAGGTCACACCACCAAGACACGGCTGAAGTTACTTCCAGAAACTTCTCAGCCTCGCATATTGGTCTCCAGACTTCTTTCAGGGTTCGGATGACGGTATCTGTCTGGCGATGTCTGCCCCCGTGCCAACTCTAACCCCCCCACTACATGAAGGTAGTAGATTCAGCTCCGAGTGTCTGAGGATTAATTCCAGTCCATATGTCTGCCTGCTGCCCAGTGTGTGGAGAAGCATAGAAAGATCGAAAGTCACCAAAGAAGGATTTGAAAGGTCCCCAAAGGGTTCTTCCGCAGTAGTGAACTGTTTGTGCATCTTGTCATGAGGACATCAGTTATTCTTCCTCTCAGGGGCGTGTTAAATTTATCATCAGTGAACGTCTCGTTTTGACTGCATGGATTTTAGATGAGTGTTTCCAATGTTCCTGCCAGCGTAGCCCTATTTTTTGGAAACATATCCATTTATCTGTGCACAGTAACTTTTTATTTTCTTAAATCTGTCTGTCTGTTTGTTATGACCGCCGCGCAGCGAAACTTGGTGGGCATGTAACCCCACATGGATAGCATGGAACTATCGTTTTTCGTTTTGATCTGTAGCCCCCCCGCTGGACTGGACCCCCCGAAAGGAGGGTAGGGCAGACACAGTTTTCTGTGAATATCTCGAAAACCGTAGGGTTTAGGAGGACCATTTTTTTTTTTGTATGTTGATCTCAAGGGGCCATGTCAACCCATTCCATAACCACTCATTTCATGTATAGCCACCTAGTTAAACACAAAAAGTAAAAATGAGGTGTTGTAATCGCAGGAATCTGTGACCTAACATAGTCAAAACTGCACGAAATTGGAAGTGTAGGATCATTATGACACCCTCTGTATGCACGCCAAGTTTTGTGGAATTCCGTTCATGGGGGGCCACACAATAAATTAATTTATGTTACTATACACCAACTGGCCTGTACTGTAGGTGGCCGGAGACAGTTTTCTGTGAATATCTCGAGAACCGTAGGGCCTAGGAGGTCCACCTTTTTTATGTATGTTGGTGTTAAGGGGGCATGTCAACCCATCCCATTACCACTTATTTCATGTATAGCGCCACCTAGTTAAAAATTAAAAGCAAAAAAATAGGTGTTTTCATCACAATATCTCTGGCTGACAAGGTCAAAACTGCACGAAATTAAAAGTGTAGGATCATTATGACACCCTCCGAATGCATGCCAAGTTTTGGGTACTTTCGTTCATGGGGGGCCTTACAATAAAATAATTTATGTGTAAATTTAGTGACGTACACCAACAAGGATTCCCGGGACACTGAAAAACCGGGGTACACAAAACTTGGTGGGCATGTAACCCCACATGGATAGCATGGAACCGTCGTTTTTCGTTTTGATCTGTAGACCCCCCGCTGGACTGGACCCCCCGAAAGGAGGGTAGGGCAGACACAGTTCTCTGTGAATATCTTGAGAACTGTAGGGCCTAGGATGACCATTTTTTTCCGTATGTTTGCCTCCAGGGGTCATGTTAACCCATTTCATGTGCACACATGTGCACAAACAGATACACACACACACACATACATTCACAGTAATCATACATATGATATGACACATACTCACACAGTAGACATATGTACGCATGCATGCACAGGCACATGCAGGCAGGCACACACACACACACACACACACACACACACACACACACACACACACACACACACACACACACACACACACACACACACACACACACACACACACATAACATAAACATGTACATGCACACATGCACACAATTCAAGAATTTCTCAGAATTATGAACAGGCAAGATGGAGGTGGGGTTGTATAAAATGAATTTTACATGTGAAATCTATGAACTAATCATGTTTTGGTACTTGTTGTCTAGCAGATACCAGTGAGAATTGTGTGTGGATGATGCAATTTAGTGAGACAGTTAGAATCATATAGGCCTTTCAGCGTGATTTATTTTTGTGGAAAAAATGTGCTGGACTGGGCGGCGGTCATATTTTGTACCGCTCTGCGGTACATCTAGTTTATATATCTGAATATAAACGAGCGATTCGGATTAGGGTACACCTGATTTTAAAAGGTGGAACATTTTCACCGCAAAACGTGCACTGTATCATGTAGCCACTCTTTTTATGTGCACATCCGCATTAAATCCTTTCCACTCACGTTATCAGGGGAATACCTTAGCCTTAGCAAAATAAAGTTTTATTTTGAACTCTTACCGGTACTTTGGTCTCACTCATTGGATCCAAATAACAGAAACAGCAAACTCCAAGTCATGGTAGGGTAAGTTAAGCTATAAGTACATAGCCATTTAAACATGACCAAGGAAAAAGTGAACAGGACACTTTTTGAAACTAGTTCAGCTTGTGTAGGCCTATCAGTGCTTTCTGAACATATTGAACACACTTTTAAAAATACCTTGATAATACCGAAAACCGTTACATCTCTAATCTGCATATTGCCTGTGCACCTCTATCAGTTTCTTTTTCTATCTGTATATGACCTTATACATTTTACTACTTGCACTAGTCCATTCTATCTGTCTGTTTATTTATCTATTTGCATGTTATCCGTGTACCTAAGCCTATCAGTGTCTCTTCCTGTGTATCACCTTTCTGTCTCCATCTCTCTCTGTCTGCCTATTTATCTATTTGTTTCTGCCTGTCGGCCTGTCTGTTTCTTGGTTGTCATGTGCTTCGGAGTGTAAACCTATTACCCTCTGCATTCCACACTTGTCGAATCTGCACTGTTTTTTCCCTGTCTTCTATCCTCCTCCTCCTCCTCCTCCTCCTCCTCCTCGTCTTCCTCCTCCTCCTCCCACTCTTCCTCCCTCCAGTCAAGTGGCTGTGGTTCGAGGACAGGTGGTGGCAGTGGATGGGACGCCTCTGGTTGGCGTAAATGTGACTTTCTTCCAGCACCCTGAATATGGCTACACCGTCAGTCGACAGGATGGCAGGTACTGAACAGCACGACCTCACTCCACATCCCCACCCACCCAGCATCCACCAAATGCCTCCATCCGCCCCACCCCCTCATCTCTTGTGCTGGAAGTGCCAAACAACAGCATTCAGCAGAAACATCCTTGAAGGAATAATGCCCACACAGAAGAGGATGGGGAATGGTCACAAAGTTCTTTTTTTCTCTTTATTTCTGTTTTTTTTTTTCATGGTTCAGATGAAAACTCAATTACCTTCACAGGAGCGTCTACTGGCGCTGAATAGGTCTGTTATTAACAGGAGACAATGCAGTGGAGTGGGCATTGGCTGAGATCTGTCTCTCCTCTCTCTCTCTCTCTCTCTCTCTCTCTCTCTCTCTCTCTTTCTTTTTTTCTTTCTCTCTGCCTCTGCATCTCTCTCTGTCTCTTTCTTTCTCTCTCTCATAGTTTTGACCTTGTCACTGCCGGAGCAATTTCAGTAACCCTGGTGTTCCAAAGGCCTCCGTTCCTCATGCAGCGACGCACCATCTGGTTGCCGTGGAACAGCTTCATGGTGCTGGACAAGGTCGTCATGGCGAGGACTGAGGTTGTGGCCCCGGTCTGTGACATCACAAGCTTTGTGAGTCCGTACCCAGTGGTCCTGCCGTCACCCCTGACCAGGTACACGGGCGAGTGTGTCGCCCGGGGCCCAGTCATCCCGGAACTACAGGTACGCAGAGACACACACGCACACACACACACACACACACACACACACACACACACACACACACACACACAGTGTTGTTACCCCTCACCAGGTTCACAAGCAAGTGTGCTTCTCAGGGCTCAATCATCCTTTAACTACAGGTGCAAACACACAAACACACACACACACACACACACACACACACACACACACACACACACACACACATACACACACAAAATACACACATACAGTATAAAGGCACACATGAATGCACATAGACACACACACACACACACACACACACACACACACACACACACACACACACACACACACACACACACACAGAGTGACATGGGTATTTTGTTCATCAGCAATAATGTCCTGTAGTGGAAGGTCAGCCACTCTGTCTTTCTGCTTGAAGGAGTGCCGACTCTAGTGACCAGGGTCACTGTGGGAAGCACAGACAAACCACAGCAAAGCTCTCTGCTGCGGGTATGATGTGCAAAGTGATCATAAGCCTGTTTTTAGATCGCAAACTATTATTTTTTCTTCTCCTATATTTAGTTTTTGTTTGTAATATTTTCTCTATCCCTTGTTTCCTGTCCTCTGTGCGGAGACCATGGTGCCCTGCAGGATGATGTGCTTTTTTAAAGTAAAGTGATTGTCCTCTGCCTGCACGCTCATACATATTCACATGCTAATTAGTAGCTTCACAATTTCAGGCTTAGAAACACCAGGGAGAATAAAATCATGCTTGTATCACCTCGAATGTTCTGCAGATCTGCTTCTCCAGTCAAATCCATATGTGCCTGGCTTAGACCACAGTGGCAGAAGAAAGAAAATCGTCTTTCCTCTCTTTTCTCTTTCTCTCTCTCTCTCTCTCTCTCTCTCTCTCTCTCTCTCTCTCTTCTTCTCTTCCTCTCTTTCTTCTCCGTCCTCGTCCTCATCTTCATCTTAATGCAATGTGTTGGCAGAGGGTGATGCAGTCGTCTGCCAATGTCTATAGAGTGTAAATGAACAATTATTCTCACGATTCTCACAAGAGGCTTCACTTTTAATAACACGCTAGCCTTGCCTCAGCCACCCGTGGGAGCTAGATTTCGCACGAGGGAAAAAAAAAACGAAATAAAGAACACCGGCCTCCTGGCAGACGATGGCGAAGTAATACACGGCTTTAGAAGTCGCGTGGGAGCTCCGCATCGTCTTGCTCGTTCACGCAACGGTGTCGTTGTTGTTGTTGATGTTGTTGTTGTACCTGATCTCATTCCCCACCCCTGCTGCAGGGTTTTTTTTATGTTGTTTGTGGCTTTTTGTTCCCTCTGGCAGGCCGTCCAGGAGGAGATTGTGATCCCGGGCAGCTTTGTGAAGCTCAGCTACCTCAGCACGCGCACGGCGGGCTACCAGTCGCTGCTGCGGATCATCCTCACGCACGCCTCCATGCCCGCCGGCCTCAGCAAGGTGCACGTGTCGGCCGCCATCGAGGGCCGCCTCTACCAGAAGTGGTACCCGGCAGCGCCAGGCCTGGTCTACGTGCTCGCCTGGAACAAGACCGACATCTACGGACAGGAGGTGTGGGGACTCACAGAGGCTATTGGTATGTGGAATCTCTCACCTGTTAAATTAACTTTTTATCATTCTTTTCTTTGCTATGGACCCTTTTTTGAGTCTGATATAAAGACTGAATTGTAAAAACGTATATAACAATACGTAGCAGTTTGGCATATTTATGGATTAAATATTTTGGGTCATTCCGTATCAAATCAGATAAGGTTGTTGCTGCACCATCTCAGATTTTGTCAAACCTTGTCTATATCAAGAATTGGTCCCAAAACCAAGGCCTGTAATGTATTTCTGTTCAAATCCTATGTTTTCACGTTATTTTCAGCCCTTGGAATTACTGTTAGTTTTACAGCTATCACATTATCAAGGAAACAATGTTTGAGCCTTATTATAATGAAAAGTATTATTCATAGGTAGCCCACATTTTGTAGGATGGAAGACAAAGATGTTCTCATTATGACTGAGACGGTGCAGCAACCATTTTCCTGGACATGGAATGACCCCTTTATGTATATTTTTGTCATGATTTAATTTAATTCCTTTTTAAATTACTGTTGATGGTATATCACCATGAATGCACTGTGAACTATAGTTTTGTCATTTGGGTTGGAACATACTGTCAAAAGTGAAAAAAAAAGCTGTCATAGCACAACATTGCCTATCATATCGCAAAAAGATAGCATATTGGCATGCTTTTACTAGTGCCTGCAAGGTTATTGGTGGTGTTAAAAGGTTTTTGCATGCTTTTAGGGTAGGTAGCTTGCTAACACTAGACTAAACTCGATAATGATGCTTTAAAGCCTCACAACAAAGCATTGTTTCAAACAATTAAGAAAATAAACCTCCATCGCACTCCTCATAAAAACATAAACATAAAACATTATGTCAAAAAAGGATGCTCCAAACACATTTCAGCTGTTGTCTTCTGCAGGGAGTGAGCATTTATTTTGCTTGAATAACAGCTCATGTTCACTTCATTCAAACCCCCTCTAATTATATAATAATAATCCTGTTTTGTAGGAGTAACCACATTGTTTTCAAATAGTAATGGTCCTTGACTTTGTGAGGGCACTTATAACCGCCTTGTTATATCCTATAGCATCAGAAGTCAGTGTACTGTAGATGTTGTCTGTTCTTGCCGCTCTGTTAATTACAGGCTCACTTCCTGTCAGTCCAAGGTCATGGGTCACTCCCAAGGGATTTGTGTGTGCTGATGAGTTGAACGCATTAGCAAGTCCCCACACATGAAATATGCCTCTGAATTAGCAGACGTAGAAATGCAAATCTCAAGTGAGGAGTCTTAGACGTAGGAGATGTCATCGCAAGTGTAAATCAGGCCCTTCCGTGGTCAATTAAAGATCTTAATCGGGAATTTTCATGGGAGTCATCCATCTAAACGGCTCAATCTACGGCTCACCGTTTAATGAGAAGATTATGCACTAAGCATCGAGTTTGAGATATGTACCCCCCACCACCACCACCACTTCCCACACCCCAGCAGAGCACACCAAACGTACCGGTGCGTCAAGGTCGCTATCGCTAAAGGTCAAGGGCAGTCTTATCTGCGCTGCTACAGCACGAGACTGAGAGACAGATTTATGCCCCCCTGCCCACCTTCCCTCAACTAGGTGGGAGTACGCCTCACTTCGGTAATTCAATCAAGTGATCACAGCGCTCGCCGTGATTGATTAGCTGCATCTCATATGTGGCTGCATGGGCGGGAATATATAAAATGCCCGCTGTGCCACGTCAGGTGTCATCTTTTTGCGAGAGAGAGAGAGAGAGAGAGAGAGAGAGAGAGAGAGAGAGAGAAATCAGAAGCATGCATTTAGTCGACAGAGAGGTGCTTTTGTTCTTTCAAGGAACAAGGAGCGTTGGCTGATTGCTTGACTGACTCGAGCCTCACTCAGGTCTCGCTTAGAGAATATTCCGGTCAAAGAAGCCGACGCAGCACATTGTCCCCATCTGTAATTCCATCGGCGGTAGAAGATATGAGTGGATCATCCTGCAGATGCACGGCATTACAAACCGACGCTCCAGCCCTTGTCTTGGAGCCTGGGTTAAATCAGGGGAAGAGCAGGCCCATTTCCAGTACCCATCCTCTCTCGCCATGTTTCTGGGTCTAGTGGGACCCTTGGTGTGTGCATAATGACACAAGTTGAGGTTCCTCTCAAACTGATGACATGCACAGTCTCTCTGAGAGTCTCTCTTTGTCTTTTTCATTTCTCTCTTTCTCTCTCTCTCTCTCTCTCTCTCTCTCTCTCTCTCTCTCTCAAACTTCTCGCCCGAGGACCTGAAACCCCTGTGTGCTGTTTTCCATAACGAAAATCGCCTGCCCAAGTCTATGTCATAAGATGCCAACCTCCCCAATGTTTTATCCATTACAAAGACCAGATTTTTATTTATTAATTTGTTTGTGGTTGTGAAAATTACTTGTTGTTTCAAATGATTTTCGGATCAGAGATTTGCAAACATTAATCTACAGAGAATTTGCATACATACACATCTATTTATTTTCCAGCTGCTTTCAGCTAGAGAGTCAACACAAATGCAGAATTTGTGTTTGGGCTAATTTTGATGTGTTATCAGCATATCTGATGTATTTGCATGACTTTCTTAGTATTTCTTTTTTTTTTTCTGGGTGCGCTATTTTGACCCTCTCCTTATAAAACATATGGATGTACATAAAAGTTACTAACCAGATTGAATTTATTTTGCACTTTGTTTCTATATAACCATCATCTTCCTCTACCTATTGGAAGACAGGAACTCAGCAGAGACTTGTCTGTATTGTAATTACATGTGTATATTGGTGCCCAGGCCTAAGTGGCTATCTGTACCGGATGTCTGGTCTTATAGCCAGCCCGTTATCCGGCAGAAATGTTCCCTATCATGATTATGTGACATTTAAGATGGCAATTTACCTCCTGTTTCCACCACTTTTTGAAGCGACTCACTCCTGATTGCGTACTTCAAGAGGTTCGCCCCGATGTTACGTGCGGAGAGTGGCTTGATTACGACCAACCCCTCCTCACAGCCCTCCCTCCCTCCAACCCCCACCAGTGTTTGTTCCTGCAAAGAATAAATCTGATATGCAGCTGAATGGGGCCTAATTAACCCCTTCCCCCTGTCTCTTAAAGCAAGCCCATTGTGGAGTGCGGAGAGACACAGTCATCTAGCCAAGTGGCTGGGGCAGAGCTCCTGCTGCAAACGCTTCAGCTCAAGAGACCTAACAGTCTTTCTTTTTCATACCTGTTTGATTGCCATTTTAATCCAAGAGTTGAAAAATTCAAGACCACCCTCCCAGCCAGGCACCCACCCACCCTCTCTCTCTTCTCCTTTCCTCCCACTCCTCTACTTATTGTGCCTTGTTTTCTGCCTCGTTGTAGTGGAGAGTTGTAGTGGTGGTGGTGGAGTTTACCAAAATGGTTTGATTTCTGGGAGAGAGACTAAAGGGAAAGAGAGAGAGAGGAGGGAAAATGTTGTCTTCAATAGAGCGTTCTCTGGCTCTCCCTCCACTCTTCTTCTTCAAGCCCAATTTCTTCTTTGATTTTCACATGCTTTTCCCTGTTGCTTATTTTTATTTTATTTTTTTTTGCTCAGTCTTTCTCACCACAGCCCACCCCTCTCCTTGTTGCTTTCATGTTTTTTTTTTGTTTTTTGTTTTTTTTATTCGCTTGTCGAGAGTTGTTTTCACAATTCCATCTCAAACTGGAAAGGAGGGTGTAGAGTCTGTGAGTTGTTTTTTCCCACACATTTGTTTTGTTTCAGTGTTGAGATGAGAGGTTGGTGAATCCAAAGGAAAGCAATTCACACCTTTTCTATCTCAGGGGCTCAATATTCATCTATTACAATTATCCCACTAGGAATTAGACCAGTGAAGATAACTCCCAGTGGCCCGCTCTGTATCGCACATCTGCATATCTGATAAATAGGAGAGACCCTTCGCCCCACTGCAGAGAGTATTTCCAGCAGTGTCTGCGGGCCAGTTTTTGGGATTAATCAGGGGGAAATTATCAATAATTGCAATGTAGGCGATTTGAATGCCACCGTGGGCGGAGGTTTGTGAGTTGGGAACAGAGCGCAGTACATTAATGGATATTGATGAACTTTGCACATTGCTGATATATGTGTGTCAACTAAGGTTAACTGTGTGTGTGTGTGTGTGTGTCTGTGTGTGTGTGTGTGTGTGTGTCTGTGTGTGTGTGTATGTGTGTGTGTGTGTGTGTGTGTGTGTGTGTGTGTGTGTGTGTGTGTGCGTATGCACCTATCTGTGTGTGTGTGCGTATGCACCTATCTGTGTGTGTGTGTGTGTGTGTGTGTGTGTGTGTGTGTGTGTGTGTGTGTGTGTGTGTGTGTGTGTGTGTGTGTGTGCGTGCGTGTGTGTGTGGTTCTGCAGTGTCCGTGGGCTATGAGTATGACTCATGTCCAGACTTTATTCTGTGGGAGCGGAGAACGGCCCTAATCCAGGGATTTGAGATGATGGGCTCCAATCTGGGCGGATGGTCCCTGGACAAACACCACGTCCTCAACCTCCAGAGTGGTAAGACTTGCAAAATAAACTACACACACACACACACACGCACACACATTCTAGCCTTATTTCTGTCACTTTTCCTCACTCTTTCTCTCAATATCACTTCAATGTGTACCTCCCTTTATTGCACACACACACACACACACACACACATTGTTTCTCTCTATATCACTTTCTTTTGGTGTCTCTCTGGTACATGTATTGCTTACACACACAGAGACAAACACACACAGGCATTTTTATCTATACAAAATCATTCATCTCCATCCAGTACCACCTTAACTGCATTAACAGTTGCTCACACCCAAACAGCATTAACAGGGACCTTCAGGAGAGCACTGATATGTACAAAGCCACTCACACACACAGACACACTCACACACACACACACACACACCCATACGCACAATCATGTTCCTTATTAAGCAGTGACACACAAGCTGCAAAACCGCTATCTTAAGCACAGCTCACTAATCAGTGTCACCTTTAGTATAAAATAGCGCGATCACATTCTGCACAGACACACACACACACACACACACACACACACACAGCCAGCTGACTAGTGGTATCTTCTCTCCTGGACGTGTGTTTGCTAACACTGCCAGGTCTCCAGTGCTATCTTATCTCTGTGTCTGCTACCGAGGAGTATAAATATATCCACATCAGGCTCCCAGCCATCACATGCCCAGTAGTCAAGAGTCATTTCTTCCCTTTCTGCCCTGTTCCTCCTTCATTTTGATACAGATTTGTGTTTTGAGGCTTGGTCACTATAGAGACTTGCCAGTCAATCATAATATTTTACTTGCATAGTACGCCCACAGACCCTTAACTTGTCATCTGTTAAAGGGACACCAGGCAAGCCTGATGCTTTTTCTCTACGAAACTCCCCCTCGCTCGATCTGAAGCTCTTTTCCTTTTCTTTGCATCTTCCGTCAAGGGTTTTCGCTGCTTCTTCGCTGGCTCTGCCATTATACACACGTTTGCAACAATCGCTAGCGTTTCGTTAGCCTGCCTCTGTGCTGTATGCAGGATGTAATTGATCCTGCTTCGGTCGGCGGGTAGGATACACCGAACTTGCAAGTGGGATATTCTTCTTACAGGCAGTAGGGGCGGGCGAGAGAGTCTTCATTCGCCCTGTAATGAGTCATTTAACCATATACCGACTTACGAAGATGATTAATTAACACAAAAACGTTGCCTGGTGTCCCTTTAAGATCTAAGTTCAGTATGTAAAACTGTTGTTGAACAGTTACTGAGCATCACCTTGACCAAATCCAACCCCCAACCTTAACCTTAAGATTGCATATCATAGCTATGCAGATGACACACAGGTCTACCTTGCATTGTCACCAAATGAAAAGATGAGAGATTTTGTTTCTAGACAGGATTTAGAAAAGCTTATTCATGCTTTTAAAACCTGTAGGGTAGATTATTGTAATAGTCTCCAAACTGGCTCCCCAAGAAGTCCATTAGACAGATTAAATTAATTCAAAACACTGCTGCTAGACTATTAACCAAGACTAAAAAGAGAGATCACATTACACCCATTCTTAAATCTTTACATTGGCTCCCAGTTGATATCAAGGTTCTACTCCTAGTATATACTGTAAGTCACTGAATGGACTTGGCCCAAAAACCTTGTAGAGAGCTTAGATCTACTGGAACTTGATTAGTTAATAGGAAATTAATAGTCCCCAGGGTTAAAACCAAGCAAGGAGAAATGGCATTTAGTTATTATACCACACAGCGCTGGAATTATCTTCCAATAGATATTAGATTTTCCCCAACAATAGAGTGTTTTAAAAAGAAACTGAAAACTGAACTTTTTCATTTTGCGTATTGATTAGTTTTTAGGTTTATTATGTTTTTTTTTATTTATTTTTTTATTTTACCTCCTATTCATTCAATCTTATTTCCCCCCCTTGATCTATTTTATTTTATTAGTTACTATTATTATTACTGATATTCTTTTTTCTTTCTTTTTGTTCTTCTTTTGAGCACATTGAGTGACATTCTATGTATGATAATGTGCTATATAAATAAACTTGAACTTGAACTCTTGTTGTTGCCAACCCCTCCAGGCATCCTCCACAAAGGCAACGGCGAGAACCTCTTCATCTCCCAGCAGCCCCCAGTCATTACCACGGTGATGGGCAACGGCTACTACCGCACCATTCCATGCATGGGCTGCAGCGGGCCGGCGGTCCAAAGCAAGCTGTTCGCGCCCGTGGCGCTCGCCTGCGGCTCCGACGGGAGCGTCTACGTGGGCGACTTCAACTTTGTCCGCCGCATTCTACCCAGTGGACACACCTACAACATCCTGGAGCTCAAGTAAGGAGCACGTTCCCACACATACGGTGCAGTTACAATTTTAGTGATTTATTTTCAATTCACATATGTATTTTATTGTCATATCTTGATTAATTCAGATTCCAGATTTAACATGTGTCAGTGCTCATTCTACCCACATTTATGTCAGTCTCTTTTGTTTAAAATATATTTAAAATAAATATATTTTTAATGCGTTCATGGGGAATTAAAAAGCTCACACTTTCTTGATTTAATCCAGTCTTCAGTTACTAACATCTATAGTGAGAATCAGCTTCCCCCCCCCCCCACTTACATGAATGTAATTGTGTTGCCAAATGGATCACTCAAGTGGAATACCTTAATCAGAAATGCCAAGGGTTTTACTGAAAATTATGCCATTTTCTACTCTCATTTTCTTTTCATCCTCCTGCAGTACTTTTTTGTGTTGAAGACTTTCTTGATTGTTTCTCTCTCATAATTGCAGCATTGCTTTTGTGTTCAGGTGATGGTAATAAGGGCCATTGTCTGTACTGATAGTTTCGTAATTTATTTAACTTGTGCGATGAATAAATGTGAATGAGGGGATATCTCCATAAGTATGGTGGAAGTGAAGGCTCCAGCTCCTTTCATGTTTCCCTTTTAGTAGTGCCATGAAGTGCTGCAATGTTCTAACACCAGTTAATAACATTAATGAGAGCAGAGATACTCATGGTTGCACTCAGTCTATCTCTCTCTCACACACACACATTCTCTCTCTCTCTCTCATTCTGTCTTTCTCCTTCTCATTTGATTGAGGATTTTAATGCAAACCCTGACAATGTCATGATGGCGACCAACCGCACAGTTACTGGTTGTGAAATTTGTGATAAATACAAGTACAAACACATTGACTAGTTACAAATATAATACAAAACTGTAACTTGTCATTTGAATGAAAGTGAACGTGACTATAACAGCAAAACCTTTGTCATCTGAATGCATTAGACGATTTCTCATAATGATAGCTTTCTCATAACGCAGCGTTCTCATAATGATGGCAAAATCATGATTTGAATCCTTTGAAGTTGAACACGTTGTTTTCCTCTCTTTCTCTCTCTTTCTCTCTCTTTCTCTCGTCTGTCTCGCCTCTGTGGCTGAAAGGAATCGGGACACAAGGCACAGGTATGACTATTTCTCTCTACCTCTCTTTCTATCTTACAGCACAGCAGAGTCGCCTCTTGTAATCTAGTAACGGTGAACATAACATCTGTTTTTCAGCACACACTCCAGAAAGTGTTGACAAATTGCAACATTTTCATGTTGCTTAAAAGGAGCCTAGGGGAGCATATACCATACGCTTTTCAATTATTTTACAACATTCCTAGAGATGCTTCTGCTTCTGCCTTGGCTCGTTTTTTTGTACTAGCATGCTGTGAAAACCAGTTAAAAGATGCTGATTTTGCTACTGAGATTTTATTTTGACATACATAATTGACTTCGCTCTCATTGGCCAACATCTTAGGGAGTCTTCCAAGTATATTGCTGTAATTTCTAACAGGGAAGGCAACATAATGAATGAGAGCAGTTGTGGTTTGGGAACAATACACTTTTCTAATTTGCTTGTGCTGTATGACCATTTCCTTTCTATGGTTATTGCTATACAGACAGGGAAGAGAACAGTGACATTTGAGAAGATTGGGTTATCATAGTCATAAGTAGTCATATCGACATAATCTTTTCAAAAACAACAAGAAAAAAATGGTATCTTGCGGCATGACCCCTTTAAATTCAGTTCCAAAAAGTGCTGTGGTATAATAAATTACTACTTGAGACCTGATTAGCGTTATCATTTCTCTACTGGCTTCAATTCAGCAGCTACTGTACCTAGTCATGACAGAACTGTGTTCAGGATTTTAGCATTAGCTTTGAAAAGTTTTATTTGTACTGGCACAAGATTGCGTTCTTCCCTTTCATCACTTCACTGGGGCTGCTGTTGTTGTTTGCAAAGCTAGTCCTGTGGCCGTCAGCCAGTTTTACACAAAACCTCTTTGTGTCACCATGATGTGTCATAGTTAGGATTTATAGCAATCTGCCCAATCCCATAGCTATCAAAGTCTGTTGACCCCTGACAGTGTGGACATACTTTGGCAATTAATTTTGCGCCAAATGTTGAACAAATGTCACTGTTGACTGTTGACTATTTACAAAGTCTGATGGCTGTGGTGCGCAGGCTGTGGCATTTTTGGGATGCCGTTTTATGTGTTTGTCTCCGCTTCTTGTTCTCTCTTTTTCTTTTCCTCTCTTTTTTTCTTCCCGTCCTCCTGTCCTCTGTGGCTGGCAGTGATGTTTGACACTTCATTACGGCGTCTGTGAAGCCTGCCAGCGTCGGCCTCTGTGACTGCTGCTGGGAGGCTGTGGGGTGGTCAGGATCAAGCGCCTTGTTTATTAGAAGTTTATTACAGACAGCCCCTTTTGAAGCACGCACACATGCGCACACACACACACACACACACACACACACACTCTCACGCACATGCACACGCACACATACTGTACTGTACACACAGACAAATGCACATACACACACAGGCACAAGCGCACACACACATAGACACACTTTGGAGGGCTGGAAACACTTCCTTGTCATCTTTTCAGATTGTGTGT
>NC_063209.1:11843611-11848611 GCF_017589495.1 Alosa alosa | reverse complement strand
CTTTGTATGTCTTGACATGTGAAGAAATTGACAATAAAGCAGACTTTGACTTTGACTTTGATACATTAACACACACACACATACAACACATACACATACACACATACACACACACACACACGCACGCACGCACATACAACACACAGACCCACATACATTAACACACACACACATACAACACATACACATACACACATACACACACACACACGCACGCACGCACATACTGTACAACACACAGGCACACATACATTAACACACACACACATACAACACATACACATACACACATACACACACACACGCACGCACGCACATACAACAAACAGACACACATACATTAACACACACACACATACAACACATACACATACACACACACACGCACGCACGCACACACAACACACAGACACACATACATTAACACACACACACATACAACACATACACATACACACACACACACACACACACACACCTCATTCACAGCTTGAGCACCATCGGGCCGCCAAAGCTCCACTCCGCGGCATGGCGTGGCGGCAGAGGCTGCGTCAGCGGCAGTTATTGCATCCAATATTTCTCAGCGCGGTGACAGGCGGTGCCAAGGTGCCTGTGGGATCTCTTTACAGAAGGCTCTTACAGTACGCTGCTGGAGGAGAGCCAGAAAAGCTTTTCTGAAATGTCAAGGAGACAGCGCTGGAATATTAAGCAGCAGCAGCAGAAAAAGATACCCCCACACCTAGTGGCAGTAGTGGTGGAGATGAAGGTGATGGTGGTGGATCTTGAGGTGATGGAGTTGGTTGTAGTAGTCATGGTGATAGATGTTGAGGTGATAGTGGTGGATGTTGAGGTGATGGTGGTGATTGTAGTGGTGATGGTGGTGATTGTAGTGGTGGAGATGGTGGTGTTTGTAGTCGTGATGGTGGTAGTTGTAGTGGGGGTGATGGTGGTTTTTGTAGTGGTGATGGTGGTGGTTGTAGTGGTGGAGATGGTGGTGTTTGTAGTGGTGATGGTGGTGGTTGTAGTGGTGGAGATGGTGGTGTTTGTAGTGGTGATGGTGGTGGTTGTAGTGGTGGAGATGGTGGTGTTTGTAGTGGGGATGGTGGTAGTTGTAGTAGTGGTGGTGATGGATGTTGTGGTGATAGTGGTGATAGTGGTGATAGAGTTGGTTGTATGGGTGATGGGATGGTTCTAGTGGTGGTTGCAGTGATGGTGGTGGTTGTAGTGTTGATGGTGGGAAAGGGCTGGGTGCAGAGTTTCCACTTGAAAAAAATGGCAGAGGTTTCGTTTTCCAGACATTTTGATGATATGCCGGTCAAATATCCTATTATCGCTTCTTAATTAGCCAAGTTGAGGAAAACTGGAGATAGGCTATGTAGCTTAAATAATGACATAATCATGCTGTATAGAATGCAACATGTTCATTAGCCTAACTTAAACATGTTTAAATGTCAATTTAAAGATCTAGCCAGTCTCTATGCTGTTTTCATGGACAGCAAGAATCCGCTTTGTTCGTTGTTTTAAATAGGTTACGTTATAGGCTACCCACATTATCTCCAGTGGGTCAACACTTTCACTTGCGCAGATGCGCACACACATTGAATGAGCGATCACACCACTACCCCCTAATGCTATGGCTCTTTATTTGATAACACTAAATTAAGTTAATTAAATTTCCTATTCTGGGAAATGTTTAGTTTCTTTTTCTTTCGGTCCGCGGTTGCAATCTCCTCGTAGAGGAGGCCCTAACCCTGCAGATCATAGACAGAGAAAGTTGCATGTCCAGTGTAGCCATGGGTCTGTCTGCACAGAAAATGACAAGTGTCTTGGTGCTGCCGCACCCCCCGCACCTCCACTTCCAATGTCACTGAATTCGACAGATACGCCCGACACTTTTTCTCTGGTGTTGGTGGAGCTGACCGGACATCTAAGGCTTCAGGCGTTACCGATTTACCATCATCCATGGCGTCTAGCCTCTGAAAAAAGCTTTTAAGGCTCTCACTCATTCGTTCGTTGTTTAACAGACGTTTTAAGTGTGCGCTTCCTAGCCTATTTGAAATGCAGCATATGCATGTTGTTTAATAACTTTCAAATGGTGGATGTTCCTTTAAAACATAGCCAAAGGACGTATTCTTGCTTTAGTATAGGACTACATTTTAGGCTTTTTATCAAATTCAGCTTATGTTAGGGGGACGAGATTATTAGCCAATTTCAATCGGACAATTTGACTGGAGAGATTTAATTTTGTCGACCATTTCATTTTTTTTCCAGCCAATGTCCGGCAATTACCGGCTGGGTGTTTCCTTCTGATAGCTGGCTGAGGTGGAGGTGCTGTTTGGGATGAGACGGTCAAACAGATCTATAATGATGTCTGGAAGCCTCCTCTCTTTTTCTCTCTTTCATGCTCTCTCTCTCTCTCTCTCTCTCTCTCTCTCTCTCTCTTTCTTCTCTATGTTCCTCTATATTGCTTACTGTCTCCTTTTCTCTCTCTCTGTTACTCTCCCTTATTCCTCTATCTCTCACTCTTTCTTCTTCTCTCTGATCTTTCTCTCCATTCTGAAGTCACATGCTTTCTTCCTCTCCATCTCCCTGGAATCTCCTTTTGGAGTTGCCTTTGGTACACCTCTCTTTTTTCTCTCTCTCCCCTCCTCCTCCTTTTCTCTCTGTTCATACGTTTTTCTTGTGTCGTTTCTTCTTCTTTACATCTCTGCAGAGTTGCATAGCATACTGTTGTTGTTTTGTTTTTTACTTTTTACACACCCCTACTTTTTTTCTCTCAAGTGAAATGCATTAATTATTCATACTTTTGCAGCTTTCAAAGCTTTTTGCTCCATTTTCAGAGGAGCAAAGCACTCAGAAGCCTCAATACAATGGCCCCAGAAAAGACAACACGAGTTGGACCAACCTTACCAGCTCATCCCCAATGCAACAATAGAACACTGCCTGTAGATGTAATGTGTGTGTGTGTGTGTGTGTGTGTGTGTGTGTGTGTGTGTGTGTGTGTGTGTGTGTGTGTGTGTACATGAACATGTTTGTGTGTGGGTGTTCACTTTGCGAAACCACTGAGAGGTCACCCTTCTTTTCAGGGCAAGTACCAGAGGCATGGTGAAATTGAAAGCCTCTCTTCCTGGAACCATTGTCACACCATGAAAAATGGCAGCAGCACTTTTCAATGTGAAATTAGTCACTTTATTTATTTATTTGCTTTTTTATTGTTGTCTTTGTTGTCTTTGTGGTTTGTTTTATTTTTTCCTTTTATTTGCAGCACACAAAGCAAATGCACCCTGTCCTCAAGCCAATTGTATGCGTGTGTGTGTATGTGTGTGTGTGTGTGTGTTTGTGTTTAAGCGTGTGTGTGTGTGTGTGTTTGTGTTTAAGCGTGTGTATATGTTTTATTAATTATCATGTTTATTCTTGACCACCTCATTGCATGGGTGGGGTGCACTGGTGGCCTCAGCCACAGAGACAAGCTAACCTAATTAAATGTTTGCACAAGTGCGCTTGAAGCGGGACAGAATGGAAACGGGCAAATTCTATGAATACATAAACAGTCCGTCGCTCCCTCATTTGATGTGGCATTGGTCAGATTAACACACACATGCACATACACACATGCACATACACACACACACACACACACACACACACACACACACAGACAAACAAACACACACAGACACAAACCAAAGGCACCCACACGGTTCTTTTAGTGAAGTCTCCAGGAGTGTTAACTGATGGCATATAAATGAGTTTCACTCACACTCCGCACACACACACACACACACAGACACACACACACACACACACACACACACACACCACAGACATACACACAAACATACGCGCGCGCACACACACACACACACACACACACACACATGCACCACAGACATACACACAAACATACACACACACACACACACACACACACACAGACACACACACACACACACACACACACACACACACACACACACACACACCACAGACATACACACAAACATACGCGCGGCACACACACACACACACACACCCAGAGAGAGAGAGGATTGTGCCACACACTGAAAAGCTGTCATGCCACGCTCTGCTGTCTTCATAGCCATGTGAAAGCCTGCTCTTATACTGCATTAATGCAATCAGTGCCACTCTCTCTCTCTCGCTCTCTTTCTCTCTCTTTCTCGCTTGCACACTCACACACACACACACAGACACAGGCACAAAATAAAAATGGAACAAAAAGACAGAGACGAGAGAGAGAGAGTGTGTTCCCCTCCACCCCCCATATGAAAGTGTTTCCGCCTGTCACAAATTGAATTATGCTGCATTCAGTTGGGGGCCTCACATCAGCCTACCTCCGCCATGTATGTTAATAATTCGGGGAAGAAGGGGGGTTGTGGTGAGAGTATTAAAGTTAGCTCATGGTCTGGTTGCCACATTTTCTCATCTAGGACAATTCTACAGATGCAGCAGGAGGGTGTTAAAACTGTCTAAGCATGCCTTTTTGAGTGGGCTCTTCTGGTCATCAGTTTAAAGCAACACATTAAAATAATCTCGCAAGATCTTTATGGAAAAAGCTGTAGATATGCAAGTCAACTCAAAGCAATAGAGAACTACTCATAGGGTCAGTTCTCCGTGGCTTCAGTGTAGCGATTTCTGCTTACGTGTAGATAGATAGATAGATAGATAGATACTTTATTGATCCCCAGGGGAAATTCAAGAACACAGGAGAACGTGTTTCACCTTTAAAAATACAGTATGCAAAATATTCCCTCACTTTAGGGCCTAAGCATCGAAGGTGCAGGCTGTGACATGTTACATTGGGGGTCTATGAAGTGTGCTTTTAAAAGACATCTAGAAACACTGTCATCCTCACATTGATTCTCATGGTATATGGCCATGTTAAGGTCTGATGAATAGTTCTTCCAATCAGCTACCTTGCTTATGCAATGCTAGACTATGCACTTCACCCACTAAAATATAAAAACATGGTTTTACAGCAT